>NC_135724.1:59269274-59569274 GCF_964656455.1 Halichoerus grypus
CCCCTTGCCCAGAAAAGAAGCTAACCCCTCGGCTCAGCACCCCTTCTCTTCCTTCTCTCAGTATTCTGTGTTCTCCTCCATGGTGGCATCCTCAACCTCCCAGATACCTCGATGCCTGTGACAGCTAGAAAAACAGGGAATCCTGCCCCCTGGCTCCCTGACAGGAACTGCTTGTTAACAGCTCAGGGAGTACTTGTTAACAGCACTCCATGTTCGTGCTATGGTAGCTTTGCAATATGTCCCCTTGGCTTCACTGAACTTATTTCCCGGATTTCCATTCTCTCTGTACTTCCAAACAGCTGAGCCCTGGGGGTCATTTTGTGCAAGATGCAGAAGGCAGAAATGAGGCAGCAGCTATATGGTTTTTACACTCAGGAGGTGGTAGAGCTGTAGCCACACCTGCTGCCATGTGCCAACAAGGTGAACCAGCATGAGACAGTGCAGATGAGCTGCCCACCAGCACATTCCTTGCAGTCCTTCTGGCTTCTGCTTCTGCTCTGGATCCAAACTCATACCCATATTCCAAGTTTTGTGAAGACAGGCCAATTCCAGGTACCAAAATCAACATTAGTTATCTACTGCTGAAAAACAAATTGTTCCAAACTGAAATGCTAAAAATACCAATAAATACTTATGATCTCATGCAATTTCTATGGGTCAAAAATGCAGGAGTAGGGGAGGGGGGAAAGATGGCGGAGGAGTAGGGGACCCTATTTCAACTGGTCCCTGGAATTGAGCTGGGTATCTACCAGACCACTCTGAGCACCCACAAAAACAGCCTGAGATGTAAGAAGATCTGGATCTCTACAAACAGAATATCGCAGGGGGTTGGTTTTGAGGTACGAAGCAAGAGCCGTGATTCTGCGGGCAGATATCGGAGGATAAACGGCAGCGGGAGGGTACCTGGACATGGGGATCCTACAGCGCAGGTGAGTGACAGCCTCGCGCACTGTGGACGGGGCACAGACTTGCAGACCGGTAGCGTCGGGAAAGAATTTTAGGGCAGCCCCCGGGGTGGAAAACCAGACCGGCGGGGTCGCACGCAGGCGAACTGCAGCCCCCCGGACAGAAACCCGGAGCGACGGTCGTGTGCACGCGAACTGGAGCCTCCGAGATGGAAACCCGCTGTGCCGGGGTCGCGCCGGTGAACTGCAACTCCTGGGGTGGAAACCCCGAGCGGCGGAGTTGCGCGCGAACTGGGAGCGGCTGGCGGTTTTAGAAGCACAAAGGGCAGAGACATGCCCCGACCTGGAGGCAGGACTGGGAGCACTGCGGAAGGGCGCACAACCCAGGACGCTGAAGTTTATAGCAGCACGGACAGAAACGGAGACGGTGTGGCCTGGAGAGCTCACTGAAGAATAGACTGTGGTCTCTCTGCTCTGAGGCAGAGGATTGGAAATGGTTTCTTCTGCTCTGACTCACGGAAGAGACGTGGAAAGCTGCTAGGGAAAGGCACCAGAGAACAAAAGCCCCAAAAACTGATTCCCACTGAGCCCATCCCTCACCACAGGGGCACGGGGGCAACTCTGCCCACACAGGGTTGCCTGAGTAACAGTGCGGCAGGCCCCTCCCACAGAAGACAGGCTGGGAAAACAAGAGGCCAGCAACCCTAAGGTCCCAAGAAAACAGGTACATCTTGCTTGGGTTCTGGTCAATAATTTCAACTCTATACATTCCCTCAAACACCCATCAACAGAATGACTAGGAGGAGGAGCCCCCAAAACAGAACAGACTCAGAGATTATGATTTATGCTGCAGATTTACAAATGGATGCAGATATAACCAAGATGTCGGAGATGGAATTCAGGCTAGCAATTGTGAAGACAATGGCTAGAATGGAGAAATCAATTAATGGCAACATAGAGTCTCTAAGGGCAGAAATGAGAGCTGAATTGGCAAAACTTAAAAATGCTATCAAGGAGATCCAATCCAATCTAGATAATCTAACAGCTAGGGTAACTGAGACAGAAGAGAGAATAAGCAACCTGGAAGACAATATAATAGATAAAAAGGGAAAAGAGGAGGCCAGGGAAAAACAACTCAGAATCCATGAAAATAGAATCAGAGAAATAAGTGACACCATGAGGCGTTCCAATGTCAGAAAAATTGGAATCCCAAAGGGAGTGGAGAGAGGGAGAGGACTACAAGATGTATTTGAGCAAATCGTAGCTGAGAACTTTCCTAATCTGGGGAATGAAACAAACATTCGAGTCCTAGAGGCAGAGAGGACCCCTCCCAAGATCAAGGAAAACAGGCCAACACCCCGGCATGTAATAGTAAAACTTGCAAATCTTAGAACCAAGGAAACCATCTTAAGGGCAGTTAGGGGGAAGAGATTCCTTACGTACAGAGGGAAGAGCATCAGAATAATGTCAGACCTATCCACAGAGACCTGGCAAGCCGGAAAGGCCTGGCAGGACATATTCAGGGTACTAAACGAGAAGAACATGCAGCCAAGAATACTTTATCCGGCAAGGCTTTCATTTAGAATGGATGGAGAGATGCAGAGCTTCCACGACCGGCAGAAACTGAAAGAATCTGTGACCACTAAGCCGGCCCTGCAAGAAATATTAAGGGGGGTTCTATAAAAGGAGAAAGACCCCAAGAGTGATCTACAACAGAAACTTTCAGGGACAATCATCTATAAAAACAACGTCTTCACAGGCAACATGATGACAATTAATTCATATCTTTCAATAATCACTCTCAACGTGAATGGCCTAAACACTCCCATAAAACAGCACAGGGTTGCAGATTGGATAAAAAGACAGGACCCATCCATATGCTGTCTACAGGAGACTCATTTTGAACCTAAAGATACATCCAGACTGAAAGTGAAGGGATGGAGATCTATCTTCCATGCCAGCGGACCTCAAAAGAAAGCTGGGGTAGCAATTCTTAGACAAATTAGATTTTAAACTAAAGTCTGTAATAAGAGACACAGAAGGACACTGTATCATTCTTAAAGGGTCTATCCAACAAGAAGATCTAACAATTGTAAATATCTATGCCCCCAACATGGGAGCAGCCATCTACATAAGCCAACTGTTAACCAAAATAAAGAGTCATATTGATAACAATACGTTAATTGTAGGAGACCTCAATACTCCACTCTCAGCAATGGACAGATCATCTAAGCAGAAAATCAACAAGGAAACAAGAGCTTTGAATGATACATTGGACCAGATGGACCTCATAGATATTTACAGAACATTCCACCCTAAAACAACAGAATACTCATTCTTCTCCAGCGCACATGGGACTTTCTCCAGAATTGACAATATACTGGGTAACAAATCAGGTCTCAACCGATACCAAAAGATTGAGATTATTCCCTGCATATTCTCAGACCACAATGCTCTAAAACTGGAACTCAATCACAAGAAAAAATTTGGCAGAAATTCAAACACTTGGAAGCTAAAGACCACTCTGCTCAAGAATGTTTGGGTCAACCAAGAAATCAAAGAAGAACTTAAACAATTCATGGAAATCAATGAGAACGAAAACACATCGGTCCAAAACCTATGGGATACTGCAAAGGTGGTCCTGAGGGGGAAATACATAGCCATCCAAGCCTCACTCAAGAAAATAGAAAAATCCCGAATTCACCAACTAACTCTACACCTTAAAGAACTAGAGAAAAAGCAACAAACGACGCCTAAGCCACGCATTAGAAGAGAAATAACTAAAATTAGAGCAGAAATCAATGAATCAGAAACCAGAAACACAGAAAGAGAAACACATCCAGATCAATGAAACTGTTTGTTCTTTGAAAGAATTAATAAGATTGATAAACCACTGGCCAGACTTATCCAAAAGAAAAGAGAAAGGACCCAAATTAATAAAATTATGAACGAAAGGGGAGAGATCACGACTAACACGAAGGAAATAGAAACAATTATTAGAAATTATTATCAACAACTATATGCCAATAAACTGAGCAGTCTGGATAAAATGGAGGCCTTCCTGGAAACCTATAAGCTGCCAAGACTGAAAGAGGAAGAAATTGACAACCTGAATAGGCCAATAACCAGTAACGAGATTGAAGCAGTGATCAAAAACCTCTCCCAAAACAAGAGTCCAAGGCCTGATGGATTCCCTGGGGAATTCTACCAAACATTCAAAGAAAAAATAATACCTATTCTCCTGAAGCCGTTTCAAAAAATAGAAACAGAAGGAAAACTTCCAAACTCATTCTATGAGGCCAGCATTACCTTAATCCCAAAACCAGGCAAAGACCCCATCAAAAAGGAGAATTTCAGACCGACATCCCTGATGAATATGGATTCCAAAATCCTCAACAAAATCCTAGCTAATAGGACCCAACAATACATTAAAAGGATCACCCACCACGACCAAGTGGGATTTATCCCCAGGATGCAAGGGTGGTTCAACATTCGCAAATCAATCAATGTGATAGAACACATAAATAAGAGGAGGGAGAAGAACCATATGGTCCTCTCAATTGATGCAGAAAAAGCATTTGACAAAATACGACATCCTTTCCTGATTAAAATTCTCCAGAGTATAGGGATAGACGGAACATTCCTCAAGTTCATAAAAATCCATCTATGAAAAGCCCACAGCGAATATCATCCTCAATGGGGAAAAGCTGAGAGCCTTTCCCTTAAGATCAGGAACACGTCAAGGGTGCCCACTCTCGCCACTATTGTTCAACATAGTACTAGAAGTCCTAGCAACAGCAATCAGACAACAAAAAGAAATAAAAGATATTCAAATTGGCAAAGAAGAAGTCAAACTCTCTCTCTTCGCAGACGACATGATACTTTATGGGGAAAACCCAAAAGGCTCCACCCCCAAATTACTAGAACTCATCCAGCAATTCGGTAATGTGGCAGGATACAAAATTAATGCACAGAAATCAGTTGCTTTCTTATACACTAACAACACAACTGTAGAAAGAGAAATTAAAGAAACGATTCCATTTACAATAGCACCAAAAACCATAAGATACCTCGGAATAAACCTAACCAAAGAGGTAAAGGATCTATACTGTAGGAACTACAAAACACTCATGAAAGAAATTGAAGAAGACACAAAAAGATGGAAAAATATTCCATGCTCATGGATCGGAAGAATAAACATTGTTAAAATGTCTATGCTACCCAGAGCAATCTATAACAATCTATAACAATATAACTATGCCATCCCGATCAAAATTCCAATGACATTTTTCAAGGTGCTGCAACAAACAATCCTAAAATTTGTATGGAATCAGAAAAGACCCCAAATCGCCAAGGAGATGTTGAAAAAGAAAAACAAAGCTGGGGGCATCACGTTGCCCGATTTCAAGCTATATTACAAAGCTGTGATCACCAAGACAGCATGGTACTGGCACAAACACAGACATACAGACCAATGGAACAGAATAGAGAACCCAGATATGGACCCTCAACTCTATGGTCAAATAATCTTTGACAAAGCAGGAAAAAAAATGCAATGGAAAAAAGACAGTCTCTTCAACAAATGGTGCTGGGAAAATTGGACAGCCACATGCAGAAGAATGAACCTCGACCATTCTCTAACACCATTCACAAAGATAAACTCAAAGTGGATGAAAGACCTCAATGTGAGACAGGAATCCATCCAAATCCTAGAGGAGAACATAGGCAGTAACCTCTTCAACATCGGCCACAGCAACTTCTTTCAAGATACATCTCCAAAAGCTAGTGAACCAAAAGCAAAAATGAACTTTTGGGACTTCATCAAGATAAAAAGCTTCTGCACAGCAAACGAAACAGTCAACAAAACAAAGAGGCAACCCACAGAATGGGAGAAGATATTTGTAAATGACACTACAGATAAAGGGCTGGTATCCAAAATCTATAAAGAACTTCTCAAACTCAACACCCAAAAAACAAATGATCAAGTCAAAAAGTGGGCAGAAGAGATGAACAGACACTTCTCTGAAGAAGACATACAAATGGCTAAGAGACACATGAAAAAGTGTTCATCATCATTAGCCATCAGGGAAATCCAAATCAAAACCACACTGAGATACCACCTTACACCAGTTAGAATGGCCAAAATGGACAGGGAAAGAAACAACAAATGTTGGAGAGGTTGTGGAGAAAGGGGAACCCTCTTACACTGTTGGTGGGAATGCAGGTTGGTGTGGCCACTTTGGAAAACAGTGTGGAGGTTCCTCAAAATTTTAAAAATAGAGCTACCCTATGACCCAGCAATTGCACTGCTGGGTATTTACCCCAAAGACACAGATGTAGTGAAAAGAAGAGCCACATGCACCCCAATGTTCATAGCAGCAATGTCCGCAATAGCCAAACTGTGGAAAGAGCCGAGATGCCCTTTGACAGATGAATGGATAAAGAAGATGTGGTCCATATATACAATGGAATATTACTCAGCCATCAGAAAAGATGAATACCCAACTTTTACATCAACATGGATGGGACTGGAGGAGATTATGCTAAGTGAAATAAGTCAAGCAGAGAAAGGCAATTATCATATGGTTTCACTTATTTGTGGAACATAAGGAATAACATGGAGGACATTAGGAGAAGGAAGGGAAAAATGGGCGGGGGGAATTGGAAGGAGAGATGAACCATGAGAGACTATGGACCTGAGAAACAAACAGGGTTTTAGAGGGGAGGGGGGAGGGGGTATTGGTTAGCCCGGTGATGGGTATTAAGGAGGGCACGTACTGCATGGAGCACTGGGTGTTATATGAAAACAAAGGATCGTGGGTCACTTCATTGAAGGCTGATGATGTATTGTATGGTGACTAACATGACATAATAAAATTTTTAAAAAAATGCAGGAGTAGCCTGGCTGGGTGATTCTGGCTCTAAGGTCACTCACAAAGTGACTGTCACAATGTTGGGTCAGGGCTGCAATCTTCTGAGATCTGGCTCACTCACATACCTGGCAAGTTAATGCTGGTTGTGGGCTGAAAGCCTCAGTTCCTCTCCATGTGGGCCTCTGACACTTATCCAAGCTGTGTAAGTGTCCCTGCAGCCTGGTAGACAGCCTCTCCCAGTGATCCAAGATGGAACAAGGGAGAGGCCAACAGTTCTTTTATGACCTAGCCTTGGAAGTAATTCTCTGTCATTTCCAAAATATCCTATTGGTTACAAAAGTCAGCCCTATTTGGTATGGAAGGGGATACACAAGGACACAAATCCCAGGATGTGAGAGTACTTGGAGGCCATCTGAGAGGTTGGCCACCAACTGCCAGCTTGCTTCTGACCTCCCACATCAGTTGGCAGGCTGGTTAGCTGGAATGTAGTACATCTTCTCCCTGGAATGCCTAGCCTGTCAATCAAGCTCACTCTTCTCCTTTGTTGTCCTCTCCACGCTGCTTTGCATTTTTGTCCTACCAGCTTCTACAGCGGACATTACCTCTAGTCATTTTCACTGTGCTCTAGGGAACATTTATTCAAGTGTAAATAAACTTTCCCCCATAGCCTGGTTTAACATAAGGCTCTCTTTCCCCCTCTCCCAAGGAAATGGACCCATCTGAAACTCTTCCCAGCAGAGGTAAATCATTCTTCCACATTCCAAATACTTGCTCAGTTTCATCAATTGCCCTCATACTCCACTCAAGCCAGATGATATCCACATCCTGTAGCTTGTCACCTTGAACTGCCTCACATCTGAAATCTTAAATAAACATGCCAAATTCTGAGCCCAACCTCTTCAACTCCTAGGTTCTCTTTGCCTTATTCCTGCCATCCTTGTTTTTTGAATTTGGAAGCCCTCTAGTCCATTCTCTGAGTATGACCCTTCCTATATTCTTTCCCAGTGCAATCTAAGCCTCGTGATGTATTGCTTCATCCTGTTTTGTCAACATCCTCAATACTCTTGACTCCTTATAGTTCCATCATATCTATACTACAAAAGGTCAGTTTTAGAGAAACTCATCTAGGACTTCTAATCCCAGACAAGCTAGAGTAACAAAGATCAGACTTACCCTCCTGACCAAATAAGAAACTGGTGGAAAATATACTTTTAAAAAATATTTTCCTTTATTTATTTTTCTTTTAGAGAGAGAGAGATCACAAGTGTGGGGGGAGGAGCAGAGGGAGAGAGAATCTTAAGCAGGCTGCATGCTCAGTGCAGAGCCTGACAAGGGGCTCAATCTCATAACCCTGAGATCATGACCAGCGCTGAAATCAAGAGTCAGATGCTTAGCAATCACCTTAAGCGTCCCTAAAAAAAAAAAAAAAAAAAAAAGTTTTTCAAGACCCTGGACATCAAGTAGTAAAAGAAACAGAAAACTAAGTAGACACCAGAATTGCACCAGTTTATAACCTAGAGAGACTTTCCAGACAATGGGTGCAAGGCAAGGGAAGCCAAGTGCAGCCCAGTAGTTTCCCTTTGAAACAAGAGTTCTCTTATTTGAGCTGAGAGTTCCAAAAATCAAAGTGGTTAGTTTTCAGGGCAGGGCAGCAGAGATGAGAGGGCTGTATAAAGAGCTCTGACCATCTGCAGTTCCCCCATCGAGTCGTCCGTTAACTCCTGATCAGTGTAAACATGTGAGAAAATTATCTGAAGCCAAAAAAAGAACCACCAAAAACATTAGAGGGAACAACATTTACAGTTCGCACACAGCCAGATTAGCTCCTGTTCCCACTGGATAGAGAAACCAGAAAGAGTTTGCCTCAATGGGGCAAAATTATCTCTAGACTAAACAAATCTGTAATCCTGCCTATCAAAGCATTAACTGGAAGGATCAAACTGTTTCTAAGTAACTGCATTGCAGAACAAAGCTCAAGACAATTTATTGGAATACAAAAGTATCCAGCATCCGAGTAAGTAGAATTAACAGTGTCTGGCAAAAAATCCAAATTACCAGGAACAAAAAAGCAGGAAAATATGACACATGGAAAAAAAAAGAACAATCAGTCGAAACTGACCCAAAAATAAATGGATGATAGAATTAGTAGACCAGTAGCCATTATTCTGTAGTATTATTCCAGATTACCAAGAAACTAGAGAAAAGACAAAAATATGAAAGATACAAGAAAGACACAGCTTCAAGAGATGAAAATTACAAATCTTGAGATAAAAAATATATTAGTGGGATTTACAGCAGATTAGAATGTAGTAGAAGAAATTAGTGAACTTGAAGACATCAATAGAAACCATTCAAAATAAAATACAGAAAGAAAAGATTGAACAAAAATGAAAAGCATCAGTGAACTTTTGAAGTCTTCCCAGAGTCGGGGAAAGACAAAAAGGGCACCTGGGTGGCTCAGTCATTAAGTGTCTGCCTTCAGCTCAGGTCATGATCCCAGAGTCCTGGGATCGAGCCCCGCATCGGGCTCCCTGCTCAGCAGGAGGCCTGCTCCTCCCTCTCCCACGCCCCATGCTTGTGTTCCCTCTCTCGCTGTCTCTGACAAATAAATAAATAAAATCTTTAAAAAAAAAAAAGAAAAAATATTTGAAGAAATAGGGGCCAAAATTTTCCAAACTTGATGGAAATTATAAATGCACAAGTCCAAGAAGCTCAATAAACCTCAAACACCAGAAACATAAAGAAAACTGCACCACCGTACATCATAATCAAATTGCTAAAAACCAATGTCAAAGAGAAAATCTGAAAAGCAGCCAGAGAAGAAACACATTGCATGCAGAGAAAGGCACAAATTTCAGCAGAATTTTTTTGGACACAACAAAAGCCAGAAAATAGTAGAGCTATCATTTAAAGTACTGAATGGAGTAAAAACTATCAACCTAGACTTCTGCTAAATAGCAAAATAAAGGTAGAATAAAAACACTTTTTGACATAAGAAAGCTAAAAAAAATTCATCATCAGAAGACTCATGAATACAAGAAATGAATCAAAGGTCTCAGGTGAAAATCTGCATCCTTGCAAAAAAAGGAAAGAACAATTTGCAAAATGCAAAAGGCCTTTTTTGTTCTTATTTAAAAATCTTAAAAGATAATGGACTATTTAAATTTTTTAAAATAGGAAAATTGCAGTTTATAAAATAGGTAGAAAAAGAAGCTAGGACAACAATCGCTTTATAAAAGAGGGAAGAAATGGCATATACTCCTATAAGATTCTTCTAGAATACATGAAGAATGTCTACCTTCAAGAATCTTAAAGGTAAACAGTGATAAGGAATTAAGATGCTACAGTAAAGATACTATAAACCCTGAAGCAACCACTAACATCAACAGGAGTTATGGCCACTAAACCAATGAAGGAGATAAAAACTGAATCATAGAAAAGACTCCAGTGAGGAGCAAGATGGAGGAGTAGGAGACCTGAATTTTGTCTCGTCCCAGGAATTCAGCTAGATAGGGATCAAGCCATTCTGAACACCTACAGACTCAACAGGAGATCAAAGAAAAGAATAGCAGCAATTCTCTGAACAGAAAAGCGACCACTTTCTGGAAGGCAGGATGTGCGGAGAAGTGAATCCGAGGCGATATTCAGGAGGATAGACAGCGGGGGAGGGGGTCTCTGTCGGCCGCTTCTGGCAAGTGATAGCGGAGCACAAAATCGGAACTTTTAGAAGTCGGCTCCACTGAGCGACGTCGCTCCAGTGGCTAAGCGGGGGGTGGAACCCTCGCGGGACAGTGTGGTCTCAGGACCCTTGGGGTCACAGAAAGACCGGGGGTGCCTGAGCGTAGCAGAGCACCCAGGGATCGGAACGGGGAAGCCGGCTGCAGAGATGGAGCCGAGGAGCAGGCTCTCAGCTCGGGGTTGCCATAAACCATCATCCGCGGCACAGTCGGACCAGTACTCCTCCAGCAGGGACCCAACAAGTGGCAGATCTGGGGAGACACCCCCTTCCTCCCCTGGAAGGAGCAGCGTGGGAGCTCACTGCAGGACTGTGCTGGGTTTGGAGACTCTACACGGGGTCGGGTGCCAGAGATAGAAACACTCGGTCACAGGCCGGTGAGCACGGAGTGCGGCCGGAGACCAGGGAGATGGGGGTGATTGACTGCTTTACTCTGGGGGGTGCACCGAGGAGTGCAGTCCTGAGTTCTTGGCTCCTCTGGGGCGGAGATTGGGAGGCCGCCATTTTCACTCTCGTCCTCCAAAGCTGTACGGAAAGCTTTCAGGGAACAAAAGCTCCTGAGAGCAAACCGGAGCAGATTACTTAGCAACTCTATGCCAGCAAATTAGATAATCTGGAAGAAATATTACAGAGATGTATAACCAACCAAAACTGAACCAGGAAGAAATAGAAAACCTGAACAGACCTATAACAACCAAGGAAATTGAAGCAGTAATCAAAATTCTCCCAAGAAACAAAAGCCCAGGGCCAGATGGCTTCCCAGGGGAATTCTACCAAACATTTAAAGAAGAATTAATACCTATTCTTCTGAAACTGTACCAAAAATCAGAAATGGAAGAAAAACTTCCAAACTCGTTTTATGAGGCCGCCATTACTTTGATCCCCAAACCAGGTAGAGACCCCATCAAAAAGGAGAATTACAGACCAATATCCCTGATGAACATGGATGCAAAAATTCTCACCAAAATACTAGACAATAGGCTCCAACAGTACATTAAAAGGATCATTTACCACGACCAAGTGGGATTTATTCCTGGGCTTCAAGGTTGGTTCAATATCCACAAATCAATCAATGTGATACAATACATTAATAAAAGAAAGAACAAGAACCATATGATCCTCTCAATAGACGCAGAAAAAGCATTTGACAAAGTGCAGCATCCTTTCTTGATCAAAACTCTTCAGAGTATAGGGATAGAGGATACATGCCTCAATATCATAAAAACCATCTATGAAAAACCCACAGACAATATCAATCTCGGGGAAAAACTGAGAGCTTTCCCCCTAAGGTCAGGAACGCAGCAGGGATATCCACTATCACCACTGCTATTCAGCATAGTACTAGAAGTCCTAGCCACAGCAATCAGACAACAAAAAGAAATCAAAGGCATCCAAATCGGCAAAGAAGTCAAGCTCTCACTCTTTGCAGATGATATGATACTTTATGTGGAAAACCCAAAAGACTCCACCCCAAAACTGCTGGAACTCATACGGGAATTCAGTAAAGGGGCAGGATATAAAATCAATGCACAGAAATCAGTGGCATTCTTATACACCAACAAGAAGGCAGAAGAAAGAAATTAAGGAGTCGATCCCATTTACAATTGCACCCAAAACCTTATATAAGATACCTAGGAATAAATCTAAGCAAAGAGGCAAAGGATCTGTACTCAGAAAACTATAAAATACTCATGAAAGAAATTGAGGAAGACACAAAGAAATGGAAAAACATTCCATGCTCATGGATTGGAAGAACAAATATTGTGAAGATGTCAATGCTACCTAGAGCAAGCTACACATTCAATGCAATCCCCATCAAAATACCATCCACTTTTTTCAAAGAAATGGAACAAATAATCCTAAAATTTGTATGGAACCAGAAAACACCCTGCATAGCCAGAGGAATGTTGAAAAAGAAAAGCAAAGCTGGCAGCATCACAAGCTGTCATCATCAAAACAGTATGGTACCGGCACAAGAACAGACACAGATCAATGCAACAGAATAGAGAGTGCAGAAATGGACCCTCAACTCTATGGTCAACTAATCTTTGACAAAGCCGGAAAGAATGTCCAATGGAAAAAAGACAGTCTCTTCAACAAATGGTGTTGGGAAAATTGGACAGCCACAGGCACATGCAGAAGAACGAAACTGGACCATTTCCTTACACCACACACAATAATAGACTCCAATTGATTGAAAGACCTAAATGTGAAAGAGGAGTCTATCAAAATCCTACAGGAGAACACAGGCAGCAACCTCTTTGACCTCAGCCTCAGCAACTTCTTCGTAGAAACATCGCCAAAAGCAAGGGCAAAAATGAACTAGAGGGGCTTCATCAAGATAAAAAAGGTTTTCAAAACCAAAAGACAACAAACAGACTGGGAGAAGATATTTGCAAATGGCTTAACAGATAAAAGGCTAATATCCAAAATCTATAAGAACTTATCAAACTCAACACCCAAAGAACAAATAATCCAATCAAGAATTGGGCAGAAGACATGAACAGATATTTTTCCAAAGAAGATGTCCAAATGGCCAACAGACACATGAAAAAGTTCTCAACATCGCCCGGCATCAGGGAAATCCAAAACAAAACCTCAATGAAATACCACTTCACACCAGTCGGAATGGCTAAAATTAACAAAGCAGGAAACGACAGATGTAGGCGGGGAGGTGGAGAAAGGGGAACTCTCCTACACTGTTGGTGGGAATGCAAGCTGGTGCAGCCACTCTGGAAAACCATATAGATATTCCTCAAAAAGTTGAAAATAGAGTTACCCTACAACCCAACAATTGCACTACTGGGTATTTACCACAAAGATACAAATGTAGCGATCCGAAAAGGTAGGTGCACCCAGATTTTTATAGCAGCAATGTCCACAATAGCCAAACTGTGGAAAGAGCCAAGATGTCCATCGACAGATGAATGGATAAAGAAGATGTGGTACAAATATATAATGGGATATTATGCAGCCATCCAAAGGAATGAAATCTTGCCATTTCCAACGACGTGGTTGGAACTGGATGGTATTATGGTGAGCGAAAAAAGTCAATCAGAGAAACATATATCATATTATCAGACTGATATGAGGAATTCTTAATCTCAGGAAACAAACTGAGGGTTGCTGGAGTGGTGGGGGTGGTAGGGATGGGGTGGCTGGGTGATAGACATTGGGGAGGGTATGTGCTATGGTGAGTGCTGTGAATTGTGTAAGACTGTTGAATCACAGACCTGTACCTCTGAAACAAATAATACATTATATGTTTATAAAAAAAGAAGATAGCAGGAAGGGAAGAATGAAGGGGGGACTCAGAGGGGGAGACGAACAATGAAAGACTATGGACTCTGAGAAGCAAACTGAGGGTTCTAGAGGGGAGGGCAGTACGGGGATGGGTTAGCCTGGTGATGGGTATTAAAGAAGGCACATACTGAATGGAGCAGTGGGTGTTATATGCACACAATCAATCATGGAACAGTACATCAAAAACTAATGATGTAAAAGGGCGCCTGGGTGGCTCTGTTGGTTAAGAGACTGCCTTCGGCTCAGGTCATGATCCTGGAGTCCCTGGATGGAGTCCTGCATCGGGCTCCCTGCTCAGCAGGGAGTCTGCTTCTCCCTCTGACCCTCCCCCCTCTCATGTGCTCTCTCTCATTCTCTCTCTCTCAAGGAATAAAATCTTAAAAAAAAAAAAAACTAATGATGTAATGTATGGTGATTAACAAAACATGAAAGTTTAAAAATATATTAAGAAAAAAAGACTCAATTAATCCAAAAGAAGGCAGAATAAGAGAAAAAAAATGGAACAAAGAACAGATGGGACAAATAGAGACCGACGAGCAAAGTGATAGATTTTAACTAGACTATATAAATAATCCCTTTAAAATGTAAATGGGCTACATTCCCCGTTTAAAAGTAAAAGATTTTCACAGATAGGATAACAAAGTAAGACCCAACTATATGCTCCCTATAAGAAATGCAGTTTCAACATAAACAAATAAACCTATCCATCTGCTTTCTGTTATACACCCAAGCCACTAAAGCTGGTAAGAAGAAATTCACTCAAATGGGCATATTATTGCTGCTGTAAATTCTTGGGATCCGTCTTTTCATTCTAACTCCCCATGCAAATATTTCAAGACTTTCAACACGCAAGCTACATAGGGGACATCTAGGCTTTATAACCAAATTAACAGCAAAAATTACTCGTCCATTCTCGTAGCTATACGAGTATTTATCTCCATGTCCATTTTCACTTCCTTTTTACCAAATTCAGAGAAAGAATCCCTCAAGGGACAGGTCCTGAGGGCAGGAGCCATCGCTAAGTCCACGGGCTCAGGACCATATGACCAATGAATGGGTAGGTTTCCTTTCTGTTCTGGGAGCTGCTGCTCACTGCCTTCATGTCTGATAGACACCTTGTTCCCCTGGGTGCTTATTCAGGAAACCTGAGCTTGTTAGACTACCTCCTAAGTATCTGTCCTATTCCCTACCCGACCAAAACCAATACTACGCTCACCCAAGCACCTCTCTTATGTCCTCCACAGTGGCCTGCATATTCCTCTCTCGTGTTTGATTATGGCCCTCCCAATCCACTGTCCAGGCTTCATCCGGAGGATATTCTAGGAAGTCAAAATGATTCTGTCACACCCACTACGTCTGCTTAACTCTTCCCTGCCCACTCCCTGCCTTGTATTCAAGGCAAAGCCCTGGTTCTTCGATCTGCCTTATGTGACCTGGTCACCTCGTCCCCCACAGCCTCCCTGGTTCCCTGGGTCACCGTCCTCTTTCACATCCACATCGCATGTCAAAACTCTCGCACCCACTGTGACCACGGCCTTGAAAGCCTCTCCACCCTGTGACTCTTTTGCTGGGCCCACCCGTCAGCTTCAGCTTTGTTTTAAATGTCCCTGCTTCAGTGGAGCAAGATGACTCGGACTACAAGCTCAGGGCATGCAAAAAGCGTCATCCTATTTTTCTCTCAAGTCAATTTATATCTGACTTCAGCCCCCATCATGCCAGACTAGAGGGAAATTAGATCTCACTCTTTCTTGATGCTTTTATTCTACTCACTCCCCAATATTGTGCAAAATCCCCAGTCTTTTGTAGTGAGGAGTCCCCACCATCTGCTCCTATGACAGATAGGAAGGCCTCGTCCAGACCATGTGATCATCAGGCCATGTCAACCTGTCTGAACCAGGGCTGGGCAGTCAGGCATTGAGGGTCCCGTCTCTGGGAGCATCACACAGCCAGCCCCTCTGGGGTCTTGCCACCGCCTTGGGTTGCAACAATATATGGTTGTATATCCTCCCTCACCTACTCTCTAAGAGTCCACAGCTCTCTTTCCCCACCCGGTCGTGAGACATCTTATCTCTCGGTGTCAGTTCTCCCAGTCCCTCTGCACCCCCCCACCTCACCCCCTAGGACACCCATAACTACAGCTTCAATGGGAAGGTCTCACAGGTAACTTCTTCTCTCCTCCCACCCACACGGATCTCCCGCGGCCAGGAGTCCCTGACTTCATGAGGAAAGGGAAGTGGGAACCAATTAGAAGGAAACACCAACTAGAAGGAAACCCCAACCCAAACCTTCTTAAAATGTTTTAAAAATGGTATCCTGCTTCGTTGCAGAAAGCCTTCCCTGACCCTGCAGACTACATCTCTTAGGACCTTAAAATCTCCTTCATAACCGTCCGTGCACCCCCTCTACCCATTTGATGTCTGTGTCACCCACCAGACAGAAGCTCCGGGGCAAGGAGCCTGACATTGAGCACACCACATTGGGTTTGTTGAGACTGGCAGAATCAACGAAGAAACAATGCACAGGCAAGTCCTATACACCTGGGAGAGTCTCTTGGGTCTTGCCAAACTCTGAAACATCAATTCCCAAAAAATATTTGCTCTTACTTGAAAAAATGCTAGAAAGCCCGGCTCACTGGCGCTAAAAGGAAAGGAAGCTGTATTGATCTCGGTCCTGAGAGAAAGCAGAAAGAAGAAGTGTGCGTGTTCTGAAGGACTAGAAGTTTAAACGCAGGCAATTGGAAGACAATGTGTCGTTTCCACTCTACTTCTCTTGTTCCAGCTAATGGCATTTAAATGACGGTGGTGATTCAGCACGGCTCAGCCCCTCATGTTGTGCTCTGCCAGGAAATCTGAAGTGTGTAGGAACATCTGCACAGGCTGTCACGTTCCCCGTTCAGAATAAGAACCCTAGCTTCGTCCCCTGCTCTCATGCCGAGAGGGAGTTGCTTTGGTTTTACAAATGAGTCCACAGATCCTCTGAGAGCTTCCCCACAACAGGTGGCACCTAGGCCGCCTGGGTGGCTCAGTCGGTTGGGCGAATGTCTTCGGCTCGGGTCATGGTCCCGGTGTCCTGTGACTAAGTTCTGCTGCCTGCTACCTGCTGGGGGGGAGCCTGCTTTTTCCTCTTCTTGTTGCTCCCCCTGCTTGTGCTCTCTCGCCCCCTCTCTCGGACAAATAAATAAATAAAATATTTAAAAATAAATAAATAAAAATTTAAAAAAAACAAAAAAAGAGGTGGCACCTGACTGCCTTCTTCTTGAGACGTGTTTCTCACAAATGGAATGAAGGGGAAATGAAAAGTTTGTGTGATTTCTGAGACGAGGTTCTGAAAAGGCACGGCGGGGTCCTCGCCCCCTCACGAACCACTCCTCTGGGGGGACAACCAGATGGCCCGAAGAAAGGCTCCCAACAAACAGCCAGTGAGGTCCTTGGCCAAAATGTCTAGACAGAGTGGGAAGAGGGTTTCCCAGCCCCACGTATGCCTTCAAATGACTGCACCCCAGCCTACGCCTCATGAGAGACACTGAGCTGGAAATACCCACCTGAGCTGCTCCCAGATTCCTGACCCTCGCAAACTGTAAGATAACAAATATTTTTATTTTTACTGTAGGCTTTGAAGGATTATTCAGTATCTCTGCCTTGGGTTCCAATTCCAGTACCCAATAGAAACTTCCAGAAAGAAGGGTGTCCAGTCTAGAAATGTAAAGGTGTAGATGAATGTTCTTTCTTATCCTCTAGGTTCTGGAACCTTCTACCCAGGTGTTATATCTCAAAGTAGGACAGACATACCACAGATGGTTCATGAGATGACTGTAGCTGGTGCAAAGATGAGCATTTATTTTTATAACATTTCTAAATTTATTTTACTATGTATTAAAAAGCACTGGTTTTCCATTTTCAGTGCTGATGGATTTCTTAGTGTCTGAGGGGCATTTGAGCATGGAGAGCAATATTCACTACTAACTGTAACTCAGGCGATGTCCCAACTATTAATCTTGGGAATTTATTAAACAATTGGAATTTCTTAGATATTAAACAACCAACATTGCCCTAAATATTTATAACCACTTACCAATAACTAATAAAAAAGTTCAGATTTAGCAAAATAAATGTTCCCGATCAATAAAAAACCTAGATTACAAACCTAACCCAGAATTTTTATACATTAAATTAAAATCTTGCTTCTAACATATTTATTCCTTTGAATATTCTGAGAATTTAAATGCAAAATGGTCATACCAGCAATGTTAAAGTGCAAAACTGATTAATGCCCTTACACCAAAGGAGGTTACGATGATACTCGTACGGGGGCTTTAATTTGTTGTCTTTACCCTTGCACATTCTCAGCATCCATAACTGATTATTTTACACCTTTCTAGGATTCTAGAAATTTATGACTTCAGAGTATGGTAATATTGTTTTGAAGCCACTGGGAAATGACAGGCCTTGTGCTGAAAACTTCCTGATTATTGGTCAGGACATGGTTGCACAGAACAAGTTCATTCAAACCTGAACCACCTGTCATCAGGGTGAGTTTCTTTTGATTGCCAAGAAAAAGCACGTGTTATATAATGGGACATTTCACTTCCAATCTTCCTTAATGGTGTTGACCTTGAGACTCGAAGTTTTCCAGTAATGAACTGGTCTCTAGGTTTTTATGTGGCATTTACTTATTGTGCAATAATTAAGATTGTTGGTCTGTCTTATCCCAGTAATTGGAAGCTCAGAGACACATGTCTTATTAGTATCGCATTAAAATTAGTGGCGTTATCCAGAGTTTCATTGGGAAAAAAGGGAGTAAGTCTGGGGCTTGTTTTTCTTCTTTTAAGGGCATTTGGCTAATTTGCTTTCTAGGAGCTCATGTTTGGATATTGTTTAGTTGGTAGGACTGTGTGGGATCACAAACGGCCAATGGCTACTTCACTTTCCATATGCTTTCTTGTTCGTGGCCCAGTTCCTTTGTTTACTGGGATTATTTTAGCTGACTCACCAGTTTCAAGTCACTCCTTCCTTCTTATGCTGGTCCGCGTTGACAGCTGACAAATAGGTGCTCACCAAAGAAACATGATATCCACAGCTAACAGAGATAGCACTTTCTATTATGAAAATAACAAGTATGAGGCCTTTGCCATTAAACCCACCCTTTCTTGGAATAACTCCATTTTTAAACATTATATTACCTATCTTGATTTTTTACTCTTGTTCCAAAGCATTCAACCCTCAATTTAGTCTTTTCCTTTTTAGAGATGCGTGTTCGAAATCAAATATTAGCCCCCACGAGTGTGTATGAGTTGCCACTCTGGAAGAAATGCTATTTTTTGTTGATGTTGTAGGGACATTTTTTCCAAAATAACTGTCAATGGTATTTCTTTTAAGTCCATGAATTCACACTGACGTTCTAAATTTTGTGCTTTGTCATATTGCCTGATCAAATAACACGATTCCATCAATCACCAAGACTTTTTCTCCAGGATGGATGTACTACAGGGCTATATGGCTTCCTTTTAAAATCTGTTTAACATTAAAAAGTGAGGCAATAAAAAAAATACATTGTAAATAGCAGCACTGGGCTGTGACAATCACCCTGAATGTGGATGGTGAATGAGCGAAGCTCTGATCTTGCAGGCTGGTCTGTCCACATGCAAGCCTCCTGCTCCAGCACAGTGGATTAGGTTCTTGGCCCTTCCTCTGAGAAGCGCCACAGACTTGGGGACTTCAGACCACAGAAATGTCTTGTCTTAGTTCTAGAATCTAGAAGTATGAAATCAAGGTGTTGGCATGACCAGGTTCCCTCTGCAACAATTAAGGAAGTATTCTTCCTTGCCTCCTTGGCTAGTATTTATAACACTCCAATCTCTGTGTCCGTCACCACATGGCCATCTCTAGCGTTTTGTGTCTCTCTCTCTTCTTATAAGAACAGTGCTCAGATTAAGGGTTATCTTACTCCAATAAGACTTCGTCCTAATTAATTACATCTGGAATGGCCCTATTTCCAAATAAGGTACTATTCACAGGTACTAGGGGTTAGGACTTCAGCATATATTTTGGGGGGGCACAGAAGTCTACCCATAACAAAAAGCCTATCAGGAAGCCTAGCTCAGCTGTTTCTTGAGGAACATTCTAGCCTGGCCTTTCACGGTGATCAAGAGGTGGGAGTCCAGAGGATAGAGGCAGTGAAGCTCCAAAACAGAGGAGATGTGGCCACATGGGGGCCTGAGGCTCACTCAAACTTTCTTCTTCTGGTCAACCAGAAGGGTTTTTTTGGTTGCTGTTGATCAGAATTAAAGCTGGTAGTGGAGAGGTAGTTTGAAAGACGTTTTTCATAACTTAAAGTTTCTTAAGTTGTAAATTGAGGAGATTGGGCCTATTCGGGGGTTTTCCAGTTTTGTTCCAGGGAGCCACCTCGGACTCCTGTGCAGAAGGGTGAACACCATGTCCCACAACAGCTCCGCTTTTGTTCCTTTCACCAGTTGTAAAACTGCCGACTCTATTCCGAAATCAAGGTTTTGTTCTTTATACATACTGTTTATCTCTTCTTTTTGCTGGCGAAATACTTGTAACAAAAATTTCCCATTATAACCCTTGGTAAGTGTGCAAGACAGTGGCAAAAAGTACATTCACACTGTTGTGCAACCATCACCCCACGGCTGGAGTGAGGTCGAAATGGGTGAGTGAGGTCAAAAAGAAGAAATTTCCACATATAGAAGTCACGGGGATGGAACATATTGCATGGTGACTATAGTTAGGGGAGATCTTAAATGTTCTCATAGTAAGGAAAAAACTCATAAGTATATATGGTGATGGATATTAACTTATTAGGGTGATCATCTTGCAACATATACATCATTATGTTGTACACCTGCAACTAATATAATGTTATAGTTCAATTATATTGCAATAAAAACTATCTGAATATAGACAACTTTAAAAAAAAAACCCAACCAAACAAAATATCCTTAAAAGGATAAATTTTATCATGTAGAGTTTTACATAATAATACAAAACAAAACAAAAACTTGTCCTCCTTCCTTTCCAGGTGATGTAAATACCTCAGGGTGAAGGATAAGGCTTCTAAACTGGAGAGCCTTTTGGGCTCACATCCTGCCTCTTGCACAGCTTGAAACATCACTCTTGTTCTCTCTCTCTGCACTATCCTGACCCACATCCCAGTCCCAGCCTTCGCCTCTGCAGGGCCTCGAGAGTTCTGGGGCTTTGAATTTCCTCTCTGCATAGAGCTCCCATAGATTTTCTGTTTGCCTTTAGAGGATTCCAAGTGGGGATCAGAGTGTATTTTTTTCTTAGCAGCATGAAGCAACAAATAGGTGACTGGTAAAAACAGGGATGGGACCTTTGCTTTTGGGAACATCTAGACCTTTTTGACCAGCTCTGGATCGTTCCAGCTCATCACAGCCCAAAGCATCCCTGGGGCCCCTTCACTTTGTCTCTCAGTAGGATCTCATCCTTCAGGAAACATCCATGCCAGGCAGCATATGTGAATTTCGGCCCCAAACAGACTGAGTAGTAGCTCTTACGACAAATCTTTCCCATCTGCAGGAAGTTCTCTTCCATGTATCCTCTCTCTATGAGATAACTATTTTTGACCCTGCCTTGAATCTCTAGCTCTTGCTACTGTGCTAGTGCTGAGCTGGAATCCACTAAATATAAGATGTAGCCTACCAGAGCCATTTCAATATGATTAGACTATCATATGCTGGTGGGGTGGGGGACACTTAACCATTTGACCTCTTCACCTTTTCCTATAAGAGAAACCATACAGCTGCCTCAATCCTATTTTTTCAAAGATTTTATTTATATATTTGAAAAAGAGAGTGCACACGCACGTGCACAAGAGCAGGGTGGAGGTGCAGAGGGAGAAGAAGCAGACTCCCCGCTGAGCAGGAGCCTTCTGCAAGAGGTGATCACAGGAACCTGGGATCATGATTGAGCGGAAGGCAGATGCTGAACCAACAACAACCAAGATATCTTGATCTCAATCTTATTGTATCGTAAGAAAATGATGCACCATGTAAGTCACAGGTCAGCCTAGAAACCCAATGTCATTGGATGTTTGTTGAGTGTATTTATATAAAGAACAAGACAGCGTTCCACTCCACTTTTCCTTCTCCTGAGAGAGCAGAGACTATACCAGAGTCCCCGGTTCCCCGGGTCAGACGGAAAAGAAATTAACTTGCCACTGCCCCCCCCCCCGGGGGGAGAAGCCTGTCCGACCACCTCCTGGCCTCATCTGTGTGAAGGCAGGGCCTTCCCTCTTCTTCCTGCAAGGAGGTGGCACAGAACAAAATGAAATAGGAAGGCGTGGTAAACATTAAAAGAGCCCCAAGAATGAAAACCACAGCTGATAAGAGTATCAGATGTAAGGATCTATCCAAAGATTTTCACACACCTAAAGGAGCAGTTGTGGTACTTAAAATGATCATTAATGGAACTAAATATGATGAGAAACCATAGGAATAGACAGTTCTTCACTGCAGCATCTGGGCAGCAAAACCGTCGTGGACTCTAGGCTCTTCTCACCGTTTCCATGAACGAGCTGGGCCCCCCGGGCCTGGAGCTAAGCGAGGGGCCTGAGGGGCCCATAAACAGAGATAACACCGCAACCAGGCTGCAGATGCGCTGCTTAGCATCTGCAGACGCTTTCTCTTGGTTCATTAAAGCACCAATAAGATGCCCCTTTATCCCTCTATGTTCATATAAATAAAAGGATGAAAATGTAATTACCATAGCTACTTAATTAAGAACAGCTCTGAAAGTTGCCCCTTGCTCCTGGTGTATGAAAGACTGGATTTGGAGACCTTGGTCTACACTAGCTCTTGGCAGACTGCAACTTCATTCTCCAAAAATGCCCCCAGGAAGATGGTTTTTTCAGCCCCATTTTGCAGGCATAGAAACTGATACTGTGGCTTCCCTGAGGTTGCACCAGCTCCACGTGGCCTTTGCAAGACAGAAACTCAAGTAATCTGCACCCCCTTGTCCACCAGACCCTCACTTAGCAGGCCTGGGCTCGAGAACCAGCTTCTTAGTTTCAAGCCATGGCCACTTGGCTCTTCGGCTGTTGGATCTTGGGCAGTTAAATCTCTCTATCTTAATTGCCGCATCTGGACAACTCAATCAGGCACTTCCTGACCACGGGCACGTTTTGAGAAGATATGTGGGTTCTTTGCTTTCCTTTTCTTCCCCCTCCCCCTTATTGAAAATGAACTGCGGTCTTGCCACCAGTCTGACCTCGGCAGTCATACCCCAGAGCATTTCCGCAGAGGCGTCTCCTTTCACTTTCTCTTGTGGGGGACACAGTGGATTTGCAGCTAATTCACAGGATGAAGAAAAAAGCCCAGATCTGGGAGCCCGTGAACACATGATGAATGCCAGGGAAAGCTCAGGCAAACAGTGGCCTTGGAAAGCAGACCAGACTGCAAAAGTTCCCTGGGAGGACTGGCACTCCAGCCCAGGAATGCAGCCACCAAAACAGGAGTTGGGTCAGAGCCTTCTCTGGGATTCCTCTGGCCAGCCCAAACCTTGGTGTGCATGCTAAGCAAGCACGCTCCTGAGTCTCTGATTTTTCCAGAGTCCCCCGGCCACCTGGAAGTAGCAGAGAAACCGGCAGATGCTGCACTCTCACTCAGCTTTGCCATCTTAGATCATAGCACGACAGCAAGAGGGGCGCCCTTGTACTTGAAAAACTGACTGGCAGCTTCACCACTTGCCCCTGGTCTCTCGCTTCACCCAACTTGCCAGGCTCCCACTCCTCTTTCCTTCCTGACCTTGGTCCTGCCGGGAATGCTGGGAGGAGGCCTTCTCCTGCAGGGAAGCGGGGGGCGGCCCTTCCCGTTACTTGTCCTTTCTGGCTGAGCTAATGCATTGGATTGCACTCCTGCTCCCTAGGAGGAAGCCCGGGGGTTTGCAGGTTAGACCTGTTACCCACAGGGACAGCTTCTGCATCTTTCCAGTGCCCTCAGATTCCAGATCATCAAAACTCTTCACTAGCTGGCAAAGCGGAGGAGCTTGTGCTGCCTTTCCTGGGCTGAAGAGAAGTTTTTCTGGGGCTGGAAAATTATTGGATCTGGGATTTTGCACCCCACGTACTGGCTGTCTCTCCCCGACCGGAGGCAGAACGCTGGGGTCCCGCTCACCTGCTGCTTTAACGAGGGAGAGCCTCTGCCCGCTCAAGTCTCCCCGTCTTCCCAACGCTATCCCAGAGTCTCCATTTATTACATGAACACTAATTTATCACCAGGTGATGAAGAGTCGTGGAGGAAGAAGACCAAGATTTATTGCATGCCTCCTATGCGCCAGGCTCTGAACTTAACCCTTTGCATTTTTCTGTCATTTAATCCTTGAGTCACCACTATGTGTTTGACATTTGGGGATAGATTATAAAGACTCCCACAGTTCACCATCATCCTTATACATAAGCAGAGTCCAGTTTCCCATCTCTTTAATCTTGAATCTTGTTGGCGATGCTACTTTCTTTGGCCAAGGGAATTTTAGTAAATGGGATGTAAGCAGAGGTTTCAAAAAGGTGTATGCACTGAGGCTTCCTAGAGCATTATTACTATGTAAACAGACCTTGACCAGTAGTATGAGAAATTATGGCCTGGTCGCCTGTGTCACATCTGACCCCCTCACATGCGTGAGGCCACCCGTGATTAGCCAGCAACTGCCAACATGTCAGCCTACCTCACACACATGTACAAACCCAGCTGAGATAGGCCAACTCAGCCTAAACCACAAGAACCTCTCTACCTAAATCAATGGTTTTTCACCCACGACATTATGAAACAAATAATCAATACAGCCTTCCTACACCAATTTTACAAAACAGAACACCTGGGCTCAGAAAGATTTAGTAATTTGTCCAAGGTCTTCAAATTCAGGATGTTCTGGTTGCAATGCACATAACAGAATCCATACCATGGGAAGAAGTTTTGGCCAAACTCCATGTGTTAAGCCTGAAAAGAAAATATTTATGCATTAAGGCCGTCCTCCAAGATTCGGAAAACGGTTGAAAAGAAGACAAAATAGGCCTCTATTTTGGCTTGATTCAGCAGGGCCAAGGAATAGAAACTTTCAAAAACGCACAACTTAAGTAAAAAAGAGAAAAAACGTGATAACATCCAGAGTGATTTACTATAGAATATTTGAACACAGAAGGAAATCCTTTAGAGGTTCAATGACAAGCTCAGAGCAGCATTTTCCTCTTTGGGACTGAAGTTGGCTGGGAGGCAAGAAAATTTCCCTTCTGTACTTCAGGGTTCTAGAGAGACATGATGCCTCAGACCTTTTCTGGGTGTCTGCACAATCCAAAGTCATTGTGGGTAAAGCCCCTAAGACTTGAAATTTGGCCAAACTGAAAATACACAACACACCTGATGTGGTAGTTTGCCCAGAATGCCTTAGCACCCTGCTCCTTTGTTCTTTCTTTCAATACTGTACAGGTCACATCTGTGCACAATATCGAAAGCCACATATCAAAAGGAAAGCTGGGTTGATGCCTTGGTCTTTGCAATCATAGAAGAACCTTGTAAAATCTGCTCCGATCCTCGCCGGTTGCAAAAATGTACTTCCTGCCATCAAACGGAGCTGCTCTGTTAGTCTTGATCCCCCAATATCCTCCCTCTATACCCATCCAACATGGGTTCCTGCAAATCAGAAGTCTCCAGACTTACCCCAGTGTGGATGGATTTGGGCTCGCCTCTCAGGTGGAGGGCAGTAGTCAGCCTGACCTGACACTGGCGTTCTGTTTTTCGTAAAAGGCCTCTGTGTGCTACTTAATGAACACTACTCAGTGACGTGGTTTCAGTGACTGGGTGTTCTACAGATCTTTTATGTTTGCTTGTGTGAGTATAGAATTCTGTGTTACATACAGTGTTAGTTTTTGTTGAGGAAGAATTAGACAATGATTCAAAAGAATTCTAGAGGGGGGAAAGATGGCGGAGGAGTAGGGGACCCTATTTCAACTGGTCCCCGGAATTGAGCTGGGTATCTACCAGACCACTCTGAGCACCCATGAAACCAGCCTGAGATGTAAGAAGATCTGGATCTCTACAAACAGAATATCGCAGGCAGCTGGTTTTGAGGTAAGAAGCGGAGAGCCGTGATTCTGTGGGCAGATATCAGAGGATAAACAGCAGCAGGAGGGTGCCTGAACATGGGGATCCTACACCGCCGGTGAGTGACAGCCTCGCGCGCTGCAGACGGGGCACAGACTCGCAGACCAATAGTGTCGGGAAAGGACTTTAGGGCAGCCCCTGGGGTGGAAAACCAGACCGGCGGGGTCACGCGCACGTGAACGGCAGCCTCTGAGACGGAAACCCAGTGCGCCGGGGTCGCACCAGTGAGCTGAAACCCCCGGGGTGGAAACCTCAAATGGCGGAGTCATGCGCACGCTAACTGCAGCCCCCGGGTCGGAAAACCAGAGCAGCTGAGTCGCACGTGGGCGAACTGGGAGCGGCTGGCGGTTTTAGAAGCACAAAGGGCAGAGACGGGCCCCGACCTGGAGGCAGGACTGGGAGTGCTGCAGAGGGTCACACAACCCAGGATGCTGCAGTTTAAAGCAGCACGGACAGAAACGGAGACGGTGTGGCCTGGAGAGCTCACTGAAGAACAGACTGCGGTCTCTCTGCTCTTGGAAATGGTCTCTTCTGCTCTGACTCGCGTAAGAGATGTGGAAAGCCGCCAGGGAAAGGCGCCAGAGAGCAAAAGCCCCAAAGACTGATTCCCACTGAGCCCATCCCCCACCACAGGGGCACAGGGCAACTCCGCCCAAACAGGGTTGCCTGAGTAACAGCCCGGCAGGCCCCTCCCACAGAAGACAGGCTGGGAAAACAAAAGGCCACCAACCCTAAGGTACCAAGAAAACAGGTGCATCTTGCTTGGGTTCTGGTCAATAATTTGGACTCTATACATTCTGTCAAACACCCACTAACAGAATGATTCGGAGGAGGAGCCGCCAAAACAGAAAAGACTCAGAGATTATGACTTATGCTGCAGATTTACAAATGGATGCAGATATAACCAAGATGTCGGAGATGGAATTCAGGCTAGCAATTGTGAAGACAATAGCTAGAATGGAGAAATCAATTAAGAGTTTCTAAGGGCAGAAATAAAAGGTGAATTGGCAAAACTAAAAATGCTATCAAGGAGATCCAATCCAATCTAGATAATCTAACAGCTAGGGTAACTGAGACAGAAGAGAGAATAAGCGACCTGGAAGACAATATAATAGATAAAAAGGGAAAAGAGGAGGCCAGGGAAAAACAACTCAGAATCCATGAAAATAGAATCAGAGAAATAAGTGACACCATGAGGCGTTCCAATGTCAGAAAAATTGGAATCCCAGAGGGAGTGGAGAGAGGGAGAGGACTACAAGATGTATTTGAGCAAATCGTAGCTGAGAACTTTCCTAATCTGGGGAATGAAACAAACATTCGAGTCCTAGAGGCAGAGAGGACCCCTCCCAAGATCAAGGAAAACAGGCCAACACCCCGGTATGTAATAGTAAAACTTGCAAATCTTAGAACCAAGGAAACCATCTTAAGGGCAGTTAGGGGGAAGAGATTCCTTACGTACAGAGGGAGGAACATCAGAATAACGTCAGACCTATCCACAGAGACCTGGCAAGCCAGAAAGGCCTGGCAAGACATATTCAGGGTACTAAACGAGAAGAACATGCAGCCAAGAATACTTTATCCGGCAAGGCTTTCATTTAGAATGGATGGAGAGATGCAGAGCTTCCACGACTGGCAGAAACTGAAAGAATCTGTGACCACTAAGCCGGCCCTGCAAGAAATATTAAGGTGGGTTCTATAAAAGGAGAAAGACCCCAAGAGTGATCTACAACAGAAACTTTCAGGGACAATCTATAAAAACAACATCTCACAGGCAACATGACAATTAATTCATATCTTTCAATAATCACTCTCAACGTGAATGGCCTAAACGCTCCCATAAAACAGCACAGGGTTGCAGATTAGATAAAAAGACAGGACCCATCCATATGCTATCTACAAGAGACTCATTTTGAACCTAAAGATACATCCAGACTGAAAGTGAAGGGATGGAGATCTATCTTCCATGCCAGCGGACCTCAAAAGAAAGCTGGGGTAGCAATTCTTATATCAGACAAATTAGATTTTAAACTAAAGTCTGTAATAAGAGACACAGAAGGACACTGTATCATTCTTAAAGGGTCTATCCAACAAGAAGATCTAACAATTGTAAATATCTATGCCCCCAACATGGGAGCAGCCATCTACATAAGCCAACTGTTAACCAAAATAAAGAGTCATATTGATAACAATACGTTAATTGTAAGAGACCTCAATACTCCACTCTCAGCAATGGACAGATCATCTAAGCAGAAAATCAACAAGGAAACAAGAGCTTTGAATGATACATTGGACCAGATGGACCTCATAGATATTTACAGAACATTCCACCCTAAAACAACAGAATACTCATTCTTCTCCAGCGCACATGGGACTTTCTCCAGAATTGACAATATACTGGGTAACAAATCAGGTCTCAACCGATACCAAAAGATTGAGATTATTCCCTGCATATTCTCAGACCACAATGCTCTAAAACTGGAACTCAATCACAAGAAAAAATTTGGCAGAAATTCAAACACTTGGAAGCTAAAGACCACTCTGCTCAAGAATGTTTGGGTCAACCAAGAAATCAAAGAAGAACTTAAACAATTCATGGAAATCAATGAGAACGAAAACACATCGGTCCAAAACCTATGGGATACTGCAAAGGTGGTCCTGAGGGGGAAATACATAGCCATCCAAGCCTCACTCAAGAAAATAGAAAAATCCCGAATTCACCAACTAACTCTACACCTTAAAGAACTAGAGAAAAAGCAACAAACGACGCCTAAGCCACACATTAGAAGAGAAATAACTAAAATTAGAGCAGAAATCAATGAATCAGAAACCAGAAACACAGAAAGAGAAACACATCCAGATCAATGAAACTGTTTGTTCTTTGAAAGAATTAATAAGATTGATAAACCACTGGCCAGACTTATCCAAAAGAAAAGAGAAAGGACCCAAATTAATAAAATTATGAACGAAAGGGGAGAGATCACGACTAACACGAAGGAAATAGAAACAATTATTAGAAATTATTATCAACAACTATATGCCAATAAACTGAGCAGTCTGGATAAAATGGAGGCCTTCCTGGAAACCTATAAGCTGCCAAGACTGAAAGAGGAAGAAATTGACAACCTGAATAGGCCAATAACCAGTAACGAGATTGAAGCAGTGATCAAAAACCTCTCCCAAAACAAGAGTCCAGGGCCTGATGGATTCCCTGGGGAATTCTACCAAACATTCAAAGAAAAAATAATACCTATTCTCCTGAAGCCGTTTCAAAAAATAGAAACAAAAGGAAAACTTCCAAACTCATTCTATGAGGCCAGCATTACCTTAATCCCAAAACCAGGCAAAGACCCCATCAAAAAGGAGAATTTCAGACCGACATCCCTGATGAATATGGATTCCAAATCCTCAACAAAATCCTAGCTAATAGGATCCAACAATACATGAAAAGGATCATCCACCACGACCAAGTGGGATTTATCCCCGTGATGCAAGGGTGGTTCAACATTCGCAAATCAATCAATGTGATAGAACACATTTTTGAGAGGAGGGAGAAGAACCATATGGTCCTCTCAATTGATGCAGATAAAAGCATTTGACAAAATACGACATCCTTTCCTGATTAAAACTCTCCAGAGTATAGGGATAGAGGGAACATTCCTCAAGCTCATAAAATCCACCCATGAAAAACCCACAGCGAATATCATCCTCAATGGGGAAAAGCTGAGAGCCTTTCCCTTAAGATCAGGAACACATCAAGGGTGCCCACTCTCGCCATTATTGTTCAACATAGTACTAGAAGTCCTAGCAACAGCAGACAACAAAAAGAAATAAAACGTATTCAAATTGGCAAAGAAGAAGTCAAACTCTCTCTTTTCGCAGACGACATGATAGTTTATGGGGAAAACCCAAAAGACTCTACCCCCGAATTACTAGAACTCATCCAGCAATTCAGTAATGTGGCAGGATACAAAATCAACGCACAGAAATCAGTTGCTTTCTTATACACTAACAACGCAACTGTAGAAAGAGAAATTAAAGAAACGATTCCATTTACAATAGCACCAAAAACCATAAGATACCTCGGAATAAACCTAACCAAAGAGGTAAAGGATCTATACTCTAGGAACTACAAAACACTCATGAAAGAAATTGAAGAAGACACAAAAAGATGGAAAAATATTCCATGCTCATGGATCGGAAGAATAAACATTGTTAAAATGTCTATGCTACCCAGAGCAATCTATAACTACAATGCCATCCCGATCAAAATTCCAATGACATTTTTCAAGGTGCTGCAACAAACAATCCTAAAATTTGTATGGAATCAGAAAAGACCCCAAATCGCCAAGGAGATGTTGAAAAAGAAAAACAAAGCTGGGGGCATCACGTTGCCCGATTTCAAGCTATAATACAAAGCTGTGATCACCAAGACGGCACGGTATTGGCAAAAACACAGACATACAGACCAATGGAACAGAATAGAGAACCCAGATATGGACCCTCAACTCTATGGTCAAATAATCTTTGACAAAGCAGGGGAAAAAATGCAATGGAAAAAAGACAGTCTCTTCAACAAATGGTGCTGGGAAAATTGGACAGCCACATGCAGAAGAATGAAACTCGACCATTCTCTAACACCATTCACCAAGATAAACTCAAAGTGGATGAAAGACCTCAATGTGAGACAGGAATCCATCAAAAGCCTAGAGGAGAACATAGGCAGTAACCTCATCGACATTGGTATGAGAGACCGGGAAAGGGTCCCATACGTGAAATGAAGTGAGAAACAGGCCGGTGTGGAAGGGAGCTCTAAACTCACCTCTTGTTTCTGATGCTAGTACCCTTGCCCCGGCTGTGCCTGCAGGCCTAAAGCCAAGCACCTAACTCAAGGGAACAACGTTTAGAGAATTCCTGCTTCGGCTAAAATAGCCATGCCTGAGAGTGGACGCATTTTGCTGTGTGAAAGCGTGAGCGCACTGCAACTGAGTCCCAAACCATTTTCTGTGTGAGACTCAGGCCCCGGAAGAAAGCAGAACATGACTCCCCACTTGTTTCATGAAGCTAGCACTGCGGCCCCACTTTTGCATGGAAGTCTAATCGCTAGCGTTCTAACTCGGAGAAACAACACTAGAGAAACCGTAGTTTAGGTACCGTCAACCTCTGCGAGATGAAGCAGTTTAGGGTGAACTCTGGGTGAGAACCTGAGGACAGGTTCCATTTCGTAAAATACACCATTGATTCTTGGCCTTAGTAGCCTGGTAGGCGAATGAGCTGCAGCTGGGATTCTTTACAGGCTTGTTTCTTCCAAGTCAGTGTCGAGCACGGAGCATTCCTGCACACATGGAGCAGTAGTGTTAGCTTCAGGTAGCAAGAGCTGAGTCCAGAGGTGCCTTCTGCCCGGACCTGTTTCTCCCTCGGTTTCACGTATGGAACCCGTTCCCCAGGCTCTCACCCACGGTACCCTGTATACTGCTTCCTCCGCCTGGAGGTCGACAGTAACTAAAGCACGATTTCTCTACAGTGTTGTTTCTTCGAGTTAGAATGCTAGTGATGAGACTTCCATGCAAAAGCGGGGCCGCAGTGCTAGCTTGATGAAACACATGGGGAGTCGTGTGCTGCCTTCTGCTGGGGCCTGAGTCTCACTCGCAAAAAGCTTTGGACTCCCTTGCAGAGCTCTCACGCACGCACACAACAAAATGCTTCCACCCTCAGGGGCGGCCGTGTTAGCTGAAGCACGGATTCTCTACCAAGTTTTTCCTTTGAGTTAGGTGGCTGACTTTAAGCCTGCACGCACAGCCGGAGAAACGGTACTAGCCCCATAACCACGATGTGAGTTGAGAGCTGCCTTCTGTACCGGCCTGTCTCTCCCCCGATTTTACGAAATGGAACCCGTCCCCAGGCTCTCACCCACAGTACACCCTGACCTGCTTCCTCCCACAGAGGAGTCGAGGATGGCTAAAGCACGGTTTCTCTAGTGTTGTTTATCCGAACTACAACGCTAGCGATTAGACTTCCATGCAAAACTGGGGCCACAGTGCTAGTTTCATGAGACAAGTGGGGAGTCGTGTTCTGTCTTCTGCCAGGGCCTGAGTCTCACACGGAAAATGGTTTTGGACTCACTTGCAGTGCGCTCACGCATGCACACAGCAAAATGTGTCCGCCCTCAGGCCTGGCGATTTTAGCCAAAGCAGGAATTCTCTCCAGAGTGGTTCCTTTGAGTTAGGTGGTTGGCTTTAGGCCTGCAGGCACCCCCGGGGCAACGGCACTAGCCTCATAAACAAGAGGTGAATTGAGAGCTGCCTTCCGCACCGGCCTGTTTCTCACTCCATTTCACGTATGGGACCCTTTCCCCGGTCTCTCATACACGAGCACTGTCAGATTCCTCTGGCTTCAGGAACGGCACTGTTAACTAAAGCGCACTCACTCTATAGCATTGATTCTTTTTCTTTTTTATTATTGTTATGTTAATCCCCATACATTACATCATTAGTTTTAGATACAGTGTTCCATGATTCATTGTTTGTGCATAACACCCAGTGCTCCATGCAGAACGTGCCCTCCCCAATACCCATCACGAGGCTAACCCATCCTCCCACCCCCCTTCCCTCTAGAACCCTCAGTTTGTTTTTCAGAGTCCATCGTCTCTCATGGTTCTTCTCCCCCTCCGATTCCCCCCCTTCATTCTTCCCCTCCTCTTACATTCTTCTTCTTCTTTTTTTCTTTCTGAACATATATTGCATTATTTGTTTCAGAGGTACAGATCTGAGATTCAACAGTCTTGCACAGTTCACAGCGCTCACCAGAGCACATACCCTCACCAGTGACCATCACCCAGTCACCCCATCCCTCCCACCCCACCCCCCACTCCAGCAACCCTCAGTTTGTTTCCTGAGATTAAGAATTCCTCCTATCAGTGAGGTCATATGATACATGTCTTTCTCTCTTTGACTTATTTCGCTCAGCATAATACCCTCCAGTTCCATCCATGTCATTGCAAATGGCAAGATCTCATTCCTTTTGATGGCTGCATAATATTCCATTGTATATATATACCAAGTCTTCTTTATCCATTCATCTGTTGATGGACATCTTGGCTCTTTCCACAGTTTGGCTCTTGTGGACATTGCTATAGCATTGATTCTTGGTGTTATTAGCCTGGTTACTAGGCATCCAAGCACACAGGGTACAGCAGTGCTAATCTCCTCAAACAAGAGGTGAGTCCACAGCAGCCTTCCTCACAGGCCTGCTTCTCACTCCGACTTACGTTTAGGTTCCATTTCTCATGCTCTCACAAAAACACACAATAGATGAAGTTCACGCTCAGGAAGGGCGATCTTTGCTGAGGCACGGGTTCTCTGCACCTTTGTTCCTTTGCGTTGGGTGGATGGCACTTAGGACTGCACGCACAGAGGGGAGAGCCGATCTCGTTTCCCGAAACAAGAGTTGAGTCGAGAGGTGCCTTCTGCCCATGCTTATTTCTCCCTGGGAATTCTGCTGGGACTCATTCCCCAGGTTTGCCGTCAAGCAGAGTGGACAATGCTGCCACCCTGTGGAGAGGCGAAAGAGCTGAAGCTGGGCTTCTTGACCGGCTTCTTTGTGCCAAATCAGTGTGGAGCACTTAGCATTCCTATGCACACATGGAGCAGTAGTGTTAGCTTCAGGTAACAGGAGCTGAGTCGAGAGGTGCCTTCTGGCCCGGACTTCTGCTCCCCCGATTTTACGAAACGGAACCCGTCCCCAGGCTCTCACCCACAGTACACCCTAACCTGCTTCCTCCCACACAGAGGTCGACGGTCGCTATAGCACGGTTTCTCTAGTGTTGTTCCTCCGAGTTAGAACGCCAGCGATTAGACTTCCATGCCAAAGTGGGGCCGCAGTGCTTACTTCATGAAACAAGTGGGGAGTCTTGTTCTGCCTTCTGCCGGGGCCCGAGTCTCACACGGAAAATGGTTTGGGACTCCCTTGCAGTTCTCTCACGCATGCACACAGCAAAATGCTTCCAGCCTCAGGCATGCCTATTTTCGCTGAAGCAGGAATTCTCTACAGAGTTGTTCCTTCCACTTAGGTGCTTGGCTTTAGGCCTGCAGGCACACACGGGGCAACGATACTAGCTTCAGAAACAAGAGGTGAGTTGACAGCTGTCTTCTGTACCGGCCTGTTTCTCCCTCGATTTTACCTATGGAACCCGTCCCCAGGCTCTCACCCACAGTGCAGCATAAACTGCTTCCTCCCCCAGAGAGGTCGACGGTAGCTAAAGCACGGTTTCTTTTTTTTTTTTTAAAGGTTTAATTTATTTATCTGACAGAGAGAGACACAGCGAGAGAGGGAACACAAGCAGGGGAAGTGGGAGAGGGAGAAGCAGGCCTCCCGCTGAACAGGGAATCCGATGCGGGGCTCGATCCCAGGACCCTGGGATCATGACCTGACCTGAAGGCAGACGCTTAACCATCTGAGCCACCCAGGCGCCCCTAAAGCACAGTTTCTGTACACTGTTGTTTCTTTGAGTTGGAACGCAAGCGATTAGACTTCCATGCAAAAGTGGGGCCGCAGTGCTAGCTTGCTGAAACAAGTGGGGAGTCGTGTGCTGCCTTCTGCAGCGGCCTGAGGCTCCCTCGGAATTGGGTTTGGGACTCCCTTGCAGGGCTCTCACGCACGCACACTACAAAATGCTTCCACCCTCAGGAGCGGCTGTTTTAGCCGAAGCACGGCTTCTCTACCGAGTTTTTCCTTCGAGTTAGGTGGCTGACGTTAAGCCTGAACGCACACCCGGGGCAACGGTACCAGCCCCATAACCATGATGTGAGTTGAGAGCTGCCTTGTGTACCGGCCTGTCTCTCCCCCGATTTTACGAAATGGAACCTGTCCCCAGGCTCTCACCCACAGTACACCCTAAACTGCTTCCTCGCCCAGAGAGGTCGACGGTACCTAAAGCACGGTTTCTCTACACTGTTGTTTCTTCGAGTTAGAACGCCAGCTCTTAGACTTCCATGCAAAAGTGGGGCGGCAGTGCTAGCTTCATGAAACATGTGGGGAGTCGTGTTCTGCCTTCTGCCGGGGCCTGAGTCTCACACGGAAAATGGTTTGGGACTCAGTTGCAGTGCCCTCACGCAGGCACACAGCAAAATGCGTCCACCCTCCGGCATGGCTATTTTCGCCGAGGCAGGAATTCTCTACAGAGTTGTTCCTTTGAGTTAGGTGTTTGGTTTAGGCCTGCAGGCACACCCGGGGCAAGGGTACTAGCCTCATAAACAAGAGGCGAGTTGAGAGCTGCCTTCCGCACTGGCCTGTTTCTCACTCCATTTCACGTATGGGACCCTTTCCCTGCTCTCTCATACACGAGCACTGTAGAATTCCTCCGGCTTCAGGAACGGCAACGTGAGCTAAAGCGCAGTAACTCTACAGCCTTGATTATTGGTGTTAGTAGCCTGGGAGGCGAATGAGCTGCAGCTGGGGTTCTTTACAGGCTTGTTTCTTCCAAGTCAGTGTCGAGCACGGAGCATTCCTGCACACATGGAGCAGTAGTGTTAGCTTCAGGTAGCAAGAGCTGAGTCCAGAGGTGCCTTCTGCCCAGACCTATTTCTCTCTTGGTTTCACGTATGGAACCCGTTCCCCAGGCTCTCAGCCACGGTACTCCGTGTAATGCTTCCTCCGTCTAGAGGTCGACGGTAACTAAAGCACGATTTCTCTACACTGTTGTTTCTTCGAGTTAGAATGCTAGTGATGAGACTTCCATGCAAAAGCGGGGCCGCAGTGCTAGCTTGATGAAACACATGGGGAGTCGTGTGCTGCCTTCTGCTGGGGCCTGAGGCTCACTCGCAAAACGCTTTGGACTCCCTTGCAGTGCTCTCACGCATGCACACAACAAAATGCTTCCACCCTCAGGGGCGGCCGTGTTAGCTGAAGCATGGATTCTCCAGCGAGTTTTTCCTTCGAGTTAGGTGGCTGACTTTAAGCCTGCACGCACAGCCGGACAAACGGTACTAGCCCCATAACCATGATGTGAGTTGAGAGCTGCCTTGTGTACCGGCCTGTCTCTCCTCGATTTTACGAAATGGAACCCGTCCCCAGGCCCTCACCCACAGTACACCCTGACCTGCTTCCTCCCACAGAGGAGTCGAGGATGGCTAAAGCACGGTTTCTCTAGTGTTGTTTATCCGAACTACAACGCTAGCGATTAGACTTCCATGCAAAACTGGGGCCGCAGTGCTAGTTTCATGAGACAAGTGGGAAGTCGTGTTCTGTCCTCTGCCGGGGCCTGAGTCTCACACGGAAAATGGTTTTGGACTCACTTGCAGTGCGCTCACGCATGCACACAGCAAAATGTGTCCGCCCTCAAGCCTGGTGATTTTAGTCAAAGCAGGAATTCTCTCCAGAGTGGTTCCTTTGAGTTAGGTGGTTGGTTTTAGGCCTGCAGGCACCCCTGGGGCAACGGCACTAGCCTCATAAACAAGAGGTGAATTGAGAGCTGCCTTCCGCACCGGCCTGTTTCTCACTCCATTTCACGTATGGGACCCTTTCCCCGGTCTCTCATACATGAGCACTGTCAGATTCCTCTGGCTTCAGGAACGGCACTGTTAACTAAAGCACACTCACTCTATAGCATTGATTCTTTTTCTTTTTTATTATTGTTATGTTAATCCCCATACATTACATCATTAGTTTTAGATACAGTGTTCCATGATTCATTGTTTGTGCATAACACCCAGAGTTCCATGCAGAACGTGCCCTCCCCAATACCCATCACGAGGCTAACCCATCCTCCCCCCCCTTCCCTCTAGAACCCTCAGTTTGTTTTTCAGAGTCCATCGTCTCTCATGGTTCTTCTCCCCCTCCGATTTCCCCCCCTTCATTCTTCCCCTCCTCTTACATTCTTCTTCTTCTTTTTTTCTTTCTGAACATATATTGCATTATTTGTTTCAGAGGTACAGATCTGAGATTCAACAGTCTTGCACAGTTCACAGCGCTCACCAGAGCACATACCCTCCCCAGTGACCATCACCCAGTCACCCCATCCCTCCCACCACAGCCCCCACTCCAGCAACCCTCAGTTTGTTTCCTGAGATTAAGAATTCCTCCTATCAGTGAGGTCATATGATACATGTCTTTCTCTGTTTGACTTATTTCGCTCTGCATAAGACCCTCCAGTTCCATCCATGTCGTTGCAAATGGCAAGATCTCATTCCTTTTGATGGCTGCATAATATTCCATTGTATATATATACCAAGTCTTTTTTTTTTTCTCAAAGATTTTATTTATTTATTTGTGAGAGAGAGAATGAGAGACAGAGAGCATGAGAGGGAGGAGGGTCAGAGGGAGAAGCAGACTCCCTGCCGAGCAGGGAGCCCGATGCGGGACTCGATCCCGGGACTCCAGGATCATGACCTGAGCCGAAGGTAGTCGCTTAACCAACTGAGCCACCCAGGCGTCCCTATACCAAGTCTTCTTTATCCATTCATGTGTTGATGGACATCTTGGCTCTTTCCACAGTTTGACTCTTGTGGACATTGCTATAGCATTGATTCTTGGTGTTATTAGCCTGGTAACTAGGCATCCAGGCACACAGGGTACAGCAGTGCTAATCTCCTCAAACAAGAGGTGAGTCCACAGCAGCCTTCCTCACAGGCCTGCTTCTCACTCCGACTTACGTTTAGGTTCCATTTCTCATGCTCTCACAAAAACACACAATAGATGAAGTTCACGCTCAGGAAGGGCGATCTTTGCTGAGGCACGGGTCCTCTGCACTTTTGTTCCTTTGCGTTGGGTGGATGGCACTTAGGACTGCACGCACAGAGGGGAGAGCCGATCTCGTTTCCCGAAACAAGAGTTGAGTCGAGAGGTGCCTTCTGCCCATGCTTATTTCTCCCTGGGAATTCTGCTGGGACTCATTCCCCAGGTTTGCCGTCAAGCAGAGTGGACAATGCTGCCACCCTGTGGAGAGGCGAAAGAGCTGAAGCTGGGCTTCTTGACCGGCTTCTTTGTGCCAAATCAGTGTGGAGCACTTAGCATTCCTATGCACACATGGAGCAGTAGTGTTAGCTTCAGGTAACAGGAGCTGAGTCGAGAGGTGCCTTCTGGCCCGGACTTCTGCTCCCCCGATTTTACGAAACGGAACCCGTCCCCAGGCTCTCACCCACAGTACACCCTAACCTGCTTCCTCCCACACAGAGGTCGACGGTCGCTAAAGCACGGTTTCTCTAGTGTTGTTTCTCCGAGTTAGAACGCCAGCGATTAGACTTCCATGCCAAAGTGGGGCCGCAGTGCTAACCTCAGGAAACAAGTGGGGAGTCGTGTTCTGCCTTCTGCCGGGGCCCGAGTCCCACACGGAAATAGGTTCTGGACTCACTTGCAGTGGGCTCACGCATGCACACAGCAAAATGCGTCCACCCTCCGGCATGGCTACTTTAGCCGAAGCAGGAATTCTCTACAGAGTTGTTCCTTTGAGTTAGGTGGTTGGCTTTAGGCCTGCAGGCACACCCGGGGCAAGTGTACCGGCCTCATAAACAAGAGGTGAGTTGAGAGCTGCCTTCCGCTCCGGCCTGTTTCTCACTCCATTTCACGTATGGGACCCTTTCCCGGGCTCTCTTACACGAGAACTGTCAAATTCCCCTGGCTTCAGGAACGGCAATGTTAACTCAAGCGCAGTCACTCTATAGCATTGATTCTTGGTGTTAGTAGCCTGGTAACTAGGCATCCAGGCACACAGGGTACAGTAGTGCTAATCTCCTCAAACAAGAGGTGAGTCCACAGCAGCCTTCCTTACAGGCCTGCTTCTCACTCCGAGTTACGTTTAGGTTCCATTTCTCATGCGTTCACAAAAACACACAATAGATGAAGTGCATGCTCAGGAAGGGCGATCTTTGCTGAGGCACGGGTCCTCTGCACTTTTGTTCCTTTGCGTTGGGTGGATGGCACTTAGGACTCTACGCACACACGGGAGAGCCGATGTAGTTCCCGAAACAAGAGTTGAGTCGATAGCTGCCTCCTGCCCATGCTTCTTTCTCCCTCGGAATTCTGCTGGGACTCATTCCCCAGGTTTGCACTCAAGCAGAGTTGAAAATGCTGCCACCCTGTGGAGAGGCGCATGAGCTGAAGCTGGGATTCTTGACCGGCTTCTTTCTGCCAAATCAGTGTGGAGCACTTGGCATTCCTATGCACACATGGAGCGGTAGTGTTAGCTTCAGGTAACAAGAGCTGAGTCGAGAGGTGCCTTCTGGCCCGGACTTCTTCTCCCTCGGTCTCACGTAAGGAACCCGTTCCCCAGGCTCTCACCCACGGTAGCCTGGAAACTGCTTCCTCCCTCAGAGACGTGGATGGTAGCTAAAGCACGATTTCTCTACCGTGTTGTTTCTTCGAGTTAGAACGCTAGCGATTAGACTTCAATGCGAAAGTGGGGCCGCAGTGCTAGCTTGATGAAACACATGGCGAGTCGTGTTCTGCCTTCTGCTGGGGCCTGAGTCTCACTCGCAAAAAGCTTTGGACTCCCTCGCAGGGCTCTCACGCACGCACACAACAAAATGCTTCCCCACCCTCTGGAGTGGCTGTTTTAGCTGAAGCATGGATTCTCTACCAAGTTTTTCCTTCGAGTTAGGTGGTTGTCTTTAAGCCTGCACGCACACCCGGGGTAACGGTACTAGCCCCATAGCCATGGTATGAGTGGAGGGCTGCCTTGTGTACCGGCCTGTCTCTCCCCCGATTTTCCGAAATGGAACCCGTCCCCAGGCTCTCACCCACAGTACACCCTATACTGCTTCCTCCCACAGATGTCGACGGTAGCTAAAGCACGGTTTCTCTACAGTGTTGTTTCTCCGAGTTACAACGCTAGCGATTAGACTTCCATGCAAAAGTGGGGCCGCAGTGCTAACTTCATGAAACAAGTGGGGAGGCGTGTCCTCCCTTCTCCCGGGGCCTGAGTCTCACACGGAAAATGGTTTGGGACTCCATTGCACTTCTCTCACGCAGGCACACAGCAAAATGCTTCCAGCCTCAGGAATGCCTATGTTCGCGGAAGCAGGAATTCTCTACAGAGTTGTTCCTTCGACTTAGGTGCTTGGCTTTAGGCCTGCAGGCACACCCGGGGCAACTGCACTAGCCTCGTAAACAAGAGGTGAGTTGACAGCTGCCTTCTGCACTGGCCTGTCTCTCCCTCGATTTTACCTATGGAACCTGTCCCCAGGCTGTCACCCACAGTGCAGCGTAAACTGCTTTCTCACACAGAGAGGTTGACGGTAGCTAAAGCACGCTTTCTCTACACTGTTGTTTCTTCGAGTTTGAACGCTAGCGATTAGACTTCCAGGCAAAAGTGGGGCCGCAGTGCTAGCTTGATGAAACACATGGCGAGTCGTGTTCTGCCTTCTGCTGGGGCCTGAGTCTCACTCGCAAAAAGCTTTGGACTCCCTTGCAGGGCTCTCATGCACGCACACAACAAAATGCTTCCACCCTCTGGAGTGGCTGTTTTAGCTGAAGCATGGATTCTCTACCAAGTTTTTCCTTTGAGTTAGGTGGTTGTCTTTAAGCCTGCACGCACACCCGGGGCAACGGTACTAGCCCCATAACCATGGTGTGAGCGGAGAGCTGCCTTGTGTACCGGCCTGTCCCTCCCCCGATTTTCCGAAATGGAACCCGTCCTCAGGCTCTCACCCACAGTACACCCTAAACTGCTTCCTCCCACACAGAGGTCGACGGTACCTAAAGCACGGTTTCTCTAGTGTTGTTTCTCCGAGTTAGAATGCTAGCGATTAGACTTCCATGCAAAAGTGGGGCCGCAGTGCTAGCTTCATGAAACAAGTGGGGAGGCGTGTTCTGCTTTCTTCTGGGGCCTGAGTCTCACACAGAAAATGGTTTGGGACTCAGCTGCAGGGCGCTCACCCTTGCACACAGCAAAATGCGTCCACCCTCAGGCATGGCTCTTTTAGCCGAAGCAGGAATTCTCTAAAGAGTTGTTCCCTTGAGTTAGGTGGTTGGCTTTAGGCCTGCAGGCACCCCCGGGGCAAGGGTACTAGCATCAGAAACAAGAGGTGAGTTTAGAGCTCCCTTCCACACCGGCCTGTTTCTCACTCCATTTCACGTATGGGACCCTTTCCCGGTCTCTCCTACAGGAGCACTGTAAAATTCCTCCGTCTTCAGGAACGGCAATGTTACATAAAGGGCAGTAACTATACACCATTGCTTCGTGGCCTTAGTAGCCTGGTAGGCGAATGAGCTGCAGCTGGGATTCTTTACAGGCTTGTTCCTTCCAAGGCAGTGTTGAGCACGGAGCATTCCAAGCACACATGGAGCAGTAGTGTTAGCTTCAGGTAGCAAGATCTGAGTCCAGAGGTGCCTTCTGCCCGGAACGGTTTCTCCCTCGGTTTCACGCATGGAAACCGTTGCCCAGGCTCTCACCCACGGTACCCTTATACTGCTTCCTCCACCTGGAGGTCGACAGTAACTAAAGCACGATTTCTCTACACTGTTGTTTCTTTGAGTTAGAACGCTAGTGATGAGACTTCCATGCAAAAGTGGGGCCGCAGTGCTAGCTTGATGAAACACAGGGGGAGTCGTGTTCTGCCTTCTGCTGGGGCCTGAGTCTCACTCGCAAAAAGCTTTGGACTCCCTTGCAGGGCTCTCATGCACGCACACAACAAAATGCTTCCACCCTCAGGAGCGGCTGTTTTAGCTGAAGCATGGATTCTCCACCGAGTTTTTCCTTCAAGTTAGGCGGTTTTCATGAAGCCTGCACACACACCCGGGGCAACGGTACTAGCCCCATAACCATGGTGTGAGTTGAGAGCTGCCTTCTCTCCGGCCTGTCTCTCCCTCGATTACGAAACGGAACCCGTCCCCAGGCTCTCACCCACAGTACACCCTAAACTGCTTCCTCCCACACAGAGGTCGTCGGTAGCTAAAGCACGGTTTCTCTTCAGTGCTGTTTCTCCGAGTTAGAACGCTTGCTATTAATGTCCACAATAGCCAAGCTGTGGAAAGAGCCAAGATGTCCATCAACAGATGAATGGATAAAGAAGAGGGGGTATATATATATGTATATACAATGGAATATTATGCAGCCATCAAAAGGAATGAGATCTTGCCATCTGCAACGACGTGGATGGAACTGGAGGGTATTATGCTGAGGGAAATAAGTCAAACAGAGAAAGACATGTATCATATGACCTCACTGATATGAGGAATTCTTAATCTCAGGAAACAAACTGAGGGTTGCTGGAGTGGGGGGGTGGGGTGGGAGGGATGGGGTGACTGGGTGATGGACACTGGGGAGGGTATGTGTTCTGGTAAGCGCTGTGAATTGTGCAAGACTGTTGAATCTCAGATCTGTACCTCAGAAACAAATAATGCAATATATGTTAAGAAAGAAAAAAAGAAGAAGAAGAATGTAGCAGGAGGGGAAGAATGAAGGGGGAGAAATCGGAGGGGGAGAAGAACCATGAGAGACGATGGACTCTGAAAAACAAACTGAGGGTTCTAGAGGGGAGGGGGGTGGGAGGATGGGTTAGCCTGGTGATGGGTATTGAGGAGGGCACGTTCTGCATGGAGCACGGGGTGTTATGCACAAACAATGAATCATGGAACACTATATCTAAAACTAATGATGTAATGTATGGGGATTAACATAACAATAAAAAAATTTAATTAAAAAAAAAAGAACGCTTGCTATTAGACTTCCATGCAAATGTGGGGCCGCAGTGCTAGCCTCAGGAAACAAGTGGGGTGTCGTGTTCTGCTTTCTGCCGGGGCCCGAGTCCCACACGGAAAATGGTTCTGGACTCACTTGCAGTGCGCTCACGCATGCACACAGCAAAATGCGTCCACCCTCCGGCATGGCTACTTTAGCCGAAGCAGGAATTCTCTACAGAGTTGTTCCTTTGAGTTAGGTGGTTGGCTTTAGGCCTGCAGGCACCCCCGGGGCAGGGGTACCAGCCTCATAAACAAGAGGTGAGTTGAGAGCTGCCTTCTGCTCTGGCCTGTTTCTCACTCCATTTCACGTATGGGACCCTTTCCCCGGGCTCTCATACACGAGCACTGTCAAATTCCCCTGGCTTCAGGAACGGCAATGTTAACTAAAGCGCAGTAACCCTATAGCATTGATTCTTGGTGTTAGTAGCCTGGTAACTAGGCATCCAGGCACACAGGGTACAGCAGTGCTAATCTCCTCAAACAAGAGGTGAGTCCACAGCAGCCTTCCTTCCAGGCCTGCTTCTCACTCCGAGTTACGTTTAGGTTCCATTTCTCATGCTTTCACAAAAACACACAATAGATGAAGTGCACGCTCAGGAAGGGCGATCTTTGCTGAGGCACGGGTCCTCTGCACTTTTGTTCCTTTGCGTTGGGTGGATGGCACTTAGGACTCCACGCACACACGGGAGAGCCGATGTAGTTCCCGAAACAAGAGTTGAGTCGATAGCTGCCTCCTGCCCATGCTTCTTTCTCCCTCGGAATTCTGCTGGGACTCATTCCCCAGGTTTGCACTCAAGCAGAGTTGAAAATGCTGCCACCCTGTGGAGAGGTCCGTCAGATATAAATTTTACTGTCGCAGAATCAAAACATAATTCCAAATAAATAAATAACCCCAGTTTATATCAAAGTATTTTCAAAATTAAGCCTTAAAGACCTCAATTTTAAAACAATTACCTTAAAATAAGAGTAAAATTTTTCAGTGACTATACTTCATCTTTGATTTTCAAAAACTTGAAAGGCTCACAAGCACTGGCCAAGCTTGTCTATGCACCAAACTTCCATTTCTTGACATTTTGTTAACATTGTTAACATAGGATTTAAAATTCCTAAACCATAACTGAATTTTAGGAACAAAAGCACTGAAATTCCAAAAAAAAAAAAAAAATCTTTTCAGAAATTTTAACAGAGAACTCTTCTTAATCATTACTATAAATAGGAATTCTTTTGACAGAAAAATAATTTTATTTTTAGACCTTTAATATCAATTTTTTAAATGATCAGGTTAAAAGAATTCTCCAGGAAAAAAATATAATTATACCTAGGTTTTTATTTCTATGCTCAACAGTGTCAGGCTAAAACATCTCTAAGAAATGGTAGCTTTAAAGTATACTAAACAAAACTCGAAAAAGCAAATCCACTACTAGGCATACTTGCTGCCAACATTTTTCCATATTACCTGCAACTATCTATAGGGCAAAAGGGAACAGAGAGGATGACTACTGTTGGTCAATTTCATTTCAGTATTTAGGGTAATGAAGTTTAAATGTCACTTCATACTGAGAGGCTGAAAAATTCCAATTAGCACAAAAGCTAATGTTATATAAAAGAACAGTAGTTCACATGATTCAACCAATACATTGTAATACCAGTCTCCCATCATCCTCCTCTCTCACCACCAGTGGGATGGAAAAATGTCTACATTCCTGCTAAGTTCCAAAGGTCAGGTTTGTATCTTCCAGAGAGCAGCCTTCTTTTTTAGAAAAAAACTGAATTACTATGAAGAAACATTCATTAATTTACCTGAAACTATTTAACACCTGGTTAAAACATGAAAATTAAATTGTCTGACCAATCAGCATAAATTACCATGCATTTGCTTAACTGAAACTGCCCAGTATATGTTTAATGCATGAAGTGTTCACACTTTATCTTGCCATTAATAATCTTAACAATATTAATCTAAAGATTCAAGGATCACACTCCTGTTCAATCTTTCCTTGCTATTTTCAAGAGATCCATTCATCCTTCCATCCATTCACCCTTTCACGTATTCAGAAAACATTCACTGAAGGCCTCTCATGTGCCAACCACTACACTAGATGCTGGGGACAGAGTGGTGAAGAGGACACAAAGTTTTTGCCTTCATGGAGCTTCACGCTCATTAGAGAAAGAGCAAATAAGTAAGTACATAAAATAATTACAGATTACAGTTAAGTGTTGTGCAGGAAATAAGACTCTAGGAGGCAAATAAGAGGCAGCCGATATTAAATTAGGTGGTAAGGGAAAGTGAAAGAGGATGTGACATTTAAACAGAAAAGAGAAGGAGCTAGCATGAGAAAAACATTTCAGATAGCTTGGGCAGAAAGCACAAAGACAAAACAGAGATTGGCACTTACGAGGAACCAACAAAAAGTATGAATGGAGCATAGTGAGCTGCAGGGAAGGCTAATTCATACGAATATTTACTCAGGGATGTGATTTAACATGTGGTATAACTGAGCTGTTAGGATAATGAGGTGCACTGTCAAAGTATTTTACTATATTTGTAGCGTAAATTCCTCACCTACAGGTCTCCAAATAATTTTACATTCATGGACAATATTCCAATTTATACATAAATTGCCAAGTTTATAGGACTGGTACACATTTTGATACAATGACTAGATGTTTTCCTTCCTCAGTAATTCTCCTTTTCTCATATAATTTTTTTTAAAATATCACTTGCCCTCTTTCCAAACTTTCTCAAATACCTCCGATTTAATCAGAATAGTTCTCTTAGTTCCCCTCCTGAAGTCTCCCCTTAAATCAGAATTACATCCATTTGGAGGGCATAACTCCTGCCTGGGAGCTGGCAGATCTTGAGGGCTGCCAGCAACATTGCTGCCCGCCCCCCCGCCATTGTACAAGTGGGGCAGGAAATCAGATTTGGAAGGAGTGTTTCAGAAACCACTGCACAAATGAAAAAATACTGCTTTAACCTCTGCTCATATCTTCAGGGACTCTAAGGTAAGTGTTAGCTTGGGTATATGCCACCATCAATATTAGACCACAGGCATTCACATTCAGAAGCAAAATGTGATACAGTCCCTCTTCCTCAGAGTGACTGCTGGGAGGCTGTCTTTTGGGGGTGCTGTACAACTTCCCATCACCAACTGAGTGGGGATCAGATATTATAAAGGAAGAACATAAACTTTTTAAAGCATCAGGATTGTGACAGACAAAACTAGAGAATTTGTGGCAGGTGGTGCCACCTGCACCAGACTAACTGCATGAAAATGACTTCCTCCCCAGAGGTGGTGGTGATGGAGGATGGAAGGACGGCAGGCACAGAACGGGGGACGGGTGTGAGCAGAGACATTCTAGTACACAAATATACTAGGGAGGGAGGAATTTCTGCCAGTGGGCACAGCTAACTTCCTTCATGTAGAGTAACTGTTGAACATGCTCCAGTAACCTCCATGCCTTCAAAAATGTAACAGCTTTACAAGTCCAACACCAAATGCCACTGTATCAGATTGCGCACAGGGTATGTGTATGACTGCTGATCCACTAGTAGACAGCATACCCCAGGGACCTTGTTCTAGCACGCATTCTAATGAGAACACATTACAACATATAAATTTTAATAACTTTATTTTTCTGTCTTTTTTGCTGTTGTTGCTTCACCTTCTCTTCTACTTTAAAAGTTTTACACTGATTTTTTTATACAATTTTATTTATTTGAGACAGAAAGAGAGAACATGAGCAGGGGAGGGGGCAGAGGGAGAGGAAGGGCAAGAAGCAGACTCCCCCTGAGCAGGGAGCCCGAAACGGGGCTTGATCCCAGGACCCTGGGATCATGACCTGAGCTGAAGGCAGACACTTAACCGACTGAGTCACACAGGCACCCCTTCACTAACTTTTAAATAAGCGAATTTTAAAATTAATTAACCAAGGATCTGGTAAATGAATACTAAAAGCTAAATTGTTATCTATTTTTCACAAATTTCTCATTCTTCAAGTCAAATGCAAAGAATGATAGCAATTACTGTCTATTTTTCCATTTACTTTGAAATCATGCTTTAATTCAAAAGTTATTTCTATATGGGGCACGCCTGGGTGGCTCAGCCAGTTGAGTGTCTGACTTTGGCTCAGATCATGATCTCAGGTCCTGGATTAAGCCCAGCATCTGGCTCTGTGCTCAGTGGGGAGTCTACTTGTCCCTCTCCCTCTGCCCCTCCCCCCACTCATGTTTTTTCTCTCTCTCAAATAAATACAATCTTTAAAAAGTTATTTCTGTATATATTCCCCATGGCTAACAGTGATACTTTTATATACTTACTTTAATGCAATAAGAGATGCAATTATCTTCATAGTGTTTGCAACACCTATGCCTTGGTCCATGCTTACATCTGAAATAAGACAAAAATAATAAATGATGTGTATGTGTGTAGATGTGCTTAACACTCTCTAACCAAAAAAAGCAGAAAACATTACCTACTTGTTTCTAAATGCATGCATCTTTTGGTTTCTTAGGACATAAAAAAGCAAAGATAACAGATTTTTTTTTCTTTTCAGTTCACCATTTGACACAGTGCATAAAATATGTGACTGCAGTCAAAATACTTAAATGCAGAACAGAAAAAACATTGGTAAATATTTGTGACTAAATATGAAAAATATGTAATATATTATCTCTATACTCTGCCAAATCTTTTGGAAGCTTTAAGTTGCTTACTGTAGAGTATAACGGTCATAAGTCCCCCATGAAGTCAGTACTTGAGCAACAATCATAATGAGAAAGTGCTCAGGTTACAGGAATTTATACTTAATTATATTTGAGAGAAAACATCTGGAAAAGAAACATGATACGGTATTAGAATTCAAAATTCAGTTTTTAAAATAAATAGAGTAATAGATCATGTGGGAATTCAAAAGTAGGTTATTTGTGATTTAAATGCAAACCACTTGGTCCTCTGGTGTTTAGTAAATGTTTCTGCTGGGGGGGGCTACTGTTCAAGACACATAGATTTTTAATTATTTGGTATGCTGACTCCAGGACTATATTGAGGCGTAAAAAAGTAAGTAAAATATCTAACAGGGGTCTGGCTCTCCCCCTTTCTCTATGAAGTGTTCATGTTCCAAAATGAGTAGTCTTTGTAATTCTTGCAGACTGCAGTTAATTAATTATCTCATGGTTGGAACACATTAAGTTTCTTGTTTGTAACAATAATGTGTAGAGTGATATTCTGGCTCCACACCTCTTTAATTCCATTTGCAAACTGATTAGCAAAACCCTTTCGGAAATCCAATTCTGCACCACAGCTGGCATATACGTGTAGCCCTTCACAGACAAGGGGGACGGCAGGGATTCCTGCTGCCCGTAGCCCTTATGTCATCAGGATGATGGGACATATCTGGCCATGTGAAGTTGAGGGATTAAAGCTGGGACCTAAAAGAGGTAAATCAGAGAGGGGTGGCCATGTGTAAACCATCACTCTTCATACTTCTAAGTGTCCTCTTCAAAGGCATTCCTCAGCCAGTGCTACTGGAACTACACAGAAATCGTTAAACTCTCTTTGCTAGTGAAGTTCAATTCTGGTATCAGCTATACTGTCATTTAATCTTCCCTCAGTCTGTTATTAAAACTTCTCAAAACCTGGACTCCCCATCTCCTGTCTTATCTGCTCTGCTTATGTATTACCCTGCATCTGCTTCCACAGCAGTGGACTCACGGAGGCAAGTCTGACAAGTTCTGCCATGACCTGATTAGTTCTGATACCCAAGGCATCATTCACCCACATAATACATTCTCTGCATTCCCGTCTCCGCATTCCCCTCTGATTCATGGTGACATGATTTCCATGAATAGGGATTCCTTGTCTCTTTTCTTCACTCAGGTGATCAGTAACTATTTTGAACTTGCTTAAGAATTAAGAAGTTCATTACCAATCTCACTAGTGGCTATTTACCCAAAAATTACAAAACACTAATTCAAACGGACATATGCATCTCTATGTTTATTGCAACATTATTTACAATAGCCAAATTATGGAAGCAGCCCATTTCAATCAATGAATGGATAAAGAAGAGGTGGTATACACACACACACACACACACACACACACACACACACAGAGAGTAATATTCAACCGTATTACTCATATGTGGAATTTAGGAAACAAATGAGCAAAGGGAAAAAAAAAGAGAGAAACTAATCAAGAAACAGACTCTTAACTACAGAGAACAAACTGCTGATTATCAGAGGGGAGGTAGTTAGGGATATGGGTGAAACAGGTGATGGGGATTAAGGAGTGCACTTATCATGATAAAAAAAAAGGATATACATAAATTTTTTTAAAAAGTTTACTACCACAATTATTCCTGCCATCTGTTATTCCTTCCCTCCCTCTTACCTTCTGTATGTGCTGTATACTAAAATGAAGACAAAGTCTTTAAATACAGTAAAAATTTTGAGCACCTACTCTGTGCTCATGTACGTGAGGCAACTCACATGTTATTTCATTTAATGGACGCAACACTCCATAACAGAGATCATTAACCCAAGTTAACAGATGAGGACTTTAGGGTCCAGAGTGGTTAAATCACTTGCCCAAAGTCACAAAGCCAGCAGGGGTGAAATGAGAGTCTAAGGTCTGATTTATTGGCTTCAGCTTCCCATAACTGATCCCTAACTTTCTATATTGGCTATTCATTCAACACTCTCTAAAATATCACTACAAAGATTATTTTTATTAACTGATGTTCTAATTTTAAATCACTAAATTTTCTATTAATTATAGATGTATTTTAATATTATATAGAAGTATAATTCCTATACTTGAAATAGCCCAGTGATGGGTATTAAGGAGGGCACATATTGCGTGGAGCTCTGGATGTTATACGAAAACAATGGATCGTGGATCACTACATCAAAAACTAATGATGTATTGTATGGTGACTAACATAACAACAACAAAAAAAGGACAAAGTTAAAAAAAAAACCAAAAAAACCAAATACTATTTGTATGAAATTCAGACTTCTTTGTATAATATACAAATAAAGATGTTTTATTCCATTTCCAAAGCCCTGAAAATTTCTACTCTTACAAAAAACATTTATGTAAGGTTTGCTCCTTATTATTCCTCTATCTTCTTGAATGTGCCCCAGAACTTTTCTTTCTCCTTTCCACATTTGGAATATTTGATTAGCACATATTAACCTGTTTCCTAAAGTTCCCCATTCTAGCCTCCTACAACTGTGTCTAGTTTGACATAGAAAACTATTACAAGTTCATATAAATCTATTCTAAAGGCATATGTTGGTCTATAGTCCAGACAAAAATAATAAATAACACTGACTTGCCATTATGTGCCTTTTATAAAACTCTATGCACTGTTTCTGGTAAAAAAAAAAAAAAAGATAGATATGATATATATGTATATCATTACTGAAAAGAAAATAAAACACCTTGGCAAAGTACAAATATCATATAAAACAGTAACACAGTGTGCTAAATATCAAGATAAAAAACTTACACTGAATCCACAAGTTTCCTGATTAGAGCAATTATATTCAATCTTCTTGGCTTTTCTTCATGTTTCTCTGTCTTTTGTTCCACTTTTGCATATGCTGCTTCTGGTGAATAAGAATGTGTGGGAATTTCTTCCTTCCCTACAATAAACCTAAAGAAAAGAGCACAATGTGAGGCATTTTCACCTTTAAAAATAAAAGGAAAAAGACAATAAGGAAAAAAAACCCATCCTGATTCTGTTAATATACAAATACATTTTGGAGAGTACCTTATCATTTGAAATAATGTTTTTCAAAATTTAAATAAAATCTTATCCTTTATAAGAAAATGCTGACAGCCATTTCTTTAATAATGCAATAAATTCTTCTATTAAGTTCTCTATTTTAGTTCCAGCATAGTTAACATACAGTGTTATATTAGTTTCAGGTGCATAATACACTGACTCAACATTATTCAGTGTTTATCAAGATAAGTGTACTATTAATCTCCTTCACCTATTTCACCCACCCCCCACCCACCTACCCTCTGGTAACCATCAGTGTGTTCTCTGTAGTTAAGAGTCTATTTCTTCGTTTGTCTCTCTCTCTCATTTTTTTTCCTTTGCTCATTTGTTTTGTTTCCTAAATTCCACATATGAATAAAATAATACGGTATTTGTCCTTCTCTAGCTGGCTTATTTTGCTTAGCATTATACTCTTTAGCTCATCCATGTTGTTGCAAATGGCAAGATTTTATTCTTTTTTGTGGCTCAATATTCCATTGTGTGTATATGTGTATGTGTGTGTGTGTATAAAACCTCTTCTTTATCCTATTGATGGACACTTGGGCTGCTTCCATAATTTAGCTATTGTAAATAATGCTGCAATAAACAGAGGGTACACGTAGTGTCTCTGTGAATTAGTGTTTCTGTATTTTTTGGGTAAATACCCAGTACTGTGAGTACTAGGTTGTAGGGTAGTTCCATTTTCAACTTTCTGGGGAATCCCCATACTGTTTTCCAGCATGGCTGCATCAGTTTGCATTCCCACAAATAGTGCAAGAGGGTTCCTATTTCTCCACATCCTTGCCAACACCTGTTGTTTCCTGTGTTGTTGATTTTAGCCATTCTGCCAGGTGTGAGGTGATAGCTCATTGCAGTTTTGCTTTGCAGTTCCCTGATGATCACTGATGGTGAGTATCTTTTCATGTGTCCGTTGGACATCTGGATGTCTTCTTTGGAGAAATGTTCGTTCATCTTGTCTGCTCATTTTTAAATTGAATTAGTTGTTTTTCAGGCATCGAGTTATAGAAGTTCTTTATAATTCTGGATACTAACCCTTTATCAGATATGTCATTTGCAAATATCTTTTCCCATCCCATAGGCCGTCTTTTAGTTTTGTTGATTATTACCTTTGCTGTGCAGAAGCTTTTTATTTGATGTAGTCCCAATAGTTTTATTTTTGCTTTTGCTTCCCTTGCCTCAGGAGACATCTCTAGAAAAAAGTTGCTATGTCCGATATCAGAGAAGTTACTGCCTGTGCTCTCTTCTAGGATTTTTACGGTTTTATGTCTCACATTTAGGTCCTTAATCCATTTGGAATTTAGCTTTGTGTATGGTGTAAGCCAGTGGGCCAGTTTCATTCTTTTGCATGTTGCTGTCCACTTTTCTCAACACCATTTGTTGAAGAGGCTGTCTTTTTCCCACTGGATATTCTTTCCTGCTTTGTCGAAGATTAACTGACCATATAATTGTGAGTTTACCTCTGGTTTTCTATTCTGTTCCATTGATCTATGTGCCTATTTTTGTGCTAGTACCATGCTTGTTTTGATTACTAAAGCTTTGTAGTATAAGTTGAAGTCTGGAATTGTGACATCTCCAACTTTGCTTTTCTTTTTCAAAATTGCTCTGGCTATTCAGGGTCTTTGTGGTTCCATACAAATTTTAGGATTCTTTGTTCCAGTTCTGTGAAAAATGTTGTTGGTATTTTGATAGGGATAACATTAAATCTGTAGATTGTATACATTTGTGTAGTATGGACACTTTTACAATATTTGTTCTTCCAATCCATGAGCACAGATTATCTTTCCACTTGTTTGTGTAGAAACAGCAACATCTTTTATCAATGTTTATAAATATTGTTTATAAATATATAAACTATATATAATATATATATATAAAATATAAACTATAAAACATTGATAAAAGATAATTTATATATTTTTACACAAGTCTTTCACCTCCTTGGTTAAGTTTATTCCTAGATATTTTATTACCTTTGGTGCAATTGTAAATGGAATTGCTTTCTTAATTTCTCTTTCTGTTGCTTATTAGTATATAAAAATACCATGAATTTCTATATGTTGATTTGCTATCATGCAATCTTACTGAATTCATTTATCAGTTCTAATAGCTTTTTGGTGGAGTCTTTAAGGTTTTCCATATATAGTATCATGTCATCTGCACATAGAAAAAGTTTTACTTCTTCCTTCCTCTTTTCTGATCACTGTGGCTAGGACTTCCAGTACTACGTTAAATATGAGTGGTGAGAGTGGACATCCTTGTCTTGTTCCTGACCTTAGGGGAAATGCTCTCGGTTTTTCACCATTGAATATTATGTTAGCTGTGGGTTTTTCATTTATGGCTTTTATTATGTTGAGGTGTTCCCTCTAATCCCACTTTGCTGAGGGTTTTTATCATGAATGGATGTTTTATATTCTAAAATGCTTTTTCTGCATCCATTAAAATGATCATTTGGTTTTTATTCCTTCTTTTATTGATGTGATGAATCACATTGATTGACTTGTGAATACTGAACCACCCTTGCACCCCAGGAATAAATTCCACTTGATTCTGGTGAATGAATTTTTAATGTATTGTTGGGTTCAGTTTGCTAGTATTTTGTTGAAAATTTTTGCATCTATGTTCAGAAAGAGATATTGGCCTGTATTTCTCTTTTTTTGTAGTGTCTTTATCTAGCTTTGGTATCAGGGTAATGTTGGCTTCATAGAATAAATTAAGAAGTTTTCCTTTTCTATTTTTTGGAATAGTTTGAGAACAGGTGTTAACTCTTCTTTAAATGTTTGGTAGAATCCCCTTGTGAAACCATCTGGTCCTGGACTTTTGTTTGCTGGGACATAGGTTAACATTCTCCTACAATCTTTTTGATTTCTGTGCTTCGGTTGTTACTTCTCCCCTTTCATTTCTAATTTTATTTACTTGAGTCCTCTCTCTCTTTTTATGAATCTGGCTAAAGGCTTATGATTTTGTTGATTTTTCAAAGAACTGGCTCCTGGTTTCACTGATTTGTTCTATTGTTTTTTTAGTTTCTACTTTATTTCTGCTCTAATCTTTATTATTTCCTACCTTCTACTGGCTTGTGGCTTTGTTTGTTGTTCTTTCTCTAGTTCCTTTAGATGTAAGGTTAGATTGGTTGTTTATTTAGGATTTTTCTTGCTTCTTGAGGTAGGCCTATATTGCTATAAACTTCCCTCTTAGAACAGCTTTTGCTATATCCCAGATTTTGGACTATTGTGTTTGCATTTTCATTTCTCTCCATGTATTTTTTATTTCCTCTTTGATTTCTTGATTTACTCATTCATTGTTTAGTAGTATGTTATTTAACCTCCATGTATTTATGTGCTTTTCATGTTTTTTCTTGTGCTTGATTTCTAGTTTCATACCATTGTGGTCAGAAAAGATGTATTTTTATAACTTCAATTTTTCTGAATTTGTTGAGACTTGTTTTGTGGCCTAATATGTGATCTATTCTGGAGAATGCTCCACGTACATTTGAAAAGAATGTGTATTCTGCTGTCTTAGGATGGAATGTTCTGACTATATCTGTTAGATCCATCTGGGCCAATATGTCATTCAAAACCACTGTTTCTTTGTTGATTTTGTTTGAATGATCTGTCTATTGATGTAAGTGAAGTGTTGAAGTACCCTACTATTATTGTATTACTATTGATCATTTTCTTTATGTTTGTTATTAACTGCTTTATGTATTTATTTGGGTGCTCCCAAGTTGGATTCATAAATATTTACAATTTTTATATCTTCTTGTTGGATTGTATTGTTTATGATCATACAGTGTCCTTTGTCCCTTTTTACAGCCCTTGTATGAAAGTCTATTTTGTCGATATAACTTGCTACTCAGGCTACCTTTTCACTTCCATTTGCATGATAGATGTTTCTCTATCCCTTCACTTTCAGTCTGCATATGTCCTTAGGTCTGAAATGAGTCTCTGGCAGGCAGCATGTAGATGGGTCTTGCTTTTTTATCCATTCTGTCATCATGTGCCATGATTGGAGCATTTAGTCCATGTACATTCAAAGTAATTATTGATATGTATGTATTTATTGCCATTTTGTTACTTGACTTATGGTTATTTTGATAGTTCCTCTCTGTTCCTTTCTTCTCTTGCTCTCTTCTTTCATGATTTGTTGGCTTTCTTTAGCAAAATATTTGGATTCCTTATTGTTTTTTTTTAATTTATTAGTGTTTTTTTTAAATTTTTTTATTGTTATGTTAATCCCCATACATTACATCATTAGTTTTAGATATAGTGTTCCATGATTCATTGTTTGCTAGTATGCTCAGTGCTCCATGCAGAACGTGCCCTCCTCAATACCCATCACCAGGCTAAGCCATCCTCCCACCCCCCTCCCCTCTAGAACCCTCAGTTTGTTTTTCAGAGTCCATCGTCTCTCATGGTTCTTCTCCCCCTCCGATTTCTCCCCCTTCATTCTTCCCCTCCTGCTACATTTTTCTTCTTTTTTTCTTTCTTAACATATATTGCATTATTTGTTTCAGAGGTACAGATCTGAGATTCAACAGTCTTGCACAATTCACAGCGCTTACCACAGCACATACCCTCCCCAGTATCCATCACCCAGTCACCCCATCCCTCCCACCCCACCCCCCACTCCAGCAACCCTCAGTTTGTTTCCTGAGATTAAGAATTCCTCCTATCAGTGAGGTCATATGATACATGTCTTTCTCTGTTTGACTTATTTCGCTCAGCATAATACCCTCCAGTTCCATCCACGTCGTTGCAAATGGCAAGATCTCATTCAATTTATTACTGTTTTTGACTTGTAGTTACCGTTAGGTTTATATATAACATCTTCCGCATATAGCAGTCTATGTTCAGCTAATGGTTGCTTAATTTTACTCCTCTCCTCTCCACATTTCAGATATTTGGTATCATATTTTACATCCTTTTATTTTGTGCTTCTCTTGACTGATTTTTATAGATATACTTATTTTTTTGTTGTTTTTGTACTTCCTGTTTTTTCTTACTCTTACTTATGATTTTTGTTTTCCTCTTACAAAGCCCCCCTTAGCATTTCTTGTAGGGCTGGTTTAGTGGTCATGAATTCTTTTAACTTTTGTTTGTCTGGGAAATTCCTTCTAATCTGAATGACAGCCTTGCTGGATAGAATATTCTTGGCTTCCAATTTTTCCCTTTGAGCACTTTCAATATATCATACCAGTCCCTTCTGGTCTGCAACGTTTCTGCTGAAAAATCAGCTGATAGCCTTATGGGGTTTCCTGTATATGTAACCATCTTTTTTTTTTACAATCTTTAAAATTCTTTCCTGGCGCACCTGGGTGGCTCGGTCGTTAAGTGTCAGCCTTTGGCTCAGGTCATGATCCCAGGATCCTGGGATTGAGCCCTGCATCGGGCTCCCTGCCTGGCGGGAAGCCTGCTTCTCCCTCTCCTACTCCCCCTGCTTGTGTTCCTGCTCTCGCTATCTCTCTCTCTGTGTCAAATAAATAAAATCTTTAAATAAAATAAAATAAAATTCTTCGTTTATCACTATTTTTTGCCATTTTAATTACTATGTGTCTTGGTGTGTACCTCCTTAGGTTGAATCCTAACAGGGGGATTTCTGTGCCCCTGAATCAGGATCTCTGTTTCCCTCCCATGATGTGGGAAGTTTTCAGCTATTACTTCTTCAAATACATTTTCTGTCCCCCTTTCTCTCTTATGCTTGATGGAGTCACTGAATTTTCTAAGTCTATTCTCATTATGTAGTATTTATTTGTCTCTCACCTGTTCAGCTTGATTGCTTTCCATTACTCTATCCTCCAGGTCACTTACAGGCTCCTCTGCTTCCTGTAGCCTACTGTTTATTTATTCCATCTATTGTATTTTTAATTTCATTTATCGAGTTCTTCACCTCTGATACATTATTTTTTATCTCTCTCTCTTTTTTAAAGAGTTTATTTATTTATTTGTTTGACAGAGAGAGACACAGCAAGAGAGGGAACACAAGCAGGGGGAGTGGGAGAGGGAGAAGCAGGCTTCCTGCCAAGCAGGGAGCCCGATGCAGGGCTCGATCCCAGGACCCTGGGATCATGACCTGAGCTGAAGGCAGGCACTTAATGACTGAGCCATCCAGGCACCCATTTTTTATCTCTTTGTCAAGAGTTTCACTGATGTCCTCCACCCTTTTCTGAAGTCCACTATCTTTATGAGCATTACTTTAAATTCTTTATCAAACATCTTACTTTTTTCTGTTTCACTTAATCTCCTGCTGTGATTTTGTCCTGTTTTTTCATTTGGGACATATTCCTCTGTTTCCTCATTTTGTCTGTCTGTGTCAGTTTCTCTTTGTTAGGAAAGTCAGCTACACCTTCTGCTCTTGAAAGTAATGGCTTCATGAAGAAGAGGTCCTGTACTGCTCTGCAGTATAGTGTCCCCTGTTCACCAGAACCTGGCACTTCAGGGGAATCTCCTGTTTGTGTTGCTTGTGTTGTGTCTGAGTCGCTTTTTCTTTCAGTCCAGACATCTTCATTGACTCTGTATCTGTTGTGGGCTTTGCTTGCTTTCTGTGGTGTTAGTGAGACACAGGCTGCGAGCTCTGAGAAGACATCAGGTGAGCTAAGGGCTGAGGTCAGCATGCTTGGAGTGTGCCAGTCCTCAGGAGAACACATGGGCAAGGCACACTGCTAGCAGGTTAGGTAGCAAGTGTCTGTGCAGTGCTGCCCACAGGTGGCCCTGTGTTTATGCTGGGCAGCAGGGGAGGAAAATGGTGCCTGCCACCTCCTTTGTTCCCAGAGAAGTCCCCTAACACACTCAAAATCAGTATAAACATATCTTCCTCTTGTTTGTCCCAGGCACTATGCAAACTGTCATTTCTATGTTGCCTCTCTATGGGCTGCTGTATCTTTAAAGGCAAGATCCAGCTATCACTCACTCTCCCATCTTGCCCGGTGCTGAGTCAGCTGACTTTTTAAGCTCCAGACTCCAAATCCTGTGATTTATACAAACTCATGGAATTCAGCCCCTCTGGTTTTCAAAGCCAGATGTTATGGTTTGGGATCCCTAGTGTGAGAGACTGTTTTCTTTCCCCTCTCTACACCCGTAGCTCCCTCCCTCCTGTGGGCAGCTCCCAACCACTGTTTCTACCCTTGGTAACCTCTCAGATGCAGCTTTTTTTTCTTTAAAGAGTTCATTTATTTATTTGAGAGAGAAAAAGAGAGAGGGAAAGCACAGAGGGAGAATGAGAGGGAGAAGCAAACTCCCCACTGAGCAGAGAGCCCGACATGGCACTTGATCCCAGGACCCTGAGATCATGACCTGAGCTGAAGGCAGACACTTAACTGACTGAGCCACCCAGGCACCCCCTCAGATGCAGCTTCTTTACATTTAGTTGTGGAGTTTGTTCTACCCATCTTTGGATTGCCCTCTAGCGTATTTACATCGATGTGAGTGATATCTAGTTGTCAACATGGGATGGGGTGAACTTAGGGTCCTGCTACTCCACCATCTTCCCAAGCTTCCCAACAATGCACGTATTTTAAAATCAAATTAACCAAGTAAAATACAGCATAACACTTTTATGATGCACCCTTTTAACCTAAGTTACCACTTTTTAAAGATATTACACACCTTGAAGTTTTTTCAAACAAAAAAGCAGGTGAAATATTTACTTGGGTCTACTAGTTGATCAAAAAATTCTATTTTTTTGTCTAAATTCTACTAATAGTTACAATTGAATGAGGTTCTCATTTTTCAGTATAAAGTTATATCTCATGTCACTTTGAGTCATAAAATAGCTGCAATGCAATATTAGGTCATATAAAGATATTCAGGGAAATGGAGGAAACTAAAGACTGAGAATCATAAAATGGTCAAGATTCCATGCATTCTCACATAATTTCATTAGAAAACCTTAAACTCAATATTATTCTAATCTAGTTATTTCTCTTCTGAAAAACCTAATATCTGGGAGAAGACACTATTCTTATCTCATCAAAACTGGAGTATTTTTTTCCCAGACAATGCGAAAGAAAAGAAAGAAAAGAAAAGAAAAAAAGAGTTGCTACCATTAGATATCATTCAATCAGTATCCTTTACTAGTTTTCCATTTTTGCTGTTTGTACCTTCACTATGAGTCATTGCTCTTATAAAGAATAACTAAGCTTTCTTAAGAGAACTCTACCTGCTGAACTTTCAGAAAATACCATAAAATGCAGACAAAAACAAGGGATCAGTAATACTACACTAAGGTTCTGGAACATGGGACCTATGACAAATAGAATAAGAAAATGTAAACACTCAGAAAAGAGAGGTGAAACAAGCTATTACTATCAACAACTGTATCCCATCTCATTCGGACAAACTTGGTAAAATATCTAGCTTATTAAATCATAAAGGGCATGTAATGAGATTGTCACAAGGTGGCAGCTGTGCAGTCTCAGTAGCTGTTATTCCAAAAGAATTTGGTTCTTAATCATGGGTGTGCATGGAGAGTTCAAGGTCTGTACTACTGTTCTTTATAAACAAGACAAAAACTATGTTAGAACAGATAAAATCATCTCTCTCACACTGTTCATAACACTGTTTCTCTTTTGGCCAGGACTGACCATCTCAGATTAGAGGTCACTTCCTTGGAGAAACTGTCCCCGCCCAAGCTGCAGTGAGTTAGCAATCCTTCCCTTGTGCTATCAAAGCCCAATGAGTCCCCAATAGCAGAAGCACCTTATTAGTAGTTTGCATCTCCCATTAAACTGTGGGTCTGTGAGACTCTATACATCTTTTGCTATTACACCCCAGGGACTGGCACATAGTAAAAATTTAATTAATACATACTGAATGATCAAATATAGTAATAATGAGCATTTTCTGAACATTTACTATATGACAGGACAGTACAGAGGATTAAATCATTTAATCCTCATAGCAACACTACGAAGTAAGTAGGTGCCATCATTTCCGTGAGAGTTAGCATGAAAAAGCATTTGACCACATCCAAAAACAATTACTTGGACCCAAAAAACTGTCTGACTCTAAAGCCTGGGCTCTTAATCACTAAGCTGCCTATACACTTCTAAGTATTAAACTATGTTGATGCAGGTTTGGTATACCATAAGGCTCCTGAACTGGTTCCCAGCCTTTGACTCTATCTTTGACTCTATCTGTTCTCATAACTTCTACTAACTTAGCAAGAATTAATAACCATTTTTTTCCAGAATATTTTCCTATAATACAGAGTAAATTCTAAGTGCAAATAGTTATCCAGCCCCTTATTTTGAGTGGATTTGACGAAGAGACACAAAAATATCGGATACATTTTGAGTTTCTGTAAGGATTCTGGGAGCCTATGGAGAGACACGGGAAAAGGCAAAGTTTTCTCTTTAGGAAAACCAACTTTTGGTTTTGTTATAAACTTTTGACATAACATAGAATCTTCACATTCAATGCAACAACAACAAAAAGTTATTTTCTGAAATGTTTCATGATCTTTCAATGAAAAATATAATATGAAAAAATTACCGCTGTGTATTATGACTTAGTTACTGTTACCACAGAGTTTCCACAACCAAAGATACTCTTATTCACACAGGGGACTCAATTTGTCCCCTCCCAAACTAGCTTCCTTGCACACCATCTGATTTTCTGTTAATAGCACCTTTTTTCATGTACTTAGGTTTTCAAAACTTGGCTCGTAGCAAGGATTGGAGGGAAAGAGGAAGAAGGAAAATATCAATCAGTAGGTCTTCATTTCCTTCGACACCAGTCTCAACTTTGCCTCTTTCTCTTTAATCCTCCACTGTCGCCAAATCCCAGTCCTTATCACTTCATCTTTCTTCCTTCTGATTCTCTCTTTCACAATGTCTGTCCCAAATACTGTGGCCAGACTAATCTTTCTGAAACAATGTCAACTACCCTGCTCAAAACCCTTTAGTGGCTCTCTACTGCCCATCTTATCAAATTCAAATTTGTCTTCTTTTTTTTCTGTTTAGGTCTTCCAAAATCTGGCCCTGCTCTGACCATCATTTAAAAAATCAAAAAACCCCACAAAACCTTATGATCCCTAAAATAAGCTTTTCATACCAATTAAGTTGATTTTCCCACTCTTACCTCATATTTCATGTTTATAATTTTCATACTTTTGCTAACATTATTCACTTCTACCCAGAAGGTTCCTCCTCTTCCCTTCTAGTTCTCTAAAGCTATCCTTCAAGTGCAGTTTAAGGCTTATCCCCATAAGAATAATAATAACAGTAATAGCCAACATTTCTTGAGCACTATGTGCCATGCACAGTTCTAAACACTTTTCATGCATTAACTCATTTGATCCTCAAAATAACCTAAAAAAGACAGTCATATGAAATCTTCTAGCATACCGAAGGCTACCCTAATTTTTCCCTCCTATATTTATAATAAATACTCCACACCTAATCTTCACTAAGCATCTACTATATGTACTTAGGAGAATAAAAGAGGCAACATTTATAATACAAACTGGAAGAGCATTAGGTTTCAAGTAAGTATATGCAGTCACTGTGTGACATTAAATTAGTTAAGTATTCTAAGCCTCACGTCACATGGGCATAAAAATACCCATCTCACAGAACTGCTGTGAAAATTTTCTAATCTATGTGAAAATGCTTGGTGAACTGTAAAATACAATGGAAGTGCTGCCAACCAACTTTTCTACACTATCTACTACTATCGGCCAATAACTATGGCAAGAGATGGCATACAGGGTGAAAAGCAGATTCTAGTGACTCTAGTGAAGCTTATGATTCAAAATGTGTCTGACATGAGCCCTGTCCTAATGAAGCCCATAATGTGGTACCACACAATTCAGTATTTAATTTTGCAGTAATTATTCACATGTAGCTTTGTTTTTCCAATGCTCCTTGAAGAGAGAGTTCTTCTAATTCTTTCCTAACACCCAGTGATATGAGGCACACAATAGGTCCCAAAAGCAGTTGTTGATTTTTTTTTTTTTTCAAAGATTTCACTTATTCATTTGACAGAGAGAGACACAGTGAGAGAGGGAACACAAGCAGGGGGAGTGGGAGAGGGAGAAGCAGGCTTCCCGCTGAGCAGGGAGCCCGATGTGGGGCTTGATCCCAGAACCCTGGGATCAGGACCTGAGCCGAAGGCAGACGCTTAACGACTGAGCCACCCAGGCACCTCCAAAAACAGTTGTTGATTGACTGATTTTTAGGGGGGAAGAAATCCAATAAATTAGACTCTTTTAATAAAATATCGTAAAAGTGACTGTGACTCCTGCAATTATTTTGGGCTAGAAAACTAAGTCGATAAACATCTATTGTAATTATGCGCAATAATATTACTTTTTGAAAAAGTTAACTTGCAAATTCTCTCTTAACATAAGGTAAATAAACTACTTACCTAAGAGCAGAGAATGTAAATCCTTTCAAACCATCTTTGCACCTAAAACAATAAAAATTATGATAAAGTAACAATTTTTGAGATATAAAGTAGTATATTAAGTAGCTATTAAAATTTATTCTGAAACAGATGACTTTTATTTTTAAAATTTTTTTATTTTTTTAAAGATTTTATTTATTTATTTGACAGAGAGAGAGAGACAGCGAGAGAGGGAACACAAGCAGGGGGAGAGGGAGAGGGAGAAGCAGGCTTCCCGCCAAGCAGGGAGCCCGATGTGGGGCTCAATCCCAGGACCCTGGGATCGACCTGAGCCGAAGGCAGATGCTTAACGACTGAGCCACCCAGGCGCCCCTGAAACAGATTACTTTTAAAAGGTGAAACTTTTAGGACTCAGTGATCTGAGCAGTACAAATGCAACAAACAAGCAAGCCATCTTACACAGGATGATTAAAATTTCCTATGTCAAATTAACATAATTTAAGGCTCAACTCTCCTATTTGCAGGTGGAAGAGAGATTTAAGTATATCTTCTAAGGGCTCCATGTGGACTTAAAATGAAGGCTCAGAGTGGAATATTCATTTTACCCAATCCCTGGGGGAGCAAATTGTTGAGAAGAAAAGGCCACATACACCTGCTGGGTATTATGAATAGATCAATTCAAGGTCCTGACTTCTCCCTACTTATTAATTCAGTGAATGCAGAGCAATGTAGAGCTGGCAGGCACAAAAAGGCTTCAAGTTTAGTTCAACAGTTTTAACTTTTGAGTAAGCCCAATCAGAATGGATAACATAGCAACGGGAACAGAGTGGGGGTAAGGGGAGGGCACAGAGGCAGGAGTTCAAATAATATTTATTGAGTATTTACTATTGCTGGGCATTGTTTTGGGCACTTTATATGTGTTGTCTCATTTAATTATATCACACCTCTATGAATAAGTATTTCTCTATTCTATAGCTGGGCAGAGGCCCCCTCCCCCAAAACGGGCAACTTCCAAGAGGTCACAAAATAAATAATAGTCGGAATTCAGGAAAAAAAAAGTTCCTCTGACTTAAAAACTGTGGTTTTCTCTTATACCTCCTTCTGAAATAGTGTATTCCTTTTAACTGGGGGAAGGTTCAAACTGCATGACAATTAAAAAAAGATTCTCAGATCTGCAAAAAATATTTAAACAAGATTTTAAAATGGGGACATTACTATACTAGTCTTAATGGCCTGCTTTATAAGTATGATCAAGTTACTAAAGAATTGTTGTATATCTAGTATCAGAATCCTTTGGAGAAACTATAGAGATTGGTGATACAATGATGCTCAAATGTATGTTAATTTTAGACACTGGATATTCTTGGATAAAAAGTACAGCCTCAAATCTAATTGGGCAACTCTCTCAGTATACCTTTTATATGAAAGGTCACAAAGGAAATGCATAAAAATATAAGAAGTCCTTCTGAACAAGTCTAAATGTAGATATTTTTACTGGGGGACACACAGAATCTCAGAAAAGAATTTAATTCGTGTGCATAGATCTTTTAAAACACTTAAGAATTCATTTTAATTAAGAAACATGATCTACTTTGCGATCATGTTAACAGTGAGAAATGTAATCACAGAATTTAGCTAACATACTACATAATTACTCACCCCACACAGAATGAGGGTAAAGGCAAAAGAATTCATATGTTAAGCTAAAAATATGCATGAGAAAATTATAGCATTAACATTCTTAAACTTATCTTTTTTCCATCTGAAGTGTTTCTCAGTAATTTAAAACCCATAATTGGGCAATTTCTAGATAGGTGGGGTGGTGAGCGGGTTAGGCTAGGCGTCTACTGACTGGAAAACAGAAAGCAGCAGATTGATTAAAGATTACATACAAGTGGGAACAAATTTTGGCTTTGGTACGCTATTGTTAAGAGATAGCCATTTATCTTTGTGCAATGCTGAATAGATAAAGGATTCTGACAACTTGGTCTAGTCAGGATTGCATATTTGTGACCTTAAACAATAAATCTAATTGCAGACCAAACATCAAAAAGTAGCTTTCAAATAAAAAAGGGCATGTACAAATGAATTTGCAATTTCATTATGATGGAAGTTTGGTTCTTTCAGCAGAACCCTGTGGGAAGCACTTCATACTGATAAAGTCTTAGCCTGAATTCAAAAGGGGCTATTCTTCTTTCCATTCATGTGTATAAGGTCTGTTAATGTAATTGAGGGTCAGATGTCTATGTCAAAAGAACAAAAAAGTAATTATTCCCCTAAAAAGAATCTTTAAAATAATAATATTGCCCTGCATTTTGATACCAAGAGTATTGTCTGAGCCTTAGCCTAACTATGAAACACTATCGTAATCTGAGTTAAATGTAAAAAGTATGGTATGCACAGAAAGATTTATACAGAACAGACCCCATTAGAAGGGGCCTCACTATTTAACAGATCCAGTTATTATAATGCAAATCAAATTACTTTCTACATTCAGGTCTTAAGGCTCACTGATTTCCTCAACAAATACTGACTGAATGCCTACTATGTGTAAGCACTAGTTTCAGATCTAAGGAGGTAACAGCGGACAATACAGAATCTCTGTTTCCATACAGGTGACATTCTGGGCCAGGGAAAGGTCCGAGGAAAACAAGTAAATATATCTGGTGGTGATAAGTGCTATGGCAAAACACGACGCAGGGGAAGAGGAGAAACAGATGTGGTCGGGCCTTCTTATCTTAGGTAGTGTAATCCAGAAGGGCCTCTCCAAGAAGGTGAAATTTGATGATGTGATCAGAAGCCTTACAGGATGGAGGGAAGAGTATCTGATTGAAGGAAGAGCAAGCACAAAGCTCCTGACTAGGAGTTTTCGTGGCACTGAAGGAGAACAGCAAAGTAGATTACTGTAGCTGGAACAAAAGAGGGGAGGGAAGCCGTGGTAGGAAAGGAGGTCACAGTCACAGTGGAGGAGGGAAGGAGTGGTCCAAAGTTCTTGGTAGGGCCCTTTAGGCATGGTAAAAAAAAAAAAACCAAAACAAAACCTCAGCAGAAGAGTGACAAAGACCTGTCTTAAATTTTAAGATAATCTTTGGTTGCTCATTGGAAAACAAACCACAGGAAGGCAAGGTTAACAGCAAAGAGGCGAGGGGTGCCTGGGTGGCTCAGGCGGTTAAGCGTCTGCCTTCAGCTCAGGTCATGATCTCAGGTCCTGGGATGGAGCCCCAGCTCCCAGCTCAGCAGGGAGTCTGCTTCTCCCTCTCCCTCTGCCTCTCCCTCTGTTTGTGCTCTGTCTCTCTCTGTCTCTCAAATGAATAAAATCTTTAAAAAAAAAAAAAAACCAGCAAAGAGGTGAATTAGGAGGGGAAAGACGATTGTGGCTTGACTAGGTCATTAAGTGGTAGAGGTAGAGAAAAGTGGTAAGACTCCAAAGGTATTTCAAAAATAGAGTTGGTGGAATTCCTTGATGGTACAAGAGAAAGAGAAAATTTACAAATTATTAAAATATTTTTGATTTGAGCAAGCAAAAGGATAAAACGTCCGTTTACTGAAGTGAGGAAGACTACGGGAAGAACAGGTTTGAGGAGAAAATCAGTTTTATTTCGGACATGGTAAGTTTGAGATGACTGTTACCTACAAATGGAAATGTTAATGAAACAAGTGGCTGCTGTACAGGTTTGGGGGTCAAGGAAGAGGGGTGATTCATCTATAAGTAGAACTTAAATCCACAGTACAATCATCTAGGAAATAAGTGCCAATAGAGAAAATACCCAGGGACTGAGTGTATTTTATTTCTCTATTATTTTATAGTGCAGAAAATCTGTTCCATAGGAAAAAAACAAAAAACAAAGTCATTTCTCTTCCTAAAGAAATTGTTCTCTAATACAAAGTCTCATTTTTATTTTTGAGCGTGCATAAATATAATGCCTATAACTCATGTACACACAGACTTTTCTATTAGTTAGCCTATAAATGGCATAAATATCTAGTAAGAGTCAATCGTAGTTACTGAATCTCTACATTTGCAAGGTTATGTGCAAGGTTCAGGAAAGAGGAGGAGGAAAAAGTGCAGCACCATATCAAACAACTTAGGTGATACACAACTTATTAGAGAGGTTCAGGCTGGAATTATACACTGTGGAGAAGAAAGTATAAAGTTTAATACTGTTATTAGAATAATATACTTGGTCAAATGCCAATGAGAGGGGGAACCCACAAACACAATTTTTTTTTTAAATTGTAAGTGTAAATGATAGTTAAAAAAAAAACAAAACAATTTGCCCATAAAGATTCTTTGTCTCACGCTTAATTTCCATGAAATTATTTCCGGGAGATACTTTTATTTTTATTACCAAATTACACCAGCAGATGTCACTAGTAAACCATTTTTTGAAGAGTTTGTAGCTCTGTGAGGTGATTTATCATTTTTTGCATGTTTTCCCTTAAAAACACATTTACTGACATTTGAAATGTTGTTAATCTTAGCTACATTGCATTAAATTCCCACAAGTAAATATCGTCATATTAGACTTTTAATTACAGCTGATGTTCATTCCTATCATTCTATACAGTTATGAAATCTTTAAGAACACCCCACCATTTGACACCAACATAAAATCTGATATGTACATGTGCTATATCATTATGGTCTCTATTAAGCTGAAAACAATGAAAACTATTTTGTTTCCCACTTTTTTTATTTGGTAAACATAATGGAATATAAAAGATGTAGTACTCAATAAATCTTTAAAATATTTCTTGAAGGCAGTGCATGCTACAGTGGAAAAGACTCTTGATTTGAATGATTCACAGTCATAACTTCACTACCAACCTGGAGTAAATCATTTAACTTTAGGGTTCAATTTTGTTGTCTGTTAAACAAGAGCCTGGAAGTAAATTACCTTCATAATTGACTGACTGAATGTCTTCTAATTCTGAAATTCTACCAATTATTTTATCATTTTATTTACTGCTACTGTTATTAGAAATCACAATAGAAAAATAGAATGAATTATTCTGTCACTAGTAACATAAACAAAAAATTGATCTCACCATCGAGAATAAAAAAATTTTTTAAAAACCATACAAAAAACCCCCCTGAATTTGCCTTGAGATTACTGGCCTGCTACTAATATTATTACATTTGCTTATTGTTTTGTAATACTTACTGATGTGGAACTTATTCCTGCAGAGGTTCAAAGGGAACCTTTTCTTTTTTAACTTTAAGATTACAAGACCAACTATTGGATTAGTCTGCTATAGAAAGACCTGATAAGAAACACCATCAAATAAAAGAAGGAATTCTATAGATATAATCTCAATAATGATTAAATGTTACATTATTATCTATATTAAATATCAATGCTGAAATAGAATTAATGAGAAAACGTACAAATGTTGTTTATATACATATGAAAAAGTGGTCAAAAAGAAATATCTGAAACCCTTGATAGTAGGCTACCTAATGAAGTCGAATGGGTTAAGATGCACGAAAAGAACATAACCTTTTACTCTCTATTTATATATTACTAAAAAAATTTTTACAAGTATATATTTATATATTGTGTAGTTTCATTTAAAACATCAATACTTGAGTACTTAGGAACAGATTAAACAGTGCAAATTATTCATCTCTATTTCACCCCCACAATGGCAGAGAATGTAAACTCAAAGTAGTCAACTTCACTGTTGTAAAAGTTTTGTAAAATTACTAACTAAAGTAGATAGTTTAGATTAAAATTTTCAGAAACTATATCCCCAATCAACATGGATAATTAGGTGACTACAAGGATTAAAAAAAGAAAGAAAGAAAGAAACATGCATTAAGTATCAATTTCAGAGTTCTGTCCATTTTTAATCACTGAATTGATTAAAAGGAAACTCAAATATTGATTAAATATTACATCATCTATCTTTATTCGCTCAACAGTCATTTCTTTATTGGGCAGCTAATACACAGAAAACACTGTATTGCTTATTTCTTGAGGAAGGGAAAGATAAATTATATGCCATCTCTGACCATTAAAAAAAAGGTATATGCAAAGCTCTGTGTTTGTTTCTCATAAGAATAAAAATAACCTTGACTAAAAGTTATAACCTTGACTACAAGTTATGACACAAAATTTCTTGTATCAGTAGTGCTTCTCAAGAGTTTAATTACTCTACCGTGCTTTATATTTATAATTCAGCTTCAAATTTCTTTGTCCAGTCTTTTTCTTCATTTATCTTCTTAAATTATTTGATTTGAGAAAAGCAGTACATGCAAAACCATAATTAACGATGCTAAAAGACTGGCAATAAATAGAGATGAATTAGATTTAAAATAGTTGAGTACATTGATAAGCCTTAAAATATTCTATTCTGTTGATTATATTGTAATCACCTAAGTCACTCAGTATCAAAAACAAGTTACATTATTATATGTGAACAAAATTATTTAAAACAGAAAATGCTTAAAGTTCAGGCATATAGAAGGTATAAAAAGAATGACATATAAAGTTAATTATAAATAATAGTTACAGATAATAGCTGAATCAAAATCAAAGTTTTGATTTGTCTAATTATTACTGGTATTAAAAACATAAATATATTTGGAGTGAATATGACTGAAAAGTTTAATGTGAAAGTTAAAAAAGGAACCAGAATGCCTATTTAAATGCTTCAAATTTGTGACTCATTGTTGTATTTATTATAAAGAAAACTCATGCAATTTTATATAGTTTTTTTTTTTAAATGAAAGAAAAAGTCCATGATTTTACTGAAATGTTTTAATACACTTGGGCACCCTGGGTGGCTCAGTGGGTTAAGCATCCAACTCTTGATTTCAGCTTGGGTCATCAGGGTTGTGAGATCGAGGCCTGCGGGCAGGCTCCTCGCTGGGCATGGAGCCTGCTTAAAATTCTCTCTGGCCCTCTGCCCCTCCCAGCCACCCCACCCCCGCCCCCGCTCATGCACACTCGCATGCGTTCTCTCTCTCTCTCTCTCAAAAAAAAAAAAAAAGTTTTAGTACAGCATTGGAAGATCTTAAAATCATATATCCTAAACCAATACAGCATTGAAAATGACATATTCCTGAATCTAGTTGACTTCTAAAAAAGGAAGGTTATAGTATATCCATAAGTTGATTAATATATTTATGTTAGAGACTGAGCAGCCCTGGTATATTCTTATTTCTCTGGCTCCCTTTTCTGGCTAGATATATGCCAAGTCTAGCCCATTCAGCAGAGTTGGACAGGATTAATGTATTTGGTGGTTTCCTAATGTTAATGAAAATGTCAATGTTTCCACAAGGGATGTGCAAGTTCTGGGATTAGGCTGCTCTTGAGGCCATCTGCATCATCTTTGTTGAACTCAACTTAAAGTTAAATTTTTCTTATTTTGTTTTGAAAACTCACATAAAAGAAAAAACCACTTTTTCTAATTAATTTTCCTAATCCATTTTCAAGTGTAGAAACTCATCTAAGTACTCAGTTATAAATTAGTAACTGAAACTTGATCAACAACTATAGAATTTTGGTTGACACCTGTTTATCATAAGAATAACAAAAAAAGATCGACATGGAATTAATTCCAGCCTTTTGTTTTCGTTTTGTTTAAAAAAACAAACAAACAAAAAAAAACACTTCACTGTCTTAATCACATAGCATGCTCCAATAGCTTAAATCAACAATTTCAATTTACTACTCAGAACTTGGGGTGCTCAATTAAAATACATTCATTGCTTACATACACACAAGAGACTTTTTCTCTTAGATCTAATATTATTTGACTAATAGACTGAGAGAGCTCAGTTTCAGTCTGCATATGGCACTGTATATGAGAAAGCAAAATAACTAATGTTATGTTCCTATCTTAAGAACCTCATACAAAAATCTGAAGTCGGAATAGCAACAAATCAAGAAATTTGAGGACGATTATTTTCTTTGCTTCATGAACACATTATATATCTTCAAACTAATTTTCAACTGGATTTCTTTAAATATAAGTGAATTCTCCAAGAGCATCAAAAATGTTATTTTTGATTCTGGCAAATATTTTACAGTACTTTATTTCATATGGAATGGAACATTGGTGTTTAGCTTTGTTCTCAAGAACCTAAGGGACGTTACTGAAGCAGGCAGCAGTTACGGGTAATCAAGTGTGTTTGTAAGTCCCCAGATGATTATTGTGCACTTTTTCTGGTGTGTCCTAAATATGAACCAAGAATCACCTACAGAATGTTTCTAAAAGAAATGCTAATTAGGATGAATTTCCCTCCCAAAATGAAACAGTAATAGCAATACTAGTCAAGCTTTAAAATACTTGTAAAAGGAGTAGATTTGAGTTGTATTGGACCTAACATGAAAGGCCTGTTTGCAGTTGCTGAGGAAATGGCATGTGTTTAGACCTGACAAATTAACTAGAGGCAAAAGCCAAATTTGAGATCAAAATGGTGTTTTATGTAAATCCAAGGAAAAACTTTGCAAGTTCCTTAAGATCATGGCATTGCAATAGCCACAAATTATTTACATTAAACAGAATTATAACCACAATTCTGAACCAATCCATTTTTTAAAGACTTCAAGACTGGCAAGTATTTTCATTTTTTCTCCCTCCCATAATGGTTGTAAAAGATTAAAACAAATGTTTTCAATTATACAGAATCTTTGAATCAACATTAATTTGTTTTCAAATGCATGTTGGTATCTATGTCATTAAAATAATAATGGCAATTGGTTTTCATACTGAACAAAATAAGCAGCTATTTGAAACTATAACATTAGGCCATGCTTTTTCCTAAGTTTATGCTTATTCAGTATCAAAGTTCAAATCTAAAAATAAAATACGCCATCTATAGGTAATGGAGTAAAAACAAAATTTTGGAAGCTTTTAGAAAACTATTTTCTGATTGAGCACTACAGAGTATCCTAACTCTAAAAGAAATACATTTATTTCAAATACTGCAGCGTACTTCATGCATCTCAAAGATTATGAACTTAATTTGTGGTATGTATAATAGAAATTGGGCAAGTTAACACATACCGGAATTTTGTTGGCCGAAAGTATTAGAAAAATGGAATACTGGAACCTGAGAGAATTATATTTTACAAATTAAGAAACCAAGGCCCAAAGAGGTTAAGTGATCTCCCTGAAAACAGTTTGTTCCTAGACACCCTCACACAACACTAAAATCATTCTACATCCCAGTCAACTCCCTTTCTGCCTGCTGAGGTCTCCCTGTGGAGGAGAAATACCACAGAGAAGCAGTGGGACCTTGGGCCATAGAAAAGAAACCACAAAACATGTGAACACAGAGAGCAATGCTCTTCCAACTAGTTCTATGCAAAGACTTTACACAGGACTGAAGCGCATGGAACCAATTTCCATTTCCTCACTTCCACATGTCTCCTAGCTAAACCTGACGTACTGGGGAGTGTCCTTTGGTCAAGACTCCATGCTGGCCTCTCTCACCCACTTCCTCTTCGACAATAGCTATTATTCACAGCAGTCTCTCCAGGACTTCCTGGACAATCATAAGGCTTACCCTTGGTATTAATTTGCCACCTTTAGCAACAAAAACTCCCAAAGCACCTCAATGTAAACATGAATACAAAAAACAGTACTGAACTGAAGCTTCACTGTGTTTCATTACAGACCAAGTTAGAAACTGGACTTCTGAAAGAGACTCTCCTTTATCTGTCTCTCAGTAGCGAACTCTATTAGTGTTACGTTCAGATGCATTTCACACTTTCTCACCTCTCTCATTTTGGTCATCCGTGGTCCTTCCATATGCAATGACCTCTTTAACTACCCTCCTTTTTTGAGAGAATTCCTACTAAGTCCATCAGGATGGCATTTTCTCCCACAATCAGATGTGACTGTTTCTTTCTCAAATTCCCTTTGCTCTTTGTATATTTTTAGCACCTTTTATTTGAATCTGACTAATATGGTAGTAATTTCCATGGTTATCTAATCCACTCTACCAAATTTAGGGTTTCTTACGACATTTTGTGTGTCCATATTCCACAAATCAAAGGAGCATTTTACAGAGTTTACTTCTTTATTAATGAAGTTGGGAAATATTCCGCATTTTGTTGCTGTAATATTTATTAAGTAATTAGAGTATCCAGGAATATGAATTCACGGGCTGTATCAGGAAAGGTGAGTTCTCAAAGTGCGGGCTCTGAAGCACCTCAGCATCTGATGGTAACTTGTTCGAAATGCAAATTCTTGGTCCCCACCCCAGACCTACTGAATTCAGAAACTCTAAGGGGCCCAACAGTGTAAAACCTGTACGATCGCCTTTTAACAGAATCTTCACGTGATTCTAATGCATGCTCAAGTTGGACAACCACTGGGTGAGGTTATGTTGCCGTAATAAAATTTCAATGGCTTTCAACATTTTTTTTTCTTGCTCATGTTACATGTCAAACAAGGGTTGGCAATGGCTCGTCTTATAGGTCATTTTTATTTCAGACGTTAGGGTGAGGAAGAAGCATCTATCAGATCTGCTGGTTGTCAGAGCAGAGAAGAAAAGAGAATATAGGACACTATGTTCTGACTCAAAACTTCTGCTCATAAGTAAACATAAATCATTTCCACTCTTATTTTATTAGTCAAGGCAAAGCTAAGGCCTGGCATGAGGCCAATAGGATAGGGAGGAGCAGCAAAGGTTTCTGAACAATAACACAGTCTACCATACGGGCCAGGTATATTATTCTTGAAGATCAATTGTATTTGTTTATTACATTTAAGGAAATTCAAAGCACAATTCCCCCTTTCCTCCCAAATCCTACCATCATTTAGTTTTTTTCACAGTAACTTTAATATCTCACTTTAAATAATCCTAAAATCTTTTGGTATTGGTTTCAGAAATAGGCTTATCTAAAACATACTAATTAGTATTTTACATATATGCATAAACGTGTGTGTGTGTATGTGTTCTAGGCTCCATTTTTTCCTATTTATTAAAGCATTCAGGAAGTTAACATTGTTCAATTATGTATCCCAAGTGCCTACAGCAATGCATAACATATTAGTCACTCAAAAGATATATGTTGAAAGAGAGAAATTTTTATCTGTGTAGTAACTGATAACATCATACTTCATATATTTCTAATTGGGTACCAACTTTTTTGGATTCTTTTTTTTAACAGCAATTCTAGAGTTTGGGGGTTTTTCACATTCAGTTTCTAAAGAAATTTGTGTATATTTTTTGAGAAACTTTTTAAAAAAGATTTTATTTATTTTGAGAGAAAGAGAGAGAGAGAGCACGAGCAATGGAGAGGGGCAGAGGGGGAGGGAGAAGCAGACTCCCCGCTGAGGAGGGAGCCTGACCTGGGGCTCGATTCCATGACTCCAGGATCAACACCTGAGCCAAAGGCAGATGCATAGCTGACTGAGCCACCCAGGTGCCCAGAAATTTGTATATGTTTAAATTAGCTACCCTGACACTTATTAACAACTTCCAATGATTGTCCTTAATATCAATTTGTATTAATTTTTTATACTGATAATTTGGCATGAATTTATATAGACATAAATATGCATAAGTAAGTCTAAAATATGAGTCGCTCATCTTTTTTTAATGTTTTTTTTTTTTTTTTAAGTAGGCTCAATACCCAACATGGGGTTTGAAATCATGACCCTGAGATCAAGAGTTGCATGCTCTATAGATTGAACCAGCCAGGTGCCCCTAGAGCTATTTTAAATACCTCAAATGCAATGTAAGTGACTGTAATGTAAAACTATCAAGTCTAAAAGGCAGGACTGGGATGCTGATATAGTTAGCTTGTTAATTTACTAGGATCTGTACCTGAGTAAAAAAAGTAAGACCATAAAGTTTGTAGATTGGGGCATTATTCACACTCATTCATCATTCATTCACTTATTCACACATTCAATATTTCACAAATATTTACTCTGAGTTGACTATGTACCAGGCAGGTTGCCAAGTGCTGGGAATAGCTATTTTCCCTGTTTTCCAGAAGTTCACCATCCAGTGGGGTATACATATAAGTGAAAAGTGCTACAATATTACAGAAAGTGTATCAATATAAGGGACACAGTGTTTATAGGAGCACAAAGGAAGGGTGCCTGACCTTGGCTTTGTCACGGAAGGCTAGCCAGAAAAATGACATATTTAAGGTGGTATGTAAAGGAAGAAGGGGAAGAAGAAAGCAGGGAGAGACAGTATCTATAAGATTTAGAGAAAAGAGAACATTGAGTATTTTGGGAACTGAGGAAGTTTAATGTAACTGGAGCCTGGAGACAAGGAAGCAAAGTGGAGGGAGACTGGCACAGGCCAGACCACCCCAAATTGAGTTTGAAATTTACCTATAAGGCAAAAGGCCCTATGCTCCACAAGAATGACATGGCCAGATTTGTGTTTAACAATGATATTCCAAGTGGAGTTTTCAGGACCTACTACTGAATCTCATCTCATTATTTACTTCTAAATTAATCTAATTTAGTAATATTTGTTTAAACTTTGTAACATGTCAACTTACAAACTGAATTCTGTTGAAAGCAACAGATATTAAAGCCATCTAAAAACTTATATTGTTCTTTAAGATAATAGATTAAACCACACATCAACTTTAAGACAGATTTTTAATATCTTTTGATAGATTAACAAATTAGTTTAAAAATAATAACTCCTTTCAAAACCACAACTAAATACAGACATAAAGTATGAAACTTAATGACACTATAAAATCAAGGTCATGGGGCGCCTGGGTGGCTCAGTCAGTTGGGCGTCTGCCTTCGGCTCAGGTCATGATCCCAGAGTCCTGGGATCGAGCCTCGCATCGGGCTCTGTGCTCAGCAGGGAGCCTGCTTCTCCCTCTCCCTCTGCCTGCCTGTCTGCCTGCTTGTGATCTCTTTCTCTCTCTCTCTGTCAAATAAATAAAATCTTTAAAAAAATAAATAAATAAAATCAAGGTCATTAACACTAGCTGTTGCAGTAAACAAGCCAAAAAATCTCAGTGCTTTAACATAATGAAGACCGATTACTTGCTTGTCACCATCCAAGTAGGAATTCATCTAGACTGTCTCTGCCTCAGAGAGTAACCTCATTTCTGGCAACCATAATGGAGTTCTAGATATTGCTCTGTGTGTATATGATTAATAAAGTCACATCATTTATTGTGGGAACAGGGAAGGATGATGAAAACTAAGACTACCAATGAGTCATTTCAGACGAAGTTATATACTTTTGTGTAACTAACACCATATCCAGAGAACTATGAAGCAATCCTTATTCTTCTACACATTCATTTGTTTGTCCCACAATTATTAAGCACTGAGGCAGCAGAGTTAAAAGGGGAGGGCTACAGAATCAGACAAGCAAGTTGTATAAATCCTGTGTCTGTTTACAGGTAAAATGCAAAAAATAGCACCAACTTCATATAATTATTATACTAAGTGCTCAATATCACCTATTACTACTGCTTCTGTTATTACTGTGAAGTTACAAACTACAAAGGTGAGTGTATGGTAGTTCCTGTCCTCAGTAGTGGGAGGACTATAAAGAAAATGTAATAATCCCTACCCATGTCAAACTCATCAGCTTAAACCCTAAGTTGAAAGATCGAGCCACGAATAGCAAGAGGAAATTGGACAGCATCTGCCAGGACATTAACACCATTATCTAAAAGGTCCAACATTACAGCCCTCCCTCCAAAGATACAAAGATATAATCACGTTATAACCTAATTATTTACAAATCTGGGACAATACATATGACATAAACTGTCAAATGAAAAGTTGAGTGGACCTGGAAAGGATTCCACAGACATATGAATGCGTAAACTGTGGCATATCAGGGAACATTACTCAGCAGTGAAAAAAAACGAACTGGTGATATACTCAACAGAACAGATGAATCTCAAAAAAATGTGGAGGAGAAGCCAGACCCAACACTGTATACTGTGTGATTCTACTTATATGAAATTCTAGGGAAAGAATCTCATTTATAGTGACAGGAAGCAGATCGGCATTTCCCTGGTACCAGGGATGGGGTAAGTGTAGGAAGTGACTGCAAAACTGAATGCACAAGAGAACTTGTAGAGACTAATGATTAAATCACTTGACCTCAGAGGGCTTCCGTTTCCTCAAATGTAAAATCACATAGTATGACTTCCCGTAAGAGCACTGCTGTAGGACATAGAGTTAGGTCTGAAACAGAGAAGGTGCTCAATACATTGTTACTGCCTGGGGTTTTGTTGGTGGTCTTTTGGGAGGAGACGGGGAAAGCGCCAGAGGGTTTGAGCATCGTAACACATAGCTTTCTAAACACAGGATTAAATGCCTGCAATTAAAGAGTTATAAAAATCTCAAAACTACTCACTGAACACAGAATTTATCATCCTTTAGGCATTATAATTTTAAGATAACAAAACCAGCAAATCAACCTCAGGGAGGGAAATGAGTGACAAAAGACAGAAAAGATGGAGCACTAGGGGAGGGTGTGGAGGAGAAGGGGCTCCTGAAGTCTTCTTAATCCCTTCTAAGAGGATCTCATGGGAAATCCTAAGTTTGATGGCTCTTACCAGCCTTAGAACTCCACTTCTGCAAATATTTTGGGGGGATTGAGTTGAGTAATGGAGGGAAGAAAAAGGGACTGTTTGCAGGGATACCCTGATATTTTTTGAGAAACTTTAGAAAGGGATGTTTTACTTTCCCCCAAGCTTTATTAAAAGTAAAATTCCACACAGATAAAAAACTAAAATAAAAAGGTTTTAATTCATCAAACTACTTGGAAAAATGAAGTTTTTTTTTAACACACACACAAAACACAATGAATTTATATGCAAACAGTCTTCTTTACCTCAAAAACAAAAACCAACCCTATCTGACCAGCCTGAATGAGGAACAAGCAGTTTTGCAACACAGTTCAGTAAACAAACAGTAAAGCCATCTGGAAGGTATTTCTGAGATATCAATCATGTGGCATTGATAATTTAGAAATGCAAGAGAAAGGAAAGACAGCTATTCTTACTTGAGCAGTGTTTCACTTACTGGAGCCAACAACATTAATGACTTAGAATGGTCTTAAGGTTATCATGAATTTCGACAGAAATGACTGGTTCATCTACAAATAGGTCAAGAGATATATATATGTTCTGCTATAGTGAGAGGTTAACTCTTTTCTTTCTAGTGAACATTCTTCTCCCAGTTTAGACTCCACAATTAATTTATGATAAGCCAGAGTCTGAGATTCTCATTTTTAGTTCTGGCTCTTTGACTAAACAGTTACAAAACCTTAAACAGAAACATACTGAGATTCTCAGCCTTAGTTTCTCCAAGTATAAAATGAAAGGACTGAATTGAACAGTCCTTCAGATTCTGCAAAACTTAAAAATTCTGGTGCAAATTATCCACAAATTTTTATGATTTGCTCAAACCTGATACAGTCCCAGTTTGATTCTAGGTTTCGAAGTAAAACCAAAATAAAAAACCAAATCAATACCAAATTTGTATGAGGTGCACTGGAACATATTCTAGAGACCACTGAAGATACCTTCTTTGTTCTAAGTAGAAAAAATATTGTATAATTAACACTCTACCCAAAGTAAAAAAACTTCTAATACCAACTAAATAGTCAAATGGTCAAAATCATATTTTACCTTCAAGGGCTTATCTATTTCTGTATTAGTCCATCATATTTCCATATGTGGAAATTATCTGAGCTCTGTTGAATTAAGTACTATAGCAAATAACCAGGGTATACCGCTTACAGTAGCATCTACATTTTTTATAAGCTGACTTTCTGCAACATACTCTTGCTTTTACCAGTTTTGAAAGGTGAAACATTCATGTGCAACATTTTACAGGAAAATACTGTAGAGTATTTAATGTGTATATAATCTAATATTTAGCAAGAAAATATCTCAGAACATTTAACAAACCTCCACTGGGAAATGTTTAAGAATATATTAAAAAGCTGACAAGATTTATATACACACACAGTTTTAGGATTACCTATGTTCTGCTTTAAAGATGGCAAAACTGATGTACGGGCACACCTAAGTAATTCTAATTACATCTTAATTCCCTCCTAAATACCATCCTAGCTAATGTCTGTTCCTTATAGTTTTTTTATTTTCCTTCGCATATGTAAACTGAGATGCTGGGGAGTCAAAAGCAGTAACAGTATTTAAAAATGCAGAAAGTACTTTCTTTTCAGTGCTACATGATTAGGGGGCCCTGTGGAGCTTGGTAGTAGGGGAAAATGGGAGGAAAACTTTAAAATCCAAACTAGCTTGGCTTTTCTCACTATGAGACTCTAACTTGGTGAAAAATGTATTTTGTCTTCCAACAAGTTTGTATGTGTGGGCTATATTTTAGGTTTTCAGTATCCTGCCAGACAAATACTTAATACACAGAGTGGTTTTTTTTTTTTTTTAATTTTTGGTAACAGTATATCAACACTCCACATTCTTAGAGTTAGTCCAGTACCCTTTCCTAGAACATATAGTCACCCAACAGCCAAGTGGCTAATAGGCAGGCTTTGGCCTTAAGGAGCCTGTATCGGTTGCTAGAACTTAAAGATGGGAATTTACTTTGACTTCAAGCCATGCCTTGTTCTGCATCTCATTTTTGTAGAAGAAAGGGAAGGAAATTCAAGCTTCAGAGGCAAAATTCCAAGAGGCTAAAGAGGAGGGAGAATTAAGTGAAAGTACAAAAGACAATCACACAGTAGGATAAAAGAATTATAATATTCTGGTATTTAGTTTGAAATAAAATTACCCAATGTAATAATAACACTTCACATAACTTTCTTTTTTAAGTAGAAAAATTGTAGAGGTCTGAACGTGGAGATAAGAGCTTCTCAAATATTCATTCATGTAAATGAAAGAGAAAATGAAGAAGAAAGAGGTTAAGGGTTATTTGTTCTAGAAATACAACAGATGCCTCTTTTCTCCTTAAGGGAAAAAAGATTTCTTTAGAAACCTGTGCACTTAGAAATCATATTTTATAAATGTCTTGTCCGGCCTTCTTTAGTATGAGAACATGGACTTGAAAATACGGTATTTCTTTCTCAAGAGTCCATTCATTCCTGCCACAAATTCTACACTGGAGTCCATAGAGCACATTTGCCATAAGACTTCGAAAGCACAAAGTATCCGGCATCTTTTGGCCATTCCAAAAACGAAGTCAGCAAGTCAGGAGGGAAGAATGGACTGGTGGAACCTAAGAGACATGTATGGGGTAGAACACGAGGGAGCTAATAAGCAGAAAAGCATGGACAGAGAGGAAAGCTTTGAGGGAAGCACGCAGATTGTTATAAGCCACATTTGTGAAGACATTTCAAGTGAGTCTGGAGTTAGCCCTGAAAGGCACAGCATAATTCACAAATTTACAATTACCATTTTAGCTTTGCCTACCCGTAACGGAAGTAGCTGGCTGAAGAGTGAGAGCCAGGTCCTAAGGGAATGTGGGAAAGAAAACCAGACACTGAGAGGGTTTCACTTTGAGTGTTGAGCAGCTTTCAGACCTGAAAGTTCTGTTGGCATTTTTAGCTCGGGAAAGGAAGGCCTTCTGAATTACCACCACCCTCCTTCCACCCACTCTAAAGACCGGTCTAGAGATCTATGTTTCCCAAAACAGTACAAAATTCATTTCATAAACATCGTATCTGGTATCCTTGTTTAAAAACACTCAAATTTCATTTAGTTTCACTAGTACACTGGAGACCAACTCTATCTACATTGTTAGCATAGAACTCAAGCACCCAAAGTAAATAGTGCTTACCAAACAATGGTCTGGGGTGGGGGGGAATGCAGATAAACAATAAGGAGAGACTTGAATTACTTGAAAGCAAGTTACTTAATGGCCTGGCCCGAAGTTCCTTTCTCTATAAGATAGGAGGAAAAAACAAAACTCCCTTAAAAAATTGTAGTGAACATGAAATAAAATGAGGTAACATAAAATCATCTATCAAGAGCAGTGCCTGGCACATGATAAGTATTCAGTATGTGTTGGGTTCTCCCTTCACCTAGGGTCTTGTATTCTTCAATATGTGGTGCTCTCCCTTCCCCCACTCTTGGTATTTGGAACTTTTCTCTCAATCTATGATCTCGGCTATTAAAAATCTACATGCAAATCCCAAGTGATGCTTTCATTTTGTGAGCAATAAGATATTTGCTCTATTTTTCCTTTATAACCATAGTTTCTTAGAAGGACTAAAGATCGTGGAAACACAAATATCAATGGATGAGAGAAAGAGAAGACCTAAAATAATAATAGGAGTAAATAGCAAGGAATAAAGGACACTAGGAAAGGACAGTACCCTTGAAGTCGAATGCTGTCAAGAAGGTTAAAAGGAAAATATTTCTGAATAAGAACATGGGTAAGTGGTAACAATATTTACATAATGTTTTATTTGAGCCTCATAATATCCATTTTACAGATAAAAAGATTGAGGTTTAGGAAGACAATTGTCTTGTCTAGGATTGTTAAGTTAGTAAGTTATTAGATGAGGAACCAGAATTAGAATCTAAGACTTTTCACTCTAAATCCTATATTCATTCATTCTATTATCCATTCTAGACCTAATGAAGACAGAACTCAAACTCTGAGAAGTCAAAAGTTTTGGATGGAAAAATGCGATCACTAGATAAAATCAATAAATGTGAGGTTTTTAACAATAAAATGATGAAGAAAGGCATGATAACAGCTTACCAGGTAGAAAGATCCAACTTCAGAAATGAGAAAATTTAGGCATAATAAAAAGTTTAAAGGTGAAATTCTCCAAAGCGAAGAAGTTTGGTTTATGCCCTGAGAAACAGAAAGGATTTTCCAAGAGCTCTACATTCCAAAGTAACATACTGTAAAAGTCCTCAATAGAGACAGCAATATCATAACAATCAAAAATAAAATGACGGCTCCATAGTCAATCAGGACATCAATCAGAATCACCACAATGCTGGGAACAGAAGGATCCATAGAGATCATCTCTAGTCTTATATCTGCTAAAGTATCACTGTCCAACAGAAATATAATGCAAGCTATGTGTATATAATTTTAAATCTGCTAATGGCCATATATTAAAAAGAAAAGTGAAAGATGAGAAATTAATTTCAATAATATATTTTACATAACCCAATATATCTAAGATATATCATATCAACAAATAATCAACATAAAAGAATTATTAGTGAGATATTTACACCTTTTTCTGCACTAAGTCTTCAAAATCTAGTGTGTGCTTTATACTTATAGCACACTAAATTTGGACTAGCCCCATTTCAAGTGCTCGAGAGCTGTATGTGGCTGGTGGCTACCATACAGAACAATGAACTTCTACATAATCACAAAAGTAACGACAGCCTGCGTATGTTAAGTGACTTTCTAAAGATTAAAATTAATACTGTGATAATAGAATGTGAGATACAACTTTCTTCTCTTCATTGATATTAGAACCATGAAAACCTCATAGAAATCCATACTAAGTTAATGTGACCATACGGTGGTTCAGGGGGTGGTTATTGATCAATTGAATCCAGTAAGATTATGATTACAGACATATATTTTTAGTGCTGGTATATAATTTTCAAGGGGGGCTTTTCTTCTAAGGATTATAGTCAACAAGGAAACAATCACAAATGACCTGTCTAAAAAGTAAGCTGATAAGTAACCTGATATAGTGTCATGAGAAGTATATTATAACTGGGACTTCACATAAAAACAGAATTGAGATTTTTACAGATGCTCTCTCAGGTATGTATGATCTGAATATGATAAAACTGAAAGCTTATCTAAAAAAAACCAACAACTTTTGAAAGTCAACAGAAATCTGTAGTCTTAAGAATAATGATGGCCAATACCTTTCCAGAAAATGTTATTGTGTAGAACTTTTAACATTTGTAGCATTATGAAGGAAGATATGCAACTCTGCTTTAATAATAAACAGAAGAGTCTGACAAGTCATGTAAGTCAAAACTATATGTTTGAAACTGCTTACATTTTGGTGAAAAAAATAAGAAGGCAAGAATTCATGCAAAAAATTCGGGTATGATAAATCATATGGTAAATATGAATAGAAGTTTGTCTCTTCACATTATTAGAGGTTATAATTTCTGAATCAGAAGCACTAAGGAAATGTTCTTTTGATATATACTGTGGCACTTTTCTTGGAGTGAATTCTGATTTGATTAATTGAAATTAGAAAAGCACAAGTAATTAAAAAAAACCCTTCCTTCCTTAAAACTAGCCATTTTTTGGCTGGGTGATAGACATTGGGGAGGATATGTGCTATGGTGAGTGCTGTGAATTGTGTAAGACTGTTGAATCACAGACCTGTACCTCTGAAACAAATAATACATTACATGTTAAAAAAAAGAAGAAGATAGTAGGAAGGGAAAAATGAAGGGGGGAAAATCAGAGGGGGAGACGAACCATGAGAGACTATGGACTCTGAAAAACAAACTGAGGGTTCAAGAGGGGAGGGGGGTGGAGGGATGGGTTAGCCTGGTGATGGGTATTAAAGAGGGCACGTACTGAATGGAGCACTGGGTGTTATATGCAAACAATGAATCATGGAACACTACATCAAAAACTAATGACATAATGGTGATTAACATAACATAACAAAATAAAAAACTAGCCATTTTTACAAGCAAATTTTGGAATCTATAATTCTATCAGTGTAACAAATTGAAGCTTAAATACCGATTTTTAACATGAAAATCTAAGTAAAATTCTTCGAAACTTAGAAAAACAAAGAATTTAAACTGCTTAAGAAAGACTAGGAAAGGGGGGCCTGGGTGGCTCTGTTGTTAAGCATCTGCCTTTGGCTCAGGTCATGGTCCCAGGGTCCTGGGATCGAGCCCCACATCGGGCTCCCTGCTCGGCAGGAAGCCTGTTTCTCCCTCTCCCACTCCCCTTCCTTGTGTTCCCTCTCTCGCTGTGTCTCTCTCTCTGTCAAATAAATAAAATCTTAAAAAAAAAAAAAAAAGAAAGACTAGGAGAGGCATCTAACCAGAACTGTCTTTTCAATCTAGATGCTCTATGAAACCTAGACTTCTAAGAGAAAAACCTCAAACAGCTGGAATCCAGCTTAGATACACAAAATAAATCATTTCTGACTGAAAATTCACTCTCAAAAGCTCTAATCAGGTTTCCACAAGCAACAAAACAAAACAAAGAACATCAATAACACTAGTAAACTGGGTTTACTAATTGTGCAGCAACAAAAAAAAAACACAATAGAAAAGAGGAGACAGAAAAGAATTCCTTGTTAAATCCATGATCATCCATCCAGTACCTTTGACCCTTAAGGTCAGAATTTGTTCCTACTTAAGTCATCTAAAATGTGATAGTTGATAGAGTCTGTATAAATGACAAAGTCATAAATATTCATACTTAGGCCATCTTTAGAAAAAAGTAGGTGTACTTAATCTCCCCTGAAAATAAATAAGACTTTACTATAGCTACCCTGTATTCCAAAGCACACTGTCTTACAGGGAAATAAGAATATGGATCATGACATTTAGTTTCATATATTGTTTTTTTAAATGTATATCATGCAAAATATTCTCTACTTTCATGAAAACTTTTTATGTATTACCAAAAGCAATAAAGAGATCCAAGCTGTAAATAAAACAAGAAATAAACTTAAGTAACGATCAGAAGCTTACTATTACCTTCAGCTGGGGGGGGGGGGGAACGAAACTTTTCCAATGAAATGTTTTTCCTCCAAAATACTTTGTTTTTCTTTTTCTGTATAATAAAACTCCCATAACTCCATGTGAAATCAGACATAGCATGTCTTCCACTCTTTAAAGGGGGGTGGACAAGAGAGAGGGAGAATTAGAAAGGAACTTCCCTCTGATCATTTAGAACTCTCTCAGTTCAATAATCAATCTTCTCTTACATACCTAAATAAATGACACAAAGTGATAATTTTTTCATCCACTCCCTTCCCATGTAGGGACAAGAAGCCCAATTAAAAAACACTGCTTAGCAATGTCCACAATAGACAAACTATGGAAAGAGCCAAGATGTCCATCAACAGATGAATGGATAAAGAAGATGTGGTATATATATATATATATATATATATATATATATATATATATATATACAATGGAATATTATGCAGCCATCAAAAGGAATGAAATCTTGCCATTTGCAACAACGTGGATGGAACTGGAAGGTATTATGCTGAGTGAAACAAGTCAATCAGAGAAAGACATGTATCGTATGACCTCACTGATATGAGGAATTCTTAATCTCAGGAAACAAACTGAGGGTTGCTGGAGTGGTGGGGGGTGGGAGGGATGGGGCGGCTGGGTGATAGACATTGGGGAGGGTATGTGCTATGGTGAGTGCTGTGAAGTGTGTAAGACTGTTGAATCACAGACCTGTACCTCTGAAACAAATAACACAATATATGTTAAAAAAAAAAAAAAGAAGAAGATAGCAGGAAGGGAAAAATGAAGAGGGGGAAATCGGAGGGCGGACGAACCATGAGAGACAATGGACTCTGAGAAACAAACTGAGGGTTCTAGAGGGGAAGGGGGTAGGAGGATGGGTTAGCCTGGTGATGGGTATTAAAGAGGGCATGTGTTGAATGGAGCACTGGGTATTAACCACACACAATGAATCATGGAACACTACATCAAAAACTAATGATGTAATGTATGGTGATTAACATAACAGTACAAAAAAAAAGTACTGCTTTTTATTAACCTGTTAATAACATATTTTATGTGAATATATAATCAGACTTCACTAGTCACTTTATGGAAGAGTTTTACTCTAAAGGAAAACTACAGCAATTATGACATGTGCCCGCCACAATTTGCTTTTTGTGTTACTCTCACCATATGCTATGAGTGCCCCCAAAATCCCCATTCTACTCTTTTTCAATCCTTCTCCTCACTTGTGTCTGTTATTTAAATTTTCAGTCCAGGGCACCTGGGTGGCTCAGTCAGTTAAGCATCTGCCTTCGGCTCAAGTCATGATCCCAGGGTCCTGGGATGGAGCTCCAGCATTGGGTTCCCAGCTCAGTGGAGAGTCCGCTTCTCCCTTTCCCTCCGCCCCTCCCCCACTCATGCTCCCACTCTCTCCCTTTCCCTCCATCTCTGGCCCTCCCAAATAGATAAATATTTTTAAAAAAATGAATTTTCAGTCCAAAATGTTCTGATAAAATCAGTGTAAAAGACCAGTAGGAAAGGATGTGGATACCAAGGATGGTGTCTTGCAGGCTGCTGGATACTTACCCAATATCCATTCTCCCTTTCTAAGTAACAGAAATCATTGTCTAGTTATGCTGTTATCCAGAACAAAAGACCACAATTCCCAGCCTGTATGGCCATATGACTGAATTCTAAATAATGAAATGAGAGCAAAAGTATTAGTGGGGCTTTGTTTAAAGAAAGCTGAATCTGATAGAAGTGGTCCATTTTTTTCTTTTTTCACTATTCATCTCCCTTCTGGCCTGTAAGACAGACACAGTGGCTGGAGTTCCAGCTGCCATCCTAGTATAGGAAGTGATCTCAGGAATGAAATACACTCACAAGGCTGATGAAACAGATAGTGGGTCCAGACACAATGACTATGGCGTTGCCATATCAGCCCTGCACTGCCCACCTCGTGTCCTCTTTTATGTAAGAAATAAATTTCTCTCACAAAGTTTAAGCCACTGTATTTTGGGTTCTTCAGTCTTAAACACTGAATCCTAAGTAATCCACAGGGACTAAAAAATAAGAAAGAAAATGTAAAAGTTTTATTTTTTCATGGGCCATATTCTTCCCGATATCACATAAAGTGATTTAGCATAATGGTTAATATCACAGACTGGATTCAAATAGCTGGGTCCAGGTCCTGGCTCTGCCACTTACCAACAGGTTAGTTTATCCTCTCTGTACCTCAGTTTACCCATCTGTAAAAGTGGGATGATGATAATAATGGGATTACCCCCATAGGATTGTTTTGAGTATCAATTAATACATGTAAAGTACTTTAACAACACTTGGCACAATATAAGTGTTATATCTATGTTAGCTACATGATTACCTCTGTAGATACTTTTAATAACAACAAATAGCCTTGATTATAAATTTATATTTCAATACTAAATGGATTTGAGGAAATTGCTCAACACAAGGAGATTTTCTCAAACATACACCAAGTCCAACACTGGAAGATGGGTGCAGCCAAATATATCTGCTTAGTAAGAGAAGATTTATTTCACTGGGAAATTTTTAAAAAGTATTTCCAAGAAAGGATAATGACATCATTCAATGAGAAAACAATTTTTTAATTTTACCACTTAGTAGGTTAAATGAATCATTAAAGAAAAAGCAATTTTTATTGTATCTTGGTAATTTATAAGCATGATCATATGATCATTAACTCAAAGAATATTAAACCTAGAAGCATTTTCTTTAAACAGCATGAGACACTGAGGAAAATTTAATTCCAACAGGTGCATAATCAGTTTACCACATTTACAAATAGAATACTACAGTCCTTAAACAGTAGATGTTTCATTTGATTTATAAATTTTGCACTGACATCACCCATCGTTCTGATAATTTCTCTTACCCATCCTAGTACTCTTGACCTCATCTCTTTAATGGTGAGATTATTAAAGTCCATCTGTATAGGCATACTCCATTCCAAACACCAATACACATGAAAACCAAAAGGAGTAAGCACGTAATATTGGTGTTTCAATCAACTTTATTACTAAATCACCTTTCACTGAGTACCGACTACCTGTGTTTTGTCCTATAATATTAACTCCATCTTGAAAAGGTTCGGTGTGTATGTGTATTTTTGTTTTTTTGCCTCCTCCAGTGAAAAGTAGCTGTTCCTTAGAGACATATATGCCCTGTAGCCATCTCAGATGAAGGCTATTTGTTTACTAATCACATTCTTCCTTGTTCTCTATTTCTAGCTTTACACCATTTATCTCTGATTCTTTAGTAAAGACCCTGATCACTTGAGGCTCATGCCATTCAGTCATACCACCCCCTCTGCCTCTGCATCACTGTTGTATCTACTAATCTCTTGTCATTCTTCCATATTCATCAAAGGCTTTGGAACTTAACTCAGTCTTCTCTGCATTCCAAATCTTTCCATTATTCTGAGTGACTTCTGTATCCACATGTGTGATCCATGTAGTCCTCTGGCCTTCTCGATTCCATTAAGTAACTCCACGTCAGCTCAGCCATTTACTTCCACAATTATCATAATCTTGCCATCCTAACTGTTCTTGAATCGTTTATTCAAGCAGTCCATCTTATTACTTCCAATTGTCTTGATGAACTACTCTCACCATGAAGATCCGTCTCTTAAGAGACTTCCAATTCATTAGCTGCGTAGTGCTTCCCACCTATCAATGCTTTCTTCTTCACTATCCTCCTAATCTAGTTTAAATTCCATGATCCTAGGAAACATTCTATTACTCTAAACTCCTTTCCCATTCAGTCTTTGCATCGCCTCCATTGGCAAAACTGCAACCATCGTGAAACTAACTACTTTCTCTGTAAATATAATGAAGCTGGTATGTGCTGCTAGGGAAAACCACAAAGCAAAATATAATCACCATGCTCAACGGATCCTGAATATGGCCCAGCAATCCTATCATTTTTTCTCTGATCTATACAAAACAAGTATTTCAAATCCTCCAAATTCTGACCCTACCTTCTACTTTACTGAGAAACACAGAGGTTCACAGACATGACTTTTCAATGAAAAGTGGAAGACATTCATGCCTGACAGTTTCTGCTTTGCACCATTTTCTTTTCCTTCCCTCCTACCATTAGACAGCAGTTAAAGCTATGAACATGAGATAGCTATTTATAGTGAGAATTCAGAGAGAGATAAGAAGAGAGTTTAGAACCAGTCTTTGAAGAATTCTAAGATTTGATGGCTGAGTAGAGGAGAATGAAGCTTCAAATCAAGGTATAAATTTTGCACTAAAAACAAGTCAGCTACATTTTGTGTCTTTGTTTATGCAGTCATACATACATACACACACTCATATTTATACAAGAAACTGGTTTTGAAGGCAAATATAACTCTAGTGTTTTCCAACAATATTAAACATTAGCCCTTTGGCAGATGAAATTTGGAAATGTTATCATTGCTGAGGTCCAAAAAAATCTTTTCCCCTGTGGAAATGAAATAATCTCCTTGACAGAATTTTACTAGCCAAGGGTGGTGGGGAGAAACATGAAATTATTACCCTTTGTAGACATAAAACTTTCTAGCTGGAATAAAGATAGCTCTTGCTCATCAAGAGCATATGTAGATTTAAGATCCTTAACTATAAACAGTAGGCTTCAGGCCTGGGTGGTCTGTGTTATTTCCAATAATATATAAATTGGCTTATCCTCAAAATAAATATTTCCTTTTTCATTACTGAGTCATGGAAGAGATTCAATCTTTGTTTAAAAAAGAAAGGTTTTCAATAAAGTCTTTTAGATATAAGTCCATATATTCAATAGATAGTTCAGGATACTATTCTTCATTAAATGCATATGAAAAGATCTTAACTGATTTTCTCAGTACCTCAAGAACACTCAGTAAACTGGGAAGATGCTTAATGAGAAATGAATCCTCCCCATGCATTTAATGATCACTGATATTTTTTGCATAGTGTTTAATAATAAGCTATGATTCAGGGGATGAAATGAACATCAAAATACCCTGTATTCCTGTTTTTATCTCAGAGATAACTTATTACTATATTATTTGGCATAACATACAAGCCCCCTAAAGACTATTTTTAAACGAACATGTCTTTCATTTTCTTTAAATTTTATATCAAAATGACAGCTGATTAGGTTAAATGTGTCTTTAAGAGAATATTTAAATATTTTATAAATGATGCATATGAATTATTTTAAAGCCTTCAGATCCTTATCAAACTTTGGTCTAAAAATAAGGAAAAGTAGCATATAAATGAAAGGAAGTACATTTCCTTTTTCTTTTTTTTTGAAAAAGAGTAGAAGAGGGGAAAACACTGAGGAGTAACATACTCCATTTATGTACAATATGGCAAAATGGCTCCATGAAACCATCCACAGAATTGTTTTTCTCTTTCACAATGAAAAGAGTCCAGTATTCTTCATGCATGATAGGAACTCGGTCTGACTCATTCAGGATTTGTTTCCATACCTGCCTAATGAGTTGGCCAGAATATATTCTAAAGTCATAACAAAGACATATCATCAGTGTGTAAAGATTCCAAAATCATCATGACCAGATGTGTAGGACTGAAAATTTTGGCTTCTGGCTGGGTTTCTCACAGTTGGTCTATAAAATGAGAATTAAATACTATTTGTTCTAGCTCTAAATTTCCTCCTTCTAAAAGAGCTGATCTAAGTGTGAAACACTTTCTCTATGAAAAGTTAATGAACATTATGAGGAAATGTGTGAGCTGCAACTGGCTGTTTTCCAGACGGGTACACATATACTCAGATGTTCACTCAACTCTTATATAACCCAATACTCAGACCTGCAGCTGTGGAATACTAACACTACTTTATAACAGTAATTATATAGTACCCTATATAATTAATATGACACTTTTTATTTTATTATCTAAATGATAAAAAATTTCACCTTCGATTCTCTTAGTTTTTCTAATAACTGAAAATTTGTGACAAACACCATAGCCATCTTTTAATTATAAAAATCTTTATTGTATTGGGATAACATAGGCAGAAAAAAGCTACACATTTTTAATAATGAGGAAGCTAAGATTCATCTTGAGTTTGAATCCAAACATTCATTATGCTAGTATTACTGGATGCATTAAACTAAGTCTAAATAAATAGAAATCTAATATGTTGGGGGAGGAAGGCACATTTTAAATAAAAACGATACTATTTTGTAAAAAGAATAATGGGAGGGACACCTGGGTGGCTCAGATGGTTAAGCATCTGCCTTCGGCTCAGGTCACGATCCCGGAGTCCTGGGATCGAGTCCCGCATCGGGCTCCCTGTTAGGCAGGGAGCCTGCTTCTCCCTCTGCTGCTGCCTCTCTCTATCTCTCTCTCTGACTCTCATGAATAAATAAATAAAACAAACAAACAAAAATTAAAGAATTAAAAAAAAAGAATAATGGGAAATAAAGAATACATGCCATCTTTAAATTATTCTAGTTAAAATATGAAAACAGGATTTTCTTTTCTTCCCTGTTGTAAGACAGTACTAGCCAGGAGCCATGAGCGTGCAATACAGGAAACCTTTCATGTACTTGTGGAAAACTTCACTTCAGAGTTGTAATTTAAACATTAGTAATTGTGCTTTATAAAACAAATATTTTATCAACCCAGGGACGTGTCCACTCAGGAAGAGTGTGTGATTTCTATCATAAACTTCATAAAGGATGGTCCTTTTTCATACTTGTGTCACTCCTTATTCTGCTTATTACTGAACAAAATTCTGGGGTGTAACATACCTTTAAAACAATGAATTGAGGAGGAGGAGCAAGATGGCGGAGGAGTAGGAGACCTAAATTTCGTCTGGACCCAGGATATCAGCTAGATAGGGATCAAACCATTCTGAACACCTAGAACTCAACAGGAGACCAAAGAAAAGAATAGCAGCAACTCTCTGAACAGAAAAGCAGCCACTTTCTGGAAGGTAGGACATGCGGAGAAGTGAATCCGAGGCGATATTGGGGAAGATAGATGGCGGGGAGGGGGCCTCCACTGGCCGCTACCGGCAAATGATAGAGCAGCAGAGCACAAAATCGGAACTTCTAGAAGTCGGCTCCGCTGACAGATGTCGCTCCAGTGGCTAAGCGGGGGGTGGAACCCTCGCTGGGACAGTGTGGTCTCAGGACCTTTGGGGTCACAGAAAGACCGGGGGTGCCTGAGTGTGGCAGAGCTCCCAGGTGTCAGAGCAGGGAAGCTGGCTGCAGAGACGGAGCCGAGGAGCGGGCTCTCAGCTCGGGGTTGCCATAAACGGTGATCCGCAGCACAGTCGGGCCACTGCTCCTCCAGCACGGACCCAACAAGCAGCAGATCTGGGGAGACTCCCTAGCGTGCTGCAGGGATCTGCTGGGTTTGGAGACTCCAGATGGGGTCATGTGCCAGCAGAGATAGAAACACTCGGTCACAGGCCGGGTGAGCATGGAGTGCGGCGGGAGACCGGGGAGACGGGAGTGATTGACTGCTTTTCTCTGGGGGCTCACTGAGGAGTGGGCCCTGAGTTCTCAGCTCCTCCCGGGCAGAGATTGGGAGGCCGCCATTTTCACTCTCGTCCTCCAAAGCTGTACAGAAAGCTTGCAGGGAACAAAAGCTCCCGAGAGTAAACCCAAGCAGATTACTTAGCCCGGACCCGGCAAGGGCGGGGCAATTCTGCCTCAGGCAAAGACATTTGGGAACCACAGCAACAGGCCCCTCCCCCAGAAGATTAGCAAGAACAGCCAGCCAAGACCAAGTTTACCATCAATGAAAACGGCAGAACTCCAGGGCTAGGGGAATACTGCACATAGAATGCATGGCTTTTTTCCCATGATTCTTCAGTCTGAATTTCAAAGTTAATTTTTTTCTTAACTTTTTCTTTTTTTTTTGAATTTTTCTTCTTCCCTTTTTCAACCAACATCTTATCAATGCCTTTTTAAAAAATCTTTTTTATTTTTCATTTTTAAGTCATATTCTATCCCTTCATAGTAGTTAACCTTATTTTTGGTATATATATATATATATATATATATATAAGTTGTTCTCTTTTTAAAATTTTGGGATACAGTCTCTTCTAACAGACCAAAATATACCCTAAATCTCTAGTGTATGGCTTTGTGCTAGTCTCCTGCCTGATGACATTCTCTCCTTTTTTTTTTAAAAGATCCTCTTCTTTCTTTTTTCAACCAACTTCTTATCTTATCAATTCCTTTTATAAAATTTTTGATAATTTTCATCTTTACAGTCATATTCCATCCCTTCATTGTATTTACCCTTATTTTTGTACATATATAAGGTTTTCTTTCGTTAAAATTTTGGGACGCACTTTCTTCTACCAGACCAAAATACGCCCAAAATCTAGTGTGTGGCACTGATCTATGCACCAGCCTGATCATATTTGATCATATTCTGTTTTTTTTTTGTTTCTTTGTTGGTTGGTTGGTTTATATCTTTTTCTTTTTTCTTCTTTCCCTTTTTTCCCCCCGGTTTCAGGTCCCTTCCGATTTTTTTAGCGTGTATTTTTCTGGGGTCATTGTTACCCTGTTAGCATAGTGTTCTCTCATTGATCTATTCTCCTCTGGACAAAATGACAAGACAGAAAAAATCACCTCAAAAAAAAAAAAAACAAGAGGCAGTACTGACTGCCAGGGACCTAATCAATACGGACATTAGTAAGATGTCAGAACTAGAGTTCAGAATGACGATTTTAAAGATACTAGCTGGGCTTGAAAAAAGCATGGAAGATATTAGAGAAAACCCTTTCTGGAGAAATAAAAGAACTAAAATCTAACCAAGTCGAAATCAAAAAGGCTATTAATGAGGTGCAATAAAAAATGGAGGCTCTAACTGCTAGGATAAAGGAGGCAGAAGAGAAAATTAGTGATATAGAAGACCAAATGATGGAAAATAAAGAAGCTGAGAAAAAGATAAACAACTACTGGATCACAAGGGCAGAATTCGAGAGGTAAGTGATACCATAAGACAAAACAATATTAGAATAATTGGGATCCCAGAAGAAGAAGAAAGAGACAGAGGGGCAGAAGGTATATTGGAGCAAATTATAGCAGAGAACTTCCCTAATTTGGGGAAGGAAACAGGCATCAAAATCCAGGAGGCTCAGAGAACTCCCCTCAAAATCAATAAAAATAGGTCAACACCCTGACATCTAATAGTAAAACTTATGAGTCTCAGAGACAAAGAGAAAATCCTGAAAGCAGCTCAAGAGAAGAGATCTGTAACCTATAATGGTAGAAACATTAGATTGGCAACAGACCTATCCACAGAGACCTGGCAGGCCACAAAGGACTGGCATGATATATTCAGAGCACTAAATGAGAAAAATATGCAGCCAAGAATACTATATCCAGCTAGGCTGTCATTGAAAATAGAAGGAGAGATAAAAAGCTTCCAGGACAAACAAAAACTAAAGGAATTTGCAAACACGAAACCAACCCTACAAGAAATATTGAAAGGGGTCCCCTAAGCAAAGAGAGAGCCTAAAAGTAACATAGACCAGAAAGGAACACAAACAATATACAGTAACAGTCACCTTAGAGGCAATACAATGGCACTAAATTCATATCTTTCAATACTTACCCTGAATGTATATGGGCTAAATGACCCAATCAAAACACACACGCTATGAGACTGGATAAAAAAACAAGACCCATCGATATGCTGTCTGCAAGAGACTCATTTTAGACCCAAAGACACCCCCAGATTGAAAGTGAGGGGGTGGAAAACCATTTACCATGCTAATGGACACCAAAAGAAAGCTGGGGTGGCAATCCTTATATCAGACAAATTAGATTTTAAACCAAAGCCTGTAATAAGAGATGAGGAAGGACACTATATCCTACTTAAAGGGTCTATCCAACAAGAAGATCTAACAATTGTAAATATCTATGCCCCTAACATGGGAGCAGCCAATTATATAAGCCAATTAATAACAAAAGCAAAGAAACACATCGACAACAATACAACAATAGTGGGGGACTTTAACACCCCCCTCACTGAAATGGACAGATCATCTAAGCAAAAGATTAACAAGGAAATAAAGACTTTAAATGACACACTGGACCAAATGGACTTCACAGACATATTCAGAACATTCCATCCCAAAGCAACGGAATACACATTCTTCTCTAGTGCCCATGGAACATTCTCCAGAACAGATCACATCCTAGGTCACAAATCAGGTCTCAACCGGTACCAAAAGATTGGGATCATTCCCTGCCTATTTTCAGACCACAATGCTTTGAAACTAGAACTCAATCACAAGAGGAAAGTCGGAAAGAACGCAAATACATGGAGGCTAAAGAGCATCCTACTAAAGAGTGAATGGGTCAACCAGGAAATTAAAGAAGAATTAAAAAAATTCATGGAAACCAATGAAAATGAAAACACAACTGTTCAAAATCTTTGGGATGCAGCAAAGGCAGTCCTAAGAGGAAAGTATATAGCAATACGAGCCTTTCTCAAGAAACAAGGTCTCAAATATACAACCTAACCCTACACCTAAAGGAGCTGGAGAAAGAACAGCAAATAAAGCTTAAAATCAGCAGAAGAAGAGAAATAATAAAGATCAGAGCAGAAATCAATGAAATAGAAACCAAAAGAACAGGAGAACAGATCAACGAAAGTAGGAGCTGGTTCTTTGAAAGAATTAACAAGATTGATAAACCGCTGGCCAGACTTTCAAAAAGAAAAGAGAAATGACCCAAATCAACAAAATCATGAATGAAAGCAGAGAGATTATTATAAGAACATATTATGAGAACATATTATAAGAACATATTATTATAAGAACATATTATGAGCAACTATATGCCAGCAAATTAGATAATCTAGAAGAAATGAATGCATTCCTAGAGATGTATCAACTACCCAAACTGAAGCAGTAAGAAATAGAAAACCTGAACAGACCTATAACCACTAAGGAAATTGAAGCAGTCATCAAAAATCTCCCAACAAACAAAGCCCAGAGCCAGATGGCTTCCCAGGGAAATTCTACCAAACATTTAAAGAAGAATTAATACCTATTCTTCTGAAACTGTTCCAAAAAATAGAAATGGAAGGAAAACTTCCAAACTCGTTTTATGAGGCCACTGTTACCTTGATCCCAAAACCAGACAACGACCCCATCAAAAAAGAGAATTACAGACCAATATCCTTGATGAATATGGATGCAAAAATTCTCACCAAAATACTAACCAATAGGATCCAACAGTACATTAAAAGGATTATTCACCACAACCAAGTGGGATTTATCCCTGGGCTGCAAGGTTGGTTCAACATCTGCAAATCAATCAGTGTGATACCATGCATTAATAAAAGAAAGAACAAGAACCATATGATCCTCTCAGTAGATGCAGAAAAAGCATTTGACAAAGTACAACATCCTTTCTTGATCAAAACTCTTCAGAGTATAGGGATAGAAGGTACATAACTCAAAATCATAAAATCCATCTATGAAAAACCCACAGCCAATATCATTCTAAATGGGGAAAAACTGAGAGCTTTCCCCCTAAGGTCAGGAACACAGCAGGATGTCCACTATCACCACTGCTATTCAACATAGTATTAGAAGTCCTAGCCATAGCAATCAGACAACAAGAAGAAATCAAAGGCATCCGAATCGGCAAAGAAGAAGTCAAACTCTCACTCTTTGCAGATGATATGATACTTTATGTGGAAAACCCAAAAGACTCCACCCCAAAACTGCTAGAATTCATACAGGAATTCAGTCAAGTGGCAGGATATAAAATCAATGCACAGAAATCAGTGGCATTCCTATACACCATCAACAAGAAAGAAAGAGAAATTAAGGAGTCGATCCCATTTACAATTGCACCCAAAACCATAAGATACCTAGGAATAAATCTAACCAAAGAGGCAAAGGATCTGTACTCAGAAAACTGTAAAATACTCATGAAAGAAATTGGGGAAGACATAAAGTAATGGAAAAACGTTCCATGCTCATGGATTGGAAGAACAAATATTGTGAAGATGTCAATGCTACCTAGAGCAATCTACACATTCAATGCAATCCCTATCAAAATACCATCCACTTTTTTCAAAGAAATGGAACAAATAATCCTAAAATTTGTATGGAACCAGAAAAGACCCCGAATAGCCAGAGGAATGTTGAAAAGCAAAGCAAAGCTGGTGGCATCACAATTCCGGACTTCAAGCTCTATTACAAAGCTGTCATCATCAAGACAGTATGGTACTGGCACAAAAACAGACACATAGATCAATGGAACAGAATAGAGAGCCAAGAAATGGACCCTCAACTCTATGGTCAACTAATCTTTGACAAAGCAGGGAAGAATGTCCAATGGCAAAAAGACAGTCTCTTCAACAAATGGTGTTGGGAAAATTGGACAGCCACATGCAGAAGAATGAAACTGGACCATTTCCTTACACCATACACAAAAATAGACTCCAAATGGTTGAAAAACCTCAATGTGAGACAGGAGTCCATCAGAATGCTAATGGAGAACACAGGCAGCAACCTCTTCGACCTCAGCCGCAGCAACTTCTTCCTAGAAACATCGCCAAAGGCAAGGGAAGCAAGGGCAAAAATGAGCTTTGGGACTTCATCAAGATGAAAACCTTTTGCACAGCAAAAGAAACAGTCAACAAAACCAAAAGACAACCGACAGAATGGGAGAAGATATTTGCAAATGACATATCAGATCAAGGGCTAGTATCCAAAATCTATAAAGAACTTATCAAACTCAACACCCAAAGAACAAAGAATCCAATCAAGAAATGGGCAGAAGACATGAACAGACATTTTTCCAAAGAAGACATCCAAATGGCCAACAGACACATGAAAAAGTGCTCAACATCGCTTGGCATCAGGGAAATCCAAATCAAAACTTCAATGAGATACCACCTCACACCAGTCAGAATGGCTAAAATTAACAAGTCAGGAAACGACAGATGCTGGCGTGGATGCGGAGAAAGCAGAACCCTCCTACACTGTTGGTGGGAATGCAAGCTGGTGCAGCCACTCTGGAAAACCGTATGGAGGTTCCTCAAAAAGTTGAAAATAGAGCTACCATAAGACCCAGCAATTGCACTACTGGGTATTTACCCCAAAGATACAAATGTAGGGATGCGAAGGGGTACGTGCACCCCGATGTTTATAGCAGCAATGTCCACAATAGCCAAACTATGGAAAGAGCCAAGATGTCCATCAACAGATGAATGGATAAAGAAGATATGGTGTATGTGTGTATATATATATACAATGGAATATTATGCAGCCATCAAAAGGAATGAAATCTTGCCATTTGGAACGACGTGGATGGAAGTGGAGGGTATTATGCTGAGCATTTCAAAATAAGTCAATCAGGGAAAGACATGTATCATATGACCTCACTGATATGAGGAATTCTTAATCTCAGGAAATAAACTGAGGGTTGCTGGAGTGGTTGGGGGTGGGAGGGATGGGGTGGCTGGGTGATAGACACTGGGGAGGGTATGTGTTATGGTGAGTGCTGTGAATTGTGTAAGACTGTTGAATCACAGACCTGTACCTCTGAAACAAATAATACATTATATGTTAAAAAAAAGAAGATAGCAGGAGGGGAAGAATGAAGGGGGGGAATCGGATGGGGAGATGAACCATGAGAGACAATGGACTCTGAAAAACAAACTGAGGGTTCTAGAGGGGAGGGGGGTGGGAGGATGGGTTAGCCTGGTGATGGGTATTAAGGAGGGCACGTTCTGCATGGAGCACTGGGTGTTATACACAAACAATGAATCATGGAACACTATATCAAAAATTAATGATGCAATGTACGGTGATTAACATAACATAATAAAGAAAAACAGAAAAAAAAAAGAAGATAGCAGGAAGGGAAAATTGAAGAGGGGGAAATCGGAGGGGGAGACAAACCATGAGAGACTATGGACTCTGAGAAACAAACTGAGGGTTCTAGAGGGGAGGGGGTGGGGGGATGGATTAGCCTGGTGATTGGTATTAAAGAGGGCACATACTGAATGGAGCACTGGGTGTTATACACAATGAATCATGGAACACTACATCAAAAACTAATGATGCAATGTATGGTGATTAACATAATAAAAAACACAATGAATTGATAATTAGCATTTTTTTATAGTATTTCAAATGAATGAAAATTCTGGATACTACACTGTCATATAGTATACTAATCAAAAGTAGCGTTAGTTACGAACTACACATTCTGAAGGAAATTCAATTCTTAGGTGGTATGAAATGATAATGAAGAATATAATAAGACTACTCAAACATAAAGCAAGACTATTCCTAAAACTAAACTAGAATTTTTTTTTTTAAAGATTTTATTTATTTATTTGAGAGAAAGAGAGAGTGAGAGAGAGCACAAGCAGGGGGAGCGGCAGGCAGCGGGAGAAGCAGGCTCCCTGCCGAGCACAGAGCCCGATGCAGGACTCCATCCCAGGACTCTGGGATCATGACCTGAGCTGAAGGCAGGCGCTTAACTGACTGAGCACCCAAGCATCCCTAGAATTTGTTTCTAAACTGTTTCTAACATTGGCATTAGCCACCGAAGATGTTTCAATTATGTATCACTAAATCTACAAACTTTGTCAGTTCTACAGAATCAATAATGTATACAGTCTCCTGACATAGATTACGATAAATCTGCAATTTGCAATTGCAACCTCTGCTGCAGTTTCAGATGTATATTGCCTCTTTTCTCATGTGGCAACAATATTCAGAAAGCCCTAAACAGGGAATCAAGATTTTTTTCAAAATGTAAGACAATGGACAAAACAGGGTATGATATGGGAAATTTGTTTCATCAACAACCTTTTTTTTTTTTTTAAGATTTTATTTATTTATTTGACAGAGAGTGAGAGAGCACAAGCAGGAGAAGCAGCAGGCAGAGGGAGAGGGAGAAGCAGGCTCCCTGCTGAACTTCAGAGAGCCCGATGCGGGGCTCGATCCCAGGACCCTGGGATCATGACCTGAGCTGAAGGCAGCTGCTCAACCTACTGAGCCATCCAGGCGCCCCTCATCAACAACCTTTTATTATCAGACGGGCACAAAGCAAACAGCCTTCTGACGATTTAATTTAATAGAAAGTTTCTAGACTAACACCTGTTCATATAGGCAAGTCAAGAAATAATATTTCTATATTCAATATGCAGTCTATATGTATAAGTATGAGCATGATAAATACGCTGCTGGATAATTAAAGAATAAATTGAATCTAACCTACCATTTACTGAGGGCCTATACTATACACAGAAATGAAGACCTATTTTAACAGGTATTTGGTAGTCCTCTAGAATTAAAAAAAGAGTTCATGCCCCTCAAGAAACTCATAGTCTAGTGAGTTTTATGTGATATTACAGAAAATAAAAGGATTTTATAAGCGCTACTACTCACAAGAAAAGGAATAGTATCACTCCTTTCTAAAAACATGTAGAAAAAGGAAGGTCTTAATAATGCATCAGCACCACCTTTCACAACAAATGCAGTTAACAGGAGAGCATAGGAACTCCCATATTTTTAGCACCTTCTAAATTACAGTCACAGAGCTAAATATTGAATATGCTATTCCATAATACATTAGCTCATATCTTTACATCATCAGGCGGCATTACCCTGCCCATTTCATGGGTAAGAAAACAAAACCAAAAGAATTATAGAACTTGCTCGAGATGAAGCAGCCAGAACAAGTGGTGCACATTCTCACTCAACCCCCAAAGCATGTAAAGCAGATGCTTAAATAGGCAATCATGCTAGCAATGCAAGTGGCAGCAACTATTATGAAATACCATTAATCTGAATCTACAGTTCCTAACCTTTTATCTTTCGTTCAGGACCTGTGGTGTTCAGTGGTGTTAAACAGCTACTCTTGCTGCTATCAGGCATGGGGTCCTCCACACTAAATGAAACCCAGAGGCTTTCTACTGCCTAACAATGTACCCCACCCCCATGTTATACTTATTAAGAATGTAACTTCTAGATTCCAACGTGCCTTTTAAGCACTACATTCTTATAAAATATAGTCTGTGTTTTCAAAGGCCACGATGTTCAAGATCAATTTTGCATTAATGAACAATCATAAACAATTTGTGTTTTCTAAAGGTCAAATCTTCATTTACAACAAGTAAAGATTTTGCTTCATTCACATAAAAACTACACACGATTTCTGAGTAGTTCTGTATCATTCGGGACATGGTTTGACAGCAGTAAGGAACTATGCCCCAATCTCAGTGGCATAATACAGTAAGTTTATTTCTAGCTCATGCTGCAAGCTCAGCAGGAGGAGCTCTGTTCAATGTAGTCAGGAACCCAGGCTGATGGGTCCTCTCTATCTTGACATGTATTTCTTCTATCAGAAAGATAAGAATAGGGGCGCCTGGGTGGCTCAGCCAGTTGAGCAGCTGCCTTCGGCTTGGATCATGGTCCTGGGGTCCTGGGATCGAGCCCCCGTCTGGCTCTCTGCTCGGCGGAGAGCCTGCTTCTCCCTCTCCCTCTGCCTGCCACTCTGCCTACTTGTGCTCTCTCTCTGTCGAATAAATAAATAAAATCTTCAAAAAAAAAAAAAAAAGGAAAGACAGGAATGGGGATATGGCAACTGATACATGAATTCTTAACGCTTCTGCCTGGAAGTGACATACATAAATCACATTCATTCACATCCATTTGGCCCAATCTAGTCACATTTAGCTTCAAGGGTCAGTAAAGTACATGCCTACCATGTAACCCAAGGTCGGGGGAGAAATTTGGAAATATTTAGTGATTAGCACTAACAACTATTACAAAATTTAACAGATATTTTCTCAAACTAAAATATCTTTTTCCTTCACAGAAGTGGCACAATCCCCACAAATTTACTGAGTATTTACTATGTGTCAGGCACTGAACGAGGCCTTATCAGAACTGTCTCTAATCTTCAGTACAATCAGCAAAGAAGAAATTATTGGTATTTCATGAATAAATAAATAGGCTCCAGGAGATTAAGTAAATTATTCAAGGTTGCACACAACCAGTGAATGGTAAAAGTGGAATCTGAATCCAGAGTAGTCTAATTCTAAAGCCTGCTCACTCCACTACGAAATTGCCAACTGTATGTTCAAAAGGCAGTCAAAAAGAGAGAGAGAGGGAGAAAGAGAGTTTAAGGTTACATTTTCCCCCATCCTAACTCAAACTAAAACATCAGGATGGATGATCTAAAATCACTGATAGAAATATAAACAGTGGAAAAGAGAAGCCAATTGCCAAGACTTCATTTCCAAGATGTTTTCTTTAAAGGGGGAAAAAATCAGAAGTCACTTGGCATACAAATGCACTAATACAAATAAATATGTCTGTGAGAAATTTCAAAGAAAAAAACCTTCTTTCATCTGGTATTAGTGAAAAGCAGTAAGTCATATTCTTTTCATAAAGAGCTCAATTAACTTGTGAATTGTTGTCTACATCCCTACATCCTGACAGTTGAAAAAAGAGTTGATAATCTCTTTATCAAAGAAACAGAAAGAACAAAAGACTAAATAACATTCTGAAAAGTGAAAAATGTTCATAGTTTTGGCCTGCTAGGGCAAGCTATCAAAAAAAAAAATCAAAATTAACTTTTAGATATTTTAAAAGAAAGAACAAAAAGCAAACCATGCAATAGGTATGCATAATACCAAATTAAATCTGGGATGAACGACAATAATTGTTGGATAATCTTTTCCAATGAAATGAAAGAAAAAGGTATTACCACATAGGTGGCAACCAAAGCCAATCTATCCTCACAAGAGAATCTAATGTGTTTGGTGTTCGAAAATATAGTACTTGTTGTAACACCATTTAAAGTCTATTGCAAATAAAATAAAAACCCAATATAAACATCCCAAATCTTCAGACAAAAGCTCTGTAACAAATGCTCTCCTTTCATGAAATGTACTAAGCCTACAGAGTCAGATTAAATCAAGCCTGAACAGAACTTCTCTACTGTCAATAGGATATTAGTTCTTTTTTAACATTTGCAAAAGTACAAAAGGCTAAAGCGACAGACATATTTAACATAAGCTCCTCTAAACTTAACTCGGAATGTTTCACTTAAAAGCCTGAGGTAGGGCGCCTGGGTGGCTCGGTCGTTGGGCGTCTGCCTTCGGCTCAGGTCATGATCCCGGGGTCCTGGGATCGAGCCCCGCGTCGGGCTCCCTGCTCCGCGGGAAGCCTGCTTCTCCCTCCCACTCCCCCTGCTTGTGTTCCCTCTCGCGCTGTGTCTCTCTCTGTCAAATAAATAAAATCTTTAAAAAAAAAAAATAAAAAGCCTGAGGTAACACAACATGTCAAATATTTATTTATTTGTTTTGTGCATTTGAACACTGACTCCCGAAACCTTTCATGTTACAAGGCTGATGTTTGGAATTTTTTTTCTTTCTACATGCTGAGACTATAATTTACTTGAAGAATGTATTTTATGCATGAGGAGTTTGGATAAATATGCCATTTTATATACATTTAAAATAATGTCAGGATGAAGAAACTAAATTGTTTTTCAACACCACTAGAGAGACAAAGAGATTGTGTGTGTGCATGCATTGCCTCAAAAGACTTGTGACAGATAAGGAAAAACATTTGAAAACATGAATAATTGGAAGACTTCTTGGTCATCTCTCTGGATTTGAATTCCAGCTCTACATTTGATAGGACTGCCTCATTTTTGTTGATTCAGTTTCCTCATCTGTAAAACAGGGCTACAAATAACATTTCTGAAAGCTCTTTTGAGGAAAATAATGTACATAAAATGTTTAACATAGTCCCTGGCACATAGCAGGGGCTCAGTAAATGTTAGCTACTGCAGCTACCACTGTACTGATTATCTTTTTAAAGGACAGATCAAATTTTCACAAAACATCTTCTTCCTCTTTTGAAATCTGATGGTGTTCAAATGTCTATTCTCTCATTTGGCACCTAACATATAAACCATTTACTTTCTGCTAGTACATATCTGCAACAATCACCAATTACCTCATGCTCCCCACGTATGCTGAAATCACAGAAATCCTTGTGCTCTAACCAGTGAATGACCATATTAAGTGATGCCCTAAGATTGGATTTAATAATGGATTTGGGTAAGGTAACAATTGCAATAATAAGAGTTAACATTTACTGACTAATTACTACATACAAGGTATTGTTCTAACAACTCATTCAATCCTAGCAATAATCCTAATCCCATTTTAACAAAGCAAAGAAATGAGGCAAAAGAAAGATAATCGGTCCAACATCACACAAAGTGGTATCCAAATCCAAGCAACAGACTCCAATTCCTGAGCAGGATCCTAGTCTCTCAGGTGAGACCAGACCATTATAAAAAGACTTATAAATACCTGAGTTTAGACTTTACTCTGAGGGCAAAAAATTCACTGAATGGCTTTAAACTGGAAGCACAGGATCAGAATACTCTCTGGTTATAGTTCGGAAATGAACTGGACAGGTGAGACAAGAGACGCGTGGAAACCTATAAGAAGGCAGTTGTGGTACCAAGGCAAAGGAAGCCTTGATCAAGGAGGAGAGCAGCAACAGTGGGCATGGAGAGAGTCTCAGGGATTCGACATTTATTAAAGAGGCAAAATAGATAATTCTTGGTGACTGACGATATCGTAGTAATTGAAAAGGAGAAGTTTGGGATGGTGGCCAAATTTCCAACTGGGGCCAACAGGGTAGGTGGCATTTCCATTTATTGCAATCAACACTTGATGAAAAACAGAGTTTAGGGTAGAAGAGGTTAGGGGAGGGGTTGAGACAGTGACAATATGTTCAATTTGGGAAAAATTTATTTTGAGGGGCAGTGAGATAACTAAGCAAGCAGTTCAGGAGAGATCTGAGACACAGATATAGATTAGGGGGTCGTCAGTATATACATGGTAACTGAACCCAGAGAAATGTGTAAGAGTACCCACAGAGAGTATGAAGAGTAAGAAAAGGTGAGGTCCTAGAAAAGAATATTGAATACAAGAACACTTAAGGATGGTAGAAGTAAGAGAGGGACAAAAAGAGGATGGAGGAGTGACTAGACAGAGAGGAAAAACATGATTTCAGGGAAACTAAGGAGAATGTTTTAAGGGATGACACATGGACAACAATGTTGTAACCAGTTGAGAGACCTGATAAGAACATAAACGTGCCTGGGAGATTTAGTTACAGGGTGTCTGATGATCTCAGCGAAATGAATCTCAGAAGCATAGTATGTGGAAATCAGATTACAGCGGCACAGAAGAAGGCCAAACAGCAAGTATGGGCAAATGATTTGAGAAATTTGGCTATACAAAGGAAGAAAGAAATAAGGTACTAACTGGAAGAAACAAGGGGCAAGAAAGGGTTCTTTTCCTCTCCTTGTCCCTCCCTTTCTTTTTAACAGGTAAACACTGTTCTAAGCATTCCAACTTTAGTCTAAGTCTTTCCTGATACTATCAACTCTATCTGCATTACTGTCCTCATCACCAACCTCTTAACCTCCTGTGTTTAAATTCCACTAATCTTTCAAGGCCTGGATAAGATGCTACCTGTTAGTGAAACATTCACTACACTTACTAACTGAAACTAATCACAGTACCCTTCCTGTTTGTTGCACTTTGTTTATGACACGGGTAGGATACTGTACACGCTATAGTAAAGTAATTGATGTACAAATGTCTTTGTCCATTTGAGCTGCTTCAACAAAATGCCATAGTCTTAGTAGCTTATAAACAATAGAAACTTACTGCTCATAGTTCTAGAGGCTAAGAAGTCCAAGATCAAGGCACCAGTGTCTGGTAAGATTCAGTGTGTGGTGAGAACCAGTTTCCTGGTGTGTGGGATGGCACTTTCTTGCAGTGTCTTCACATGGCAAAAGGACCAAAGTATCTCTCTTGGGCCTGTTTTATAAGGACACTGATCCCATTCATGAGGGTTCCACCTGCATAGCCTAATCACCACCAAAAGGCCCCTCCTTCTATACCATCACCTGGAAGGTTAGAATTTTAATATATGAATCTGAAGGGGGACACAAACATCCAGACCATGGCAACAAGTATCATCTCTGCTGGCAAACCGTGAATCTTTTTTAACTACCAAAGTGCTGCACATAGAAATATTCAATAAATATTTCTTGAATGAACAAAACTCAACCATCAATAATATATGTTGTTATTACTTCAGCAGATGATGGGGGCGAGGGAGGAAGAGAGGAATATAACAGATCTGAGAACACATCACCAATCCAAACTCCCACCACCTGGTCTGTGATGATAAGGGGAGCCGGAGGCATTGTGAACTTAGGAAAAAAAAACCTCTCACGTCCTATTTTCTACAGGGACACTGTAGTGTAGCGCAGAGCTTCCCAATGGGTGGGCCTGCCACAAATAACTGACCAGTATCACTAGGTACTAAATCCTTCTTTACTCTGACTTGACTCAGTGGGATCCAGGGAGAGACCTCTAGGTTATCCATCATCTCCAGGTCAGTTGCCTCCAGTTGTAAGCAGCCTAGCCGTTTCCCCCACCATGCTGTAAACACACGCACATTTTCTAGGTATGACATGATGTGGAAAAGACTGGAAGTACTGGTGTGGTCAGATAGGTAAGAAAATGAGAACAGGCTCTGAGATTAAAGAGACCTTAAAGCAAACCTCATCTCTGTTTATTTCTAGTTCTATAATCCTTGGCAAGTTACTTGGCCTCTCAAAGCCTCAGTTCCCTCACATGGAATATGGAGAAGATAATAGTACCTACCCTAGTGTATAGTGGGTACTAGGAAGGATTAACCCAATACTGTTTAAACACAATGCCTGACACATAATAAGCATTCAGTAAATACTAGCTAGCTATAATTATTTCATCTTTCATCAGAGTGTCACCATCCACAGCCCTCTCCAACTGCCAAAGAGGGACAAAATGGCTCAGATGCTCTGGCGGACACTGACTAGTAGGGTGGATTTTTTAAGTCACGGGAACTTTGTATACTATTTACATGTAAAGTTCCTATTAATATATGACTCCTTCAAAGCTGATAAAACAAATATCTGTTCCTCAGATTCACAATATTTGTCTCTTTCACTAGTGTGTTGATAGCCCTTGCCATAAACATTTAAAATTTCTTCCACTCATGTTGCAGGCCAAGAAATCAGACTTTCTGCACTATTTCCTATATGAGAATATAGAAGGTTCTACTTAGGGTACATTAGTCACACGCCACAAAACTGGGCACTGAAATAAGGCATGCTGTGCCCAAAGTGTGACCTGTATAATGACTCCCACCTTGTAGATGACCACTCACAGGGTAGACTTCACTGACAGGCAGAAAAAAAAAAAAGAAAAAGAAGGGAAATTATGCTGAAAAGAAGAGATAGGCTGAATTTAAACAAAAAGTTCACAGCCAAAAAAAAGAGGGGGAGGGCCCCTGGGTGGTTCAGTTGGTTAAGTGTCTACCTTGGGCTCACTCAGGTCATGATCCCAGGGTGCTGGGATCCCTGCTCAGCAGGGGAAGGGGTCTTCTTCTCCCTCTACCCCTCCCTCTGCTCATGTTCTCTCTCTCGCACTCTCTCTCAAATAAATAAATAAAATCTTAAAAAAAAAAGTTCAACAGCCAAGAGAGGGAATCTAGTCAGATTTGCAGGGTTAGAAATGGGGCAGGAGGTCAAGATCTAAATATTATTAACCCATAAAAACAGTTAAACCCAAAGGAATTATGATTTGGAAAGAATAGTTTTAGACAAGACAGAACATTTTACAAGGTGGGTGTGATCAGTTTTAGACATGACAGAACGTTTTACAAGGTGGGTGTGATCAGCCTAATATCCATTTAATTCATTTCTGGAGAGGAAACATTTGGTTCTTGAAGAGAAATGAAGCAGAGCAGAATTAGAACTAAATTCAGTAAGCTAAAAGATGAGACTTGTGAGATGTTCTATACACACAATAAAATTCTAGCCACTCTCTTTTATGACAACAGCTGTTAGTAACATTCCAATTTCTGCTTTACGTCAAAATTTCATATTTCAATTGTAGCTTATTATTACTGTAGCCAATTTGATCTGAAAACCAAGAATGTAAAACCTGTCTTCTACAACCTAGTTTCAGACTTATGAAATTTCAAGTAGTTCAGAGCTTTAAAAAATAACAATCTCTTTTTATAAATCTCTTTGGAAATCTAGTCAGTCATTTTTCAACAAAATAAACTTTAATGCTACAAGTAAAATAATGTTCTCAAAGGTAATAAATACAGAATAAAGTTTAATATGTTTCTGAGTTCCTACATGAAATTAATATAACTTACCTTTAGAAGATTAAATGTAAGTGACAACTGACTATATGCACTGGCCTTAAGGCTGCAACTATATTGCAGAAATTAAAACTGAAGTCCTTAAAATGTACCAACTGCTGTTTAATACATATCTCTTTACATTTCATAAAAACATATTCATGATAAAATTTCAGAGATGATTATAAATATATACTAATGTATAGTTTCTTCGTTTTAAGAAATTAGTAATAAGGCATAAGGAGGAGTAACATAAATTTAATTCCATTCTAAAATGCCATTCACAGACACATTTGTCACACTTAAAATGACATGATGGATATTTAATGGTAAGTGCCATAAAGCAATTCTAGTTATTTCCTTGACAATATATAATAAAGCAAAAAACAAAAAGATTGAAAGAGAAACGGTGGAGATGGGGAGGGTCAGAGGCAGGGAGGAAGATAGGGAAAGGGAGAGAGGCTGAAACACAGAGACAGAAAGCATAGCCATCTGACTACAAAGGAGCTTTTCTCCTTTCTGGTTTAAAATCTAGTCACAAGAAAGGAGTTCCAAGGATTTCTAATGGCAATTATCAGAAATATTATTTCAAACAGAAAGATTAATAATCCCATGAGATGGTATTTCCGTTATAGTTAAAACTATTTCATACACAAACCCAAAATATGCATTAAGAAAATTGTGACCAAACTTTTACCTTCCTTAATTTCTAGGTCTTTCCGTTTAATTTCAGCTTTCCTCTCAAAAAGTGCTTTCCATTACATTGTACATTTAAGAGTACAAAAACAGCTGAATCTTTTGCCATGTTTCTCACATAAATTTCTAAATATTCAACTGTTTTGAAATGATTTATGGTATGTAAAGCAAATTTTTCAAAATTCTACTTCTACCTCTGCCCTAATTGCTGACTGAGCTAAGACAAGTCACAAAAATCCTCAGAGATTCTGTTTCCTCAACAGAAAAGGGACAATGCTATATTACATAATCTCTAATTTGCTCCCTACTCTAAAAATCTATGATCCTCTGAAACATTAAGTATTGGTATTATTCACTTTAAAGGAAAATACTTTTGTTTATGGATTTTTGCAACATATCAAATGAATTTAAAATAACACTGAATCAGCATATAATCCATGAATTCTTAAATTCAGTTATTTTTAGGCTAAATAAGCATCAAGATCTATGTCAAGTATATAAATTGATTCCTACAGTGAAAGTATGACTGAAGTTTGGCTCTACTAGGATAAATAAGCCCCCCGCCCCCACCACCACCAACAAAAAAAAAAAGGGTAACGGCCAAATTTTGAGGGCTTTAAAGCATAGAAAAAAAATCCTGAAAGAATGGAAAAGAAGCCAGGATGATGATATTGCAGAGGTAAAAGGTGTAGGATCAGAAGTTAGTATGTTTTAAATGTGCTCCTTACTGTAAAAAATTATCTAACCTCCATTTAGGAGACTACATTAAATAAGACAAATTTATCTTGGCGTCTCTATTTTCTCTCTGTAAAACATTCTAATATTCACATTGATTGCTCAGAAATAAAAACACCACTCTCAAATATGACTGCATACACATCTGTTCACACTAGCTGAGTTATATGCCTGTCAAAAATCGGTTGTGTTTGTCCCCAGATGTGTTGATGTCATTTATATTTATTAATGTAATTATGTAACTGACCTACACATTACATAAACCAAAAAGGATTAAATTTTTTTTTCCATGGAAACTGAGTTGAATGCTTTGGAAAGACAACACCTTATAAGTATGGTTTATACAACAAAAACAACTCAGGACCCCAGCTAGGGAACTCATACTCGAAGAAAATGCCTTGGTAAATGAGCGAATATAGATGTGTGCTAATAAAGCACTTAAGATATACACGTACAAACATTTTGGAGAATGCGTTAGTGAAAACAAACCTCATTCCACTGCCCTGAGGGCGGCTTTCCTTGCATAGCTTTTGTCTCTTCAGCGTGGGCATCAGAATGAACACATGAGGAGAAGAACTGCCCTAACTGACCCACAGACCTGCAGCATGACACAGAGCTGGCCCAGTCAACTTGCTTGTTACATGCTATGCTCTGTAGATGCCAGCTAAAACTGGGATAATAAATTAAAGTAAAATACACAATGAATGCTAAAAGAAGTTGATATTGAGAAAAATGTAAGAGAGAGAAGGAGAAACTTAATAACCACTAAGCATCCAAAGTGAGTATATGAATACCTGTTTTCTATTTCATCTAAGAAAAGGACTTGGATAAGCCCATTTCCCCTTGTTAGAGACATTTAGGATATTTGGGGAAAATGTCCTGACTCTATATATTGTCAACTACTAGAATGGGTTGCCAAGAGAGGCAGTGAGATTATAAAGTCTTGGATTTTTTTTTTTTCATTTTAATTTTATAATTTGTTTCTTGAGGTGACTTACAGATGTGCCGCTCAAGATGTGATCCCAGGGCCAGCAGCACTAGCATCACCTGGGAACTTCCTGGAAATGCAGAAGCTAAGATCCCACCCCAGACCAACTGAATCATCATCTGCATTTCAATAAAATCTCCCAGTGATCTGTATGCACATACACGTTTGAGAATTTCCTTATAGCTTTTACATCAGACATCTGAATTTGTAATAATTCATTTTATACCTCTTGAGCATTAGTAAGTGTGTACTTCGGAATCAATAAAAAGGAATACCTCATTTAACAACAAAACCTTTCTTTTTCATCCTTATTGGAACTATTTTATTTCTGCTCTTCTAAAGAATAATTTAAAAGAACACTATTTCACCAGGTCAATATTCTTTTAAGGTGAAAGCCATCTCAGTCCAACTCATATCCATTCACACAGTTGTTCCTATCATTAGAATGTAATAGAAAATTATAAGGGATATAAGCTAAAATCCAAAAGAAAGAGTCAATAACTTTAGTTAAGCGATCAAAAACTTTAATGACTGTAAGTAATTTCAACAAGGTTGGCTTGCTATAACAAATTTCCCTACATGTTTCATACCAGAAGTTGCTAGTGATTTTAAAAGGTGAGGGGAGTCTCCTCTTCTATAAGAATCCCTGAAAATATCTTAAAATGACACCCTGCAAGAAGGGTTTGTACAAAATATTACAATTGGTACAATTACAATTGGTACAATTGAGAATTATCCAATTCCAAAAGCATCTTTTTAACACTCAAGCAAGAAACATAAGATAAAATAGCAATTGTGCTCCTATTACTAGAGCTTGATGTTTCTGTGATAGAAGACATTAACTCTGATAAGCTCAACTGCTTTCCATTATCAGATTCTGAGTATTATTCTTGTTCTGAATGTGCTTTAAGGAGCTTAAAACTGTAAGAATTACATACTCCATTTTAGTGAACAAACAAATCACCTCAGAAAGCATTCCAAGGTAGCTTGGATTCAGAGGACCCGGGCTGCCACAAGCAACTTAATTCTCTAAGGCCTGGGAACCCAAAGTTATGTTTTCCTCCTCCTTTTATTTTGCGTTTTAGGATGACGGGAACATGATAAACAGCCAGCCCTCAGTCACCATCCAGGCCCCACCAGTACAAAGAGGCTTTGTGATTGACAAGAGCATATAAAAAAGGGAGGAGGAGACCCACTTTTTTCTTCCTCTAGGGAAGACTATGGCTGAAATTTTAGAACTTAAAAGCTTCTCCCGTTTCGACCAGCTCACCTTGCAGGTAAACACCTTCCTGGTTCAGTGACTCAATCACAAATTAGAGACAGAATCTGTGCTGAAAACTGATAATGGTGGAAAAATATTCTTTTACTGTAACTTTCAGCTCAGTGCAGCTGTAACGTACTTCCTCCCCCAGGAAGCCCTGTCACTAAACCTGTGCAGCACGAAAAATAAGCCTTCATGAGTGGAGATTTTATTTGACATTTTAAGGATACAGATTGGAATAAATCCAAATATTTCCAATTTTTGCTGTGACTTTTAAAAAAATGTCTAGAATAGATCATGAAAGAAAAAGAATTGATGATACATGACATAAATACTAATATAATTTCCTTCTATGCCCTTCCATTCAATTCAATAATTTTCTACGGCAAGGACAGCGATTTAAAACATCTCCCTCAAAATAAAAGGACACTACAGCAAAATTCTTCTTCAATATATAATCAAATATAATCTATGAAATACATATTCAAAATATAATCAAGTCTAATAATTTCTTTTGCCAAAGACTATAATTTAATTTTCATTCAAACTAAATTGGGATGTATTAGCAATGCACTTTCTAGGTATTTAAAGAACATCCTCGTGATCAGTCTTTAAATGGCAATCCATGACTTTTCACTTTGATAAGCAAGACTTATATATAGAGTCAGGATATTTTCCCCAAATATCCTAAATGTCTCTAACAAGGGGAAATGGGCTTACCCAAGTCCTTTTCTTAGATGAAATAGAAAACAGGTATTCATATACTCACTTTGGATGCTTAGCGATTATTAAGTTTCTTTTTCTGTCTCTTACATTTTTCTCAATATCAACTTCTTTTAGCATTCATTGTGTATTTTACTTTAATTTATTATCCCAGTTTTAGCTGTCATCTACGGAGCATAGCATGTAATAAGCAAGTTGACTGGGCCAGCTCTGTGTCATGCTGCAGGTCTGCGGGTCAGTTAGGGCAGTTCTTCTCCTCATGTGTTCATTCTGATGCCTATAAGTCATCAGACTTATATTTAAGAATATTTTCACTAAACGCCTGTTTCATATAAATAACTTTATCTCATCCTTCATCTTGTTTTCCTCCAATTAATAAATACTTTTGATATTGTACCATATCTGCATGTATTTCTGAAATTAGTCTTTGTTGGCAAGCCTATAAACCTTTTTTTAAACTGCACTTTTCAAATGCTACTACCAAGTAAAAAATTTAACATCCTAACTCAGAAATATCAAAAAACGAATTTCAGCACAATGTTGTATTAACAATCTTATATACACTTGAGACTTCTATGGCAGCTTCCTCTTTTGTTTTCCTTCTAATTCCAAAGTGTAGTGTCTCATAACCAAGAGCATACATATCCTAAACTGCAGTTCTGACAATTCTGGAAAGAGAGCTGATAAGCCCTACAGGGCACGTGCATGTTCTTCATTCTGTCATTCTCCAAGGGAACACTCCTTCAAATACACCTGAGAAAAAGAGAAGTCTCCTGATGTTCTGTTTCAGTGTACGCCTATGTGCCCACAAAAATGAGTAGCATCCCTGAGAGGCAGCAACCAGTGGGATATCTGATGGTGGTAACACAAGAAACACCATGCCTCTGTGCAACAAAGGTTTGTTTCCAGTTCAGATTTTTTAATAACATGCTAATTGATATAATTTACATAATATACAAATCACTATTTAAAATGCAACATTCAGTGATTTTTATAGTCCCAGCCTTGTGTACCCATCATCACAATTACTTTAAGAACATTTTCATCACCATTAAAAAAATACTCATTTGTAGTCATTCCCCATTCCCTGCAAGTCCCCTAGTCATAGGCAATGCAAATCTACTTTCTATCTCTATGGATTTGCCTATTCTGGACATCTCATATAAATGGAATCATAGACTACATGAATGATCTTTACAGCTCAGACTTAAATAATAAAAATAGCTAACATTTATTGAGTGTGTAAAATATGACAGTCATTTAATTCTTTTATTTGACAGAGAGACAGAGACAGTGAGAGAGGTAACACAAGCAGGGGGAGAGAGAGAGGGAGAAGCAGGCTTCCTGCAGAGCAGGGAGCCCGATGCGGGGCTTGATCCCTTAGCTGAAGGCAGACGCTTAAGGACTGAACCACCCAGGCGCCTCAACAGTCATTTAATTCTTATAATAATCCCATGAGGTAAGTACTATTACTATTCCCACTTTAAGATGAGAAAGCTGATGCACAGAGAGGCTAAGTAGCTTAGCCAAGATCACAAAACAAGTTAGATGAAGTGAAGATTTGAACGTAACGCAGCCTGGCTCCACAGTTCACGCTCTTAACCAACTCTGCTACACTATAGTGCCCCTTACTTACCTCTAAGCAAACTCACACGGTTGAAAACAACAGAAACAAAGTCAGGCTTGAAAAAAACATAGTGAGTTACAGCATTCCTCATAACCAATAAAATAAGCAATTAACTGCTTCAAATTTGTACATCTGTATCAGCAAAGTCTAAGAACTTTCTGTGATTAGTAGTAATTCTCCTTAAACAAGAAGAAGATAGCACACAGAAGAGGATTCCCCGGACTTGAAAGAATAGATGCTTGGAATCATTATTTTAGTCATGTTCAGATTATTAAGAGTTATCACCAGTTTCTTTTAGTGAAGAACTGAAGACTGGTGTCAGAATCCTTTCTACCGCTTCTAATAATTTGTTGTGTGCACCTGGGCAAGTGGATGTGAGTATAAGTGTGTGTAATTCAAGAGAAGGCTTGCTGCTTAGACTAATCACAGAAAGTTCCTAGTCTTTTCTAATGCAGATATGCCAACAAAAGGCATTTCATCATCCAGCAACATGATATGATCTCATTTGAGAAGTATATCTATGTAGAAGATGTGGAAGGAGAGAGGAAATGAGGAGGGGGGAAGAAAAGGAATAAGGAAGGAAGGGAAAGCGGAAGGCAGAGGGAGAGAAGGCAGGCAGGTGGAGAGGAAAGACAGACAAAGACATAGCAAATGGCCAATAAGGATATACACAAAGGTAGCAGTTATTCTCTGAAAGATTTTGTTTGGTATTTTTCTACAATGAACAAAATATATACATATATGTATTTTACAAAAAAATCAATATAATCTTAATTTGAGGCTATTTGTCCTCTAATGTGTTTTACAAAATTCTGGCTATTTTTCTAATTCACAAGGCATCAGTTCTCATTATAGAGTTAGTTTTATCATTCTTCTTTACTCATCATAATTCCCAAATTTAAAAATCTCTCTAGGCATTATATCATAACTCAACCAAATAAAGCCAAAAGGTAATTCTTAAAAGTATCTGCAATTACTTCTGTATCGTCTCTTCACAGCTAAATCGCTTCAAGCTTCTATATTTATCATTTATAAATTATATTCAATTCCAAATAATTTTAATCTCATATTTTCAAAACCATTATATTTATATCTCAAGCCCAAATGAAATGGAGTAAGTTATAATTACGACTATGGTGTATAGGTGTGTAAGTTTGCGTAGCTGGAATCCCTGGTTTTGGCTAATACTATAGATCTTCTATTGTATACAGTAGAGTGGTGTTTGGGTTAAGAATGAATAATAAATTTAATTCAAAGGAGTTTATAATTTCAGACTTCATTTAAAAGACTCCTATTAAAACACTTTCCTTTAAGGGAAAGGAAGCTTACATGGAGACAGTAGTTGGCCTACACCTCAGGGTAGCAAGCAGGTCTGCAAGCCAATTTTTGTAATGGACACCTGAAATATTAACGCATTACATTAGAAAGTGGAAAAGCCCTTCCCAGTTGTCTTAGTTCAAGCTAGTATAACAAAATACTAGACACTGGATGGCTTACAAACAACGGAAATCTGTTTCTCACGGCTCTTGGGGCTGGGAAGTCCAAGGCCATGGGTGCCAGCCTACTCAGTGCCTGGTGCAGCCCACCTCCTCATGGACAGAGGCTTCTCCCTGTAACCTCCTATGGCAGAGGAGAGCACGGGCGCTCTCCTCAGCCCCTTTTATACAAGAAGATGATATACCAGCAAATTCTGGGAAAATACTGGCTTTTAACTACACGGGAGATACACAAAGATGAATGTAGATTCTTCCAATACAAATGGCCACTCTAGCAACATAACTTAGGCCTCCTCTTAACCTACTGCTTCTAGCAATTGTTTCCTCTTCCTTATTCCTCCCCTTCTCTATCATTCCCACCTCTACAGGCAAGAGATGAAATAGTCAACTGTGTGAAAACAGGGTCAAGTGCACGGTAGCTGTTTGAAAAATGACAAAAAAAAGTGCTGCAGACACTTTCAGGAATCACCTATGGCTTTATTCTGTTGAGTTATGATAGAATATGATGCAATATGATGCCCAGAGAGATTTGGAACGTGGAGTGAAAAGGATACCCTATTTGGCTCCATTCTTTTTTTTTAAGTTTTTATTTTAATTCCAGTTAGTTAACATACAGTGTTGCATTACTTTTAGGTGTATGTGTAGTGATTCAACAATTCCATACATCACCGGGTGCTCATCACAACAAGTTGCACTCCTTAATCCCCATAACCTTGGTTGGTTCCATTCTTTAGATTTTTTTTAAACCAATTTCCAATGGATGGACTAGCAACCAGTTAAGAGTAAGGCTGGCAACAGAAAGACACAGCCAAATCTTGCTGCTCTGGGAATCTGGGGCCAATACACTTCCTTCCTCCTCACTCTCCTCCCTACCCACCTACCCCAACCCCCACAGCGCCCATCTACCCTATACTTCCAAGACCCCTTCTTCTCTAGCCCCACTTACTGTGCTGCCCCAACACCCCTCCAGTCAGATGGCATCAGAGTAGGGAATAGGGAGGAGAAGAAAGAAAAAGGAAGACAAGTAAAAGGAAAGCCCCAGGTTAAACCATAATCCCACTCTTTTGGCTCTTAAATTTGCGGTATTAGCCTGTTTTTGTTTGTTTGTTTGTTTTAAGATTATTTATTTCGGGGTGGGAGGGAGAGAATCTTTAGCAGACTCCTCACAGAGCACGAGCCCAATGCGGGGCTCTATCTCACGACCCTGAAATCATGACCTGAGCCAAAACCAAGAGTCGGATGCTTAACCACCTGAGCCACCCAGGCGCCACTGTTTCATTTTGCTTTTAACCACTCTCTTCCTGAGAGGTCTAATTCTGTTCTTCTATCCCCTCATTTCCCGTCTCCTATGCTCTGAGCTCTTGCTCTGACAGGGGACGCTGTGGAATAGCTCAAGAACTGGGTAATTTCCAATCCTTTTGCTTTAGCTCTAACATATTGGAAATAAATATATTTTCCCAAAAATATATTATCATAAATATTATTTGTTTCTATAGTACTACTGGCACTATACTCCAAGTACATTTTATGGATTCATTTATAGGTTAATTTTAAAGGATTAGCTTGGAAACTTAAATATCATTTAAAAAATATTTTCTTGGGGATATCTGTTCTAAATTCTCATAACTATAGGGATACTTTTATGGATGAAAAATTTAAAAAGAAACCAAAGAAATAATTTACCAAAGCCACAGAATTAGTAAGTGGTAAGAGCCAAAACCTAAAGAGAGGTCTGTTCGAACGTGAGGCACTGAAGACTATACAATTTCCATTATACCATGGAACCTCCAAAAACACATCTACGTTTTTTCATTAAGTAAATGAAAATTCTGAAAAGCTAAAAATTTTACTCAATCATTAGATATTTTAAACTCAGTATCATTTATTCAAACATTTACCAGGTACTCTTTTACTCAAACCATCTCCAGCAATAATCACCAATGCTAATAAACTATGACTGACATCATCAGGGAAAAAAAAATGTATCTACATTATTTCAAGAATTCACCACTAATGTTAGAACTTTATCATATTATTTCTCTTACTTATGAATATTTGATTTGCTGAGACTTCTGTTAAGGTAACAGATTCTTACACCCAAGAGTGATTTTTTGTTGCTCAAAACAGAAATGCTTTATTAAAATCTTCTGTGAATTGTCATTTCCAAAACAAAAACATTTTCATTTCTCCTAAATACTTAAGAAGAATTATTTATAAGAATTATTCTTCTGTTAATAAAATAAATACAAGTGTAGAACTTGGAACAAATGACTTCTTATGCATGACATAGCTATTAACTACTATTAAATTCTAGCTACATTGTATCTTACAGATTCAATAAAAAATAAATACAACTATATAGTGCCAACTTGATTTAGGTGAAAAGTGCTAACATAAGTTAAAATTGTTTTAGTAAAAAAAAAAAGATAAGCATAATTATGGTTTATCCTTTATTGTAACTGCAAACTGCCATCTTGATTCACAGAGGCTCCAACATCCAGTGGAACCTGAGAACTACTAGAACAAGCCTACTGGCATGTTAACAGTGTAAACTCTTCACTGACTTAGTAACATGTCATCACTTCTTGAACTTCGACATCAATAAAAATAAATAAAATATTTACATTTAGAAAACCACCCAAAAATGCATTTTTATTCTTGAAAATAAAACTGCAAAGACAACTGACCACTTCTAATGTGATTGTGTGCCACGAAGTCTGTAAGAAGTTGCATTTTAAGTTGATAGTATTTCTCCAAACAATATTTCTCTTTGCTTTCTACTAAAAAACAACAAACATTTATATTAGATATAAAATGTTTGAGCAATTTCTTTATTGAGGCACAGTATTTCAAAGGCTGATAGGCAAAAAGTGAAAACAGATTTGCCACAACTTCCATCCATAGATGGAGTATATTCACCACATGGGCAGACTAATTCTCTACCTCCCCCAAAAAGAAAGTCAGATTACAGTCATTTGACTTGATAATAAGCTCTGCATTGTCAGACACAGTGATTTACAAAATTTTGAACCTATGTTTTCTCACCTTTTCAACTTACTTTGAGGAAAGCAACAGTCCTGAGGATCTCTACCTTTATCTTTGCATAGGACAGATTTTGCATTCTTGGTAAGCTCCCTAGTTAGTTGCCATTTATGAAAGTACCTCAGTTCACCTGCATATATCTTCTGAGGAATGTTGGTTTCCCAAGCCCATGTCAATTTTTATCAACAAGTTAATTAACTTGTAATTAATACCTTTTAAGAATGACAATGAATTTAGGAAGCCAAAGACCTAAGATTTTTCTATTTACTACCTCTTCTATATTTATCAATCCTCTTCCACTTAAACAGTATGTTCAAGGCTTTTAAAAGGAACTTCAATTTCCTCATAATTATCTAACATGATCTCTATCAGACAAATAGGTTTAACAATCTAGCTATCTCTGTTGACATTCTGGACTGCATTTTAGACCATTTCTCTTCTCTTTCCTATTTCCCCAACTTGTTAATCTCTCCTGCTTGTGCAACCTTCTTTTACTCACTTAAACTTTCCCATAGTCTAGTCTCTCTTGCCTAAAAAAAAATAAACTAAGAAGGAATCCAAAAGAAAACCTTACTCCTATAACAACTTGCCCTTTCTCCGCTCAAACTTTGAGTTTATTATACTCATTCCGCTTCCTCAGCTCACACCTTTTTTGCATTTATTAAAAAAAAATTTTCCTAGCTTTCCTCAAAAAATAATTGACAAAATTAATTGTATATATTTAAAGTGAACATCATGTCACATTTCTCAATCTACTATCCCAATTCAGCAACAAAAATTTCTCTAGCTGGTTACCACTGACAACCAGGTTGCTAGAGCAAATGAGCATTTTTAGCCCTTACCTTAATGAATATATTTACAGCATTAACACTAAAGATAATGCCCTCATTCTTGAAATCCTCCATTTTAATTAATTTTCTTTCCTAGTTTACAGACAATAATCACTACTCATAACTCTACTTCTGCTAAAGTAATAATCACTGAGCAAGGTGCTCACCTGTATTAGCTCAGTGTTTTTTCACACTGCTGGTAGTTCAAAGCAGCTTTTTAAATAAAACAAATTAGAATAAAAAATATCCAAATGTATTCCATGTAGTAAGGTTAAGTATTATTCTGGAAAATTTATGTGTGTGTGTGTGTGTAGTTCTTATTTTGGGTCATATTCAAAAAAGTTTGAAAGACACTGTGCTAATTTAATCACCAGAAGCCAACCTATGAGGTCCATATAATAATTTATACTTTTTAATAAAGAAAAAACTAAGCATACAGAAGTTGTATAATTTGTCTGTACTCAACCAATTGGTGTGACAATCAAGCATAGCCTCTATTTATGTCCTAATCTCCAAATACCCAAGTGATATACATTTATATCTCTTAATGTGAGTGTCTTAAATGCACTTCAATCTCAGTAATTGCAAAACCTGTACTCAATTTCCATACATTTTCTAATTTGCTAATTTTCTAATTTCCAGTGTTTTTCTCTTCTTCATCCAAGCATCAATACTCATATCTCATATAGATCCACTCTTTACTATGTTTATTATTTATTATTACCATAATAACCTTCAGTCACGCCCCCACCATTTTCTTCCAGGATAACTGCAACAGTATCCTCCCATTAACTGCCATTATGCCCCCTACAAGCCCCCAATTCACTCTCTGCTTTGCTGGATGGAAGAAATCTCTTCAAAATACAAACCTCATTAGGGCAAACTCTCCTAATCCTGAAGTAAAACTTTTAAAGTTCAAATGCTATATATAATTTTCTAGACTGGATTTCTGTGTAGTTTTAGGCAGTACTTTAAAAAATAGAACCTAATTGATATTTAAAGGGCTTTTGTTAAAATCAATAATTGTCGAAAGACCCAGATCAAAAGTTCTTTACTTGCTGTTAAAGTCACTTCAAAGATACTAGGTTCCGTTTACATTAGGAGATTCAAGGACAATCACAAATGTCTTTCACTCAAAAATGCAGACAGCCAATGAATAGTGTCATTTCATTTTCTTAAAAACAAAATACATCCATTATCTTGAGACTAATGAAACAGTTTATTATTTGTACCTTCACAGAGACTTGACCAGAATTCATCCATGGCAGGCATCAATACTATTTCTAAATAATGTTTTAAACACAACAATCAACTTTAATTTGCACTAGATTCTAAATAAAAATACGTTTTTCAATGTTTATAGCAGATTAAGTTATGTCTCCTGTGAATCAGTCATACACAGTCCATAGATTATCTGCTATGACAACAAGTCTGAGCCTTTCAATCTACATGTTTAAACAAACTGTTGGATTTGTTGCTGCCTTTGCAAAGGCAGGTGGAAAGAATTTCTAGCTAGGTACTCACCAGGATGGGATCAAAGCTGTCATGATATGCTTTATGATACTATTTTAAATTAAATTATTAAAGAAAAGTGAAACAATTATTTCACTTTTCTAAACTATGTGTTCTCCATACACAGATACCTAATGTTGAAATAAAACCAATAAATAAATTGTTTAAAAGTATAGCATGTTTCATTGTTTTTTGTTAGCAGGATTATGTGTATTAGTTTTGGCATGCTGTTTGTGTTGTTGTTGATTCTCTCCTTTGCTTTTCAGTTAAAAAAATGAAAGAGCTAATGGTTCAAAAGAGACTCATTTCTTCTCTCCACATGACTGTTGGAAAGATCCTAATAAAGCCTGAATCAACAACTATAATAAATCCTTGACTTAAAAAAAAAAAAAGTTGCTTTACCCATAAGTATACATTTAGAAGTTAAAAAAAAAATGTGCTTTAAAGGTATGCATGAGAAGAAATATTCTACCAAATTTTCAACTATGATTTCTGCTTCATAGTGACAGACATGCTCTAAGACGAAGTTATGACAACAACATACAAAATAATAACATGATTGAACAATGGAAGCAGAATCATTATGAAGAATGCCCACTGGGGGGTTGTACAGAAAGACTTCGTTCAAAATATCTTCAAAATATTGTACCCCAGTTCTTAACAGAATCCACAGCATATGTTGGTATCAACAGACACCTGAATGGATGGATGGCCAGCTGGCTAAGAACTAGAACTCTCTTCACGTTCCTCAACCCAAGCCTCTGAAGTTTTCTTAGAATTCTATCTGAATGTAAGCCTTATTTCTGATGTACAGATTGAAAATCAAGATCACTGTGTATGAGAAAATGCATGTGAAAAGAAAACTGTACCTATTAAAAAATAACAAAAGAACTACTCAAAAGTAAGATGTTTTCATTACACATTTTAATAGCCATGATTTTAATACTAAGAACACTGCATTACTTTTTAAGTAAATTCATACTGTAACCATCACATCCTATATGTCACTTTTAGAAAATACTTATAGAACTACTTCCTCAAGTTCCTACTCTAAATAAATAAAATTGGCACATTTCCTCTCTATTGAAAGGGGGTCTCATTTCCCTTTTTCCCACTTACAGGTTAGGATAAAAACACAAGCTTATTAATTTCTAACATAAAATGATTCCCTTATCCTCTCTTCTCAAAGGAAATTAGTATAAATGGAAACCTAGGGACAATATCATTTGATATTTACCTATTTTAAGCAATTAGAATTAAAATTGTTAATAAATGGAAAAAATATGACCTCACATATCTGTATATTAAACTGAGTTTTAAGAATAAAATATTTTAATGCAATTAGACTCGCTAACTGCTATGTACAATGTTGTTTGTTCATTCCAAACACAGGCCAGAGTTCAGACAAACATGTAACATTGTTTTGTTTGATTGTAGTACTTTATAAATGGTTTTATTTTACCATTTGCCAAACCTCTTTTGTTGAGTTATTCAAACTAACTTCTGCCAAGAACACTAGGAATTTGGTGATAGTGCTTCTTTTAGGAGAAAACAAGCCCTTTCCTCAGAAAACTGAAAATGTTTATCTTGGCACTAAAACCTTGTATTGAGCCTTCTGGAAAGTATTTTAAAATGTTGTTTTTAACCTAGACTTTGTGACTGAAACAGGAAAAGGCTTCATAGCTCTACACCAAAATACATATTTATAGGGCTGATTTTCTTTCTACACCAAAAATACTACGTTGATGGCAGCAGTTTTCAAAGTATGATTTCTGAGGACCAAGCTAAAACTTGGGCATTATCACGATATTCAACATACAATTTGTTTTTTAAACCTCAAAAACTGGCGACTAAGAAATGCTAACTGTTGATCAAATACACTGTCTTTAAGTGTCAGACTGGAAGGACTGTTGCATTTAACTATCTGCTTTTGGGAATTTTCACAAAAAGAAAATTTACTTGATATTGTATTTTCCTCCTGTACATGTCAACAGAAGATAGGTTTCTAAGTTTTTCTCTTTTTTATATTTTCCCCACTAGGTAAGCTTTACCTTCAGACTAGATAGACATAAAGATCAACCATGTGAACTTTTTACATATTGTCCTAATAATGTATCTGAATACAATATACAATTTTTGGAAATTGATGAAATGATATAGTCAATGTCCCTAACTCCTATACCTGACCCCTAAATTGTTAAAATATAAGAAAGAGACCATATGGTAGCTCAAACAATTTCACAAAGACCCCCGGAGAGCTGCAATGATTTTTCAGTCATTAATAACTGACAAAAAATATTATGCACCCATTACCAATCCTTTACAAATCAAGTTCTCCCTACCTTGAAATCTGATCCATTTTTCCCTTCTAATGGCCTGGCTGTCCCTTGACAAGAATAACAGCAGCAGCATCACTTTAAATGTGCATGTAAAATTTTGGATAAAGTCATAGTAAGTTAAAATCCTATCATTGTGCTTATCAAATATTTATTAGGATGTTCTGGCAGGAAATTGTTTTAAAATTCTGGTATGGTTGAATTGTCTGATTTAGGTAAAAAGAAAAAAATTAAGATATCTATCAAATATATCTTATTAAAATCTGTAACTGCTTTGGTCAATCAAGTACAAATTTTAATTTTAAAAGTTTGGTCCTTCCTATTGTGATTGAATTCTGCCTATATCCAGAAAAATCAAGAAAAGTCTATTCAAATTAGTGTAATAAGACTGAAATAAATGGGAATTACTGGTATCACTGACAATAAAGGTTAGGAAGGAATGGACTCTTCCCAATCCAAAATCCTCTTCCTGTACTGCTATGGCTATAGAACGATGGTATCCTTTTCATTGGCCTTGAAATCTTGAGCCATCCTAACACTGCTCCACAGGCCTCACAGTTTCAATGTCAATGAGAAATACAACTCTGACATTATGGACTAATTTAATATTTTAAAGACAATTATTAATGTGCTACGTTACCTTGGCAGAAGATTTAGATTAAGCCCTACCATCACTTTTTTCTTATTTAAATTTATTTAAATTTCTTATTTAAATTTAAAATGTTGACTTAAATTGATTTAAAATGTTGGAGAGTGGAGAATATCTAAAATCAGGTCCACAAAAAACAAAAACTCACTTATCAGTATTTAAGATTATTAATTTATATATTCAGCTTTCCAAGATGAACCTGTAAGGAGAATATGAGAAACAAACAAACAAACAAAACAAATCTTTTTTCCCTCTCTTCTATCCACTAAGAAGCAGTGATTTATCTCTAACAATCCTAGAGGAAGGAAACAAAAACAAAACAAAACCTCGTGCTACTTGTGAGAAATAATTATTTAGGGAACAACATTAGTTACATGGCTGATTTAAAAAACACAAAGGAACCCTATTTTTTCTATTAAAATAAATAGGTATAACAGGACATACCTGAAAAAGAACATGTACATGGCAGCTGTGATGCAGAACAAAAGGACCTACAACAAGGAGAAAATATATTACTTGCAAAAGAACACTGACATCATTTGTGTATCTTTCTTTTTCTAAATTTTAATTCCAGTATAGTTACCATACAGTGTTATATTAGTTTCAAGAGTAGAAGATAATGATTCACCAATTCCATACATCGTGGGGTACTTATCAGGACAAGTGTACTCTTTAATCCACATCCCCCCACGCACCTCCCCTCTGGTAACCATCAGTTTGTTTTCTATAGTTAAGAGTCTGTTTCTTGGTTTGTCTCTCCTCTCTTTTTTTTTCCCTTTTCTTGTTTTGTTTCTTAAATCCCACATGTGAGTGAAATCATATGGTATTTGTCTTTCTCTGACTGACTTATTTCACTTAGCATTATACTCTCTAGCTCCACCCATGTTGTTGCATCATTGTGTCTTATAAAAGCAAAATACCCACTATTAAATCTTGTGCCTGATTTAAAGATGTGAAAACTAGCCATACACGTGTCATATTCTCTACCTTTCATATAAACCATATTAAGGCAATAATGAGTCTGTACACACACATATAAATAAAATTACATACATTTTACATTATGTAGTATAAAATATGTATATATATTACTATATGTATATATGTATACAGATTAGGTAGAAGGATAACATGGTTCAAAAAGGATCGATTTTTTAAATAATCTAAAAATGCCTGAAAAAGCAAGTAACTTAAGAACAAAGACAATGGCTCTTATATAATGAAGTCAGCAAATAAATCATAAGCATATTAACTGTTATACCAAGATGACCAGATTTTTTTCAAACCTAAAATACAGTTCAGTTGTCAACCAATTCTAATCAATAAGAAAAACTCCTAAAAATATAATCATCCTTTGTGGGATATGGACTAGCTATAAAAAAATCCTCTAAAAACAGGCATCTGAATATAGTAAACCTAACTTTAAAAGCTCCCCTCAAACGTATCACACTAAATACAACAAAATAAAATGTATATGGAGGGGTGCCTAGGTGGCTCAGTCAGTTAAGCATCTGACTTGATTTTGGCTCAGGTCATGATCTCAGTGTTGCGAGATCAAGCCCCACGTCCAGCTCCACACTGGGTATGGAGCCCGCCTAACATTCTCCCTCTCCCTCTGCCCCTTCCCCGCTACTCTCCTAAAAAAAAAAAAAAAAAAAAAAAAGGTATATATGGAAAGAATCCAGAATCCAAGTCCTGACCAAAAGCTTAGTTGTGCCAACAAAGAGGATCTCCATAAGTTGTTTTAAATCACTGAAAAACAAGTTGTAAAATGTGTTCTTATGTTAACAACAGTGTAAACTAAACATGACTGTCAATGGCCTCACATCATAGACAAATGACAAATGGACAATCTTTAACTGTAAATGGCTGACCACAAAGCGCACCAAAAATGAATATTGTGCAAAACAGTGTTTTGTTACTTCCAACACAAATAATTTCTAGTCAACTTAAGGGAAGTCTAATAGTTTTGCTATTACAAATTAAGTTTGACAAGTTTGCCACCTTGGCTTAAGATAAGCACTATAAACATAACCTGAATGGCTTAGAAATCTATAAACCTACAAACCAAAAGAAAGTATCAGTTACTACAAAACAAATATTTTTATTACTTATTATACAGAAAATATATAAAATCTTTTTCTATATGTAAAGTATATAAAATTTTTTCTAATAAGCACACACACACAATCTTCTGTCCTCCTCGCTCCTTCCTTTCCTCTCTCCTTTCCATTACCTTTAAAAATACCCTATCAATGATGTGTAAGGTTCATATCACTGCTTTTGACAACATAAAGCATATGGAATAATTTTCAATTATTGATTAACCAATTAAAAATTAGAGTCCAATTGAGTTTATTTACTGGTTATAATTTGCCAGCCAATGACCCAGATCACGAACCTCAATTTGTATTTCCCTATCATTTTATCCCTTTGGGCAAAGCCATCCTTCCTAGATGTTCAATGTTTCATTCCTTCCCTGACCTAGTCATTTTCCCCTTTGCAGACCTATTCACAAACCTCTCTAGAAGTGTCCCACAAATCTTTCCCACACCCTCTAACTTCTCTAAGGAAAATTTCCTTAGTCTCTTTCCCTCAAAATGTTGCTATGCTCTAACCTAATATGCTAAACCTATCGATACTCATGTTAAACTAACATTTATCTCTGCAAATAATACATCTGAAACTGGGAAAAAGTACAATGTTTAAGATCTCAATCTTTAGAGTATGGCAGATCTGGGTTTGAATCTAGTTGTATGTGACTTTCAAAGCCTTACTTAATTTCCTAAGCCTTAGATCCCTTGTCTGTAAAGTGAGAATTTCATCTCACTTTGAACTGCTGGGAAGATTCAATGAGACGATAATTGTTAGAGGTGTTCAGCAAACTGTTTTAACTTTGTTTTGTTACTTATAGAAGTGATCTAGATACGAAAAACGTCACCCAGACACCTAAGTCTGGAAAGTTTCTATTAAACAGACAGACCTTTCAAAATCTCTCAAATTCAAGAGATGAAAATCTGTACAAATGGGGTGGGGGGGAGGAGAATCTAAAGGATATTAATGTATAATTGATCATTTCATTTAACAGGTATTTACTGAATGCCTATTATGTGCTGGGCACTGTTCGAGAACTTACAACAGTACACAAAATGCACAAACTCCTTGCCCTAAAGAAAGCTATCTTTTAGTTAGGTAAAAGAAGATATTAAAGGAAAAGATAGTGGTTGCAGTTTTGGAGAAAAACAAAGCAGGATAAGGAAATAAATGCAGGAGAATAGGGGTTGTTGTTTTATACAAAGTAGTCAAGGATGCAGAGACTTGGTACAGACATTGAGGAAATGAGAGATAAGTGAGGGGACTATATCAACAGAACCATGGGAAGGTTCTGATTCTTATTATGAAAGGTATTCAGTATTGTGTTAAAGATGCTAAAGAAAGGATTGAAATTTGAGTGACCTAGTGTTTCAAATTTTTTTTAATTGTGCTAATTTACTATACATCTTGACTTTCAAAAACATGTTTTTTCAAATAAATGTAAATCTGTAGGTAAATAAAGAAGAGTATTTTCTCTGTGTTTCAAATTACAAAATTTTAAAGCTAAAAAGAATTTAGGTCCACCTAAGTTTCACTTTTGGTTTCATTAATGTTCTCTATCGTTTTTCTGTTTTCTATTTCATTGATTTCAACTTGATCTTTATTAGTTCCTTTTTCTGTTTGCTTTGGATTTCATTTGCTTTTGTTTTCCTATTTTTTTAAAGACAAAAATTTAGGCCATTGATCTAGATTTTTTTTTTTAAATATAGGTATATAATGCTATTAATATCTTCCTAAGATCTGCTGTACCTGTATCCTGATAATTTTGATAAGTTCGTTATTCATTTTTATTCATTCAAAATACTTTCAAATTTTGCTTTTGCTTACCTCTGTGATACATGACTTACTTAGAAGTATGTTTAGTTTCCAAATATTTGGGGATTTTAAGTGACCTTTCTGTTGTTACTGACTTCTTATTTGATTCCATTATGGTCAGAAAATACTTTATATGAGTTGATTATTTCTAAATTTATCAGGACTTATTTTGTGTCCCAAAACATATCAGAATATGTTCCATATATTTGGTAAATATCCATGTGTATTCTTTTTTTTTATGTAACCTCTACACTCAACATGGGGCTCAAACTCACAATGCTAAGATCAAGAGTTGCATGCTCCTCAGACTGAGCCAGCCAGGCAACCCTCCATCCCAATGTGCATTTTATTTTTTTAAGATTTTATTTATTTATTTGAGAGAGCACAAAAGTGAGAGAGATTACAGAGGAAGAGGGAGAAGCAGACTCCCTGCCGAGCAGAGCCAGATGTGGGATCATGACCTGAGCCGAAGGCAGACACTTAACCGACTGAGCCACACAAGCGCCCCCCAATGCGCATTTTAAAAGAATGTGCCTTCTACTGTTGCTGAGAGAGATATCTATCGATTAGGTTGTTCAAATCTTCTGTATCCCTAATTGTCTACTTGTTCAATCAATTATTGAGAAAAGTTATCAAAATGTCCTGCTATAATTGTGGAGTTGTCTCCACAATCTCTCCTTGCAGTTCTATCAGTTTTTCCTTGGTGTATTCTGAAGCTCTGTTTTTAGGAACATAAATATTTAGAATTATGTCCACTTTATCATGATTAAATTACCTTATCTCTGATAATATCCCTTGTTCTGAAATCTATTTTGTCTGTAACTCCAGATTTCTTTTGATACTATTAGTTGTCCATTCTTTTACTTTTAACTGATTGGGTCTTTATATTAGAAGTTCATGTGTGTAGGCATTCTTGTTGTTTCTTGTTTTACATGCTATCTGAAAACCTCCATCTCTTCATTGGCATTGAGTGTTCATATTTAACATGACTACTGGTAAGTTCAAAATTAAATCTATCATCTTGGTATTTATTTTTCTATTGTTTCTCATTTGTGTTCTTTTTCTGCCTTTTCTGGATTAACTATTTTTTATGATTCCATTTTCTCTCCTTTGTTGGCTTATTTTAGTGTTTGCTTTAGGGTTTATAGTATAGATTTTTAAATTGATAGTCTCCATTCAAGGGATATTATACTACTTAATATATAATATGGAACTTTACAATAGGATACTTCCATTCCTCCTCTTCTGCCCTTTGTGCTATTATTGTCATCTATCATACTTTAACCTATATTACAAAATGACTACATTTTAATATTTTTTCTTTAAAAACATAGATCTAAAATAATTTCCTTTATTTTTAAAGACTTTTGCAGGGTGTAGATTTCTAGGTTGATGGATTTTATTTCAGTAGTTAGCTCAACAAATGTCACTCCAATATCTTCGTACAATTTGATTATGATGTGCCTTGGAGTAGTCTTCTTCTTGTTTCTTCTACTATGGTTTCATTAAATTTCTTGGACCTGTGGGTTTACAATTTTCACCAAATTTGAAAAATTTTTCAGTCATAATTACATTAATTTTTTTCTTTCCCCCTTTTCTTCTTTAGGAACTCAAATTAATATACAATAGGCCCCCTGAAGTTGTCCCACAACTAATGTTCTGTTTACTTTGTAAAAAAAAAAAAAATCTCTTTACTCTCTCTGTTTTATTTTGGGTTGCTTCTATTATTATGTCTTCAAGTTCACCAATATTTTCTTCTGCAATGTGTGTCATTAATGCCATTCAGTAGATTTTCCATCTTACACTGTGTAATTATCATCTCTAGAAGTTTGATTTAGATTTTTTCCCTATTTTCCATATCTCTAACTTTTTGAAACTATGGAATTCAGTTATAATAACTCTTTTTAATGTCCTTGCCTACTAACTCTAACAGCTTTGTCAGTTTGGGTTTGGTATTGACATATTTATTGTCTCATTATGGGTCAAATTTTCTTGTTTCTTACTGCATGCCTGGTAATTTTGATTGGCTATCAGACATTCTGAATTTTACCTTGGTGAGTGCTCGATATTTCTGTATTCTCATAGATCTTGAGCTTTGTTCAGGGACACAGTTATTTGGAAACAGTTTGATCACTTAAGGACTTGCTCTTAAGATATTTTAGGAGGGAGCAGAGTAGTGCTCAATTTAGAGCCAATTACTCCCCATTAACTGAGATAAGACCCTTATGTGTACTTTACCCAAAGCCACATGAATCTTGAGATTTTTCCAGTCTGGCTAGTAGAAACAAGACACTATTCCTGCTGCTATCTGAAAGGCAAGCACTCAAGTAAGGACCTCAAATCCTTTCAGGTTGTTCTTTCCTTGACCTGGGGCATTTCCCGCAGGTACTTGTCCTAATCATTAGGCAAGCAGCTAAGCACTTTTCTCTCTAGTCTTCTGTTCTATGAACTCTATCCAGCATTGTCTTCTCTCACTCTCCACTCTGTTTCTTCAACTCAGAAAGTCCTTGACCTTGTCTGAATGCCTCCTCTTTGATCCAAGCCTTGAAACTCCCGCAAGCGGGAAGCTAGCATACTCTACTGTAGGGTTCATTTCATTTGTTTCCCTGCTCTCAGGGACCTCTCTGCCCTTTGGTGTCTTATAACCAAGACCTTGAAACCACTGTTTCATCTGTTGCACAGGGTTTTTGACTGTTACAGCTGTAGGAGTAAGGATTACTGTGATCAACCGGTAACTGTTACTACATCAAGGACAGAAGCAGAGTGTAGTTAAATTTAAATTATTTACAATTATATAACATTAAAATTTAGTTCCTCACTCACACTAGTCCTATTTCACGTAACCAACAGCCACATGTAGTTGTGGATACTATAACAGAAGAGATACAGAATAGATCTATAATTGCAAAAAATTCTATTAGAACTATCTGGCTAATGAGTGGTATTTCCACTGTGCATTGTGGTGTTATGTAGCACGTAAAATATTCTAACTTTGGCTGTAGATATCTGCATACATCTATTTTTATACTTTATGCTTTTATGTGTAAATTGACACAAAACTTATAATCATACCACTTAATTTACTCATTTGTAGAAACAATACAATACCATCTATTACATATATTGTAAGGATTAAATAAGATAACATACATAAAGCCTAAAAGAATTACTAGTACATCAAAGATGCTCAATAAATAGTAACTCTGACAACAAATACTTTCTCTGTAATTCTCTTCCATTTCACAACCATTACACAACATACTTAAAAAGGATAATTTTCCAATTGCTTTTTTTACTTTAATTTTAACATTTTTTAACTCAAAAAGTAATATAGGGCATGCTACAACATGGATGAACCTCAAAAATATTATTTAACTGAAAGAAGCTAGTTATAAATGACCACATGTTGTATGATACCATTTATATGAATTCCAGAAGAGACAAATCTATTTACAGAAAGTAGAGTAATGGATGTCTAGAGCTAGGGAAGTGAGGTGTGATAGCAACTGTTTGCTAATGGTACAAAGTTTCTTCTGAGGATGATGAAAAGTTTCTAAAATTAGATTGTATGGATAGATGCAGAACTCTATAAATACACTAAAACTCACATAATTAACTTTCAACTGGCAAATTTTACAGCATGTAAATTACATGTCAAAAACTATTCAAGCTGATTTTTACAAAGTAATGCATATACACAATAAAAACAAAACTGCAAACTGAATAACAAAAATACAGTGAAAAGAAAGTCCCCTCCTATTCCAGGTCTCTGATATCCTGTCTGTGCACACATTTGTATATATATACCTAATAAAGGCACTGTTTTATACTTTCCTTTCTAATTTTACACACACACACACACACACACACACACACCCCATATGGAAATGCTGACATTTTTAAAAACAGTATATGAATAGATATTTAGAGTGGGTGGAGCCAGAAAATACTGAATACCAAAGTATATTTTGCAAACATGTGCACTTATATCTCTTGAGATAAATTCTTAGACCTGAATTCACTGCATTTAGGGCTAGGTGCATTTTTAATTTTGATTTATTCCCATCATCCACATATGAAAGCACTTATTTCCTTACACTACCTATTTTCCCATACCCAGTTTGTGTTTTATCAAACTATTCTTGCCAATCTGGATGCATGAAAGAAGCGATAGCTCATATTATAGTTGCATTTTTCTTGTAAGTGAAGCTGAGCCTCCCAGATTTATAAACATTTTTGTTTGTTTTTAGGTCATTTGGTTTAACTCTTTTTCATATCCTTTGCCTATTTTTGGATTGTTGATCTGTTAGAAACCATTTATATTTTTTGAAACTGCATATACTTACATGAAAACATAGAATTTATTTCATTATTATCGATTTGCACCAAGAATATGAATAACCGGTTAAATAAAAGTAATCATGGAAAGGAAATCTCATAATGTCCAATGCCAAAAGAACATTTTAAGCCAAGACTATACACAAAGTATAACAAATAATGTAAAAGTAAAGTTCATTCAGCTGAAAAGTAGTTTCTTCCAGAATGCCTTTTTAGGAAGTGATAGATTCACAATACACCATTTCCTGCTATCGAGCTTTACAAAACTTGCAGAAAAAAAATTGTACTATTACTCTTTTCACTATGTCATGTGGAATTATATGAAAACTATCCCTCTCAAGGCTCTAACAAAGAAAAAACAGTACCACAATATATGAATACTTTAAAATCCTAAAAATAACCAGGAATATTAAAAATGTGAATATAGCCCAATGTGAACATGTCCCGGAAAAGAAACCTCAAAATGGTTAAAACACATATCCTGAAGTCATTTTAGAGCCTACTAGAGACCTAAACAGATGGCACATTTAACTACTTCCTACCACAGAGCTCTCCTGCTTTTCTTTAACATACTCGATTAAATGTTCTTTGTCCCTGATCACTCCTTCTTGAGTGTGTCCAAAGACAATGACGCCCTTTGCTGCCTGGCCTTCATTACTCATCAAGCCCATTTCCCCCATATTCATTGAGCCCTCTTCTTCCATGACACAAATAAATACTGAAATCTCACTTCTGTTTCTGTAAAAGAAGCAACAAACTCCCCTTGCCCATGTGTGCTTTAGTCATACTTCAGCCAAGCAGCCCATTCACAAAAGTTGATCTGGTGTGTCTATGTGTTTCTGAACACTTTGTGACTTAGCAAGTCTGTAAGAGAGAGCTATACAGAGGTAAGCTCCAGACGATCAGGAGCCCACATGATCTTTGGGTGAAAAAGAACAGATAAAGAAGCACACAGGTTCTCACCTTTATTTATATATTTATTCAGTACTTGCTATATTGCCAGCATATTATGGAAACAAAACTACATAATTATGGATACCTGTTGCCCTTATGAGGCCAGTCTAGTGGAAATGCAGGCACATTAACAAATCATTCCAATATGATACGTGAGGACAGAATATTTACACTTCACCCTTCAAGAGGTGCTCACCAAAACATCTGATTATGTTATTATTGTAATTATTCGACATATTTAGGTAATGCTCTTTGGCCATCTATATACCTTTTTTATGTCTCCACCAGAACCTACTTAGAACACAAAGTCCCAAAGGACAGTCTCTATTTCACCTAATTCCATACATGGATAGATTTTTGATATATAAGGCTTTTGATAATGATATTAGTTTCTATTTATAGAATCCATCTTTCAAAAAACTAAATAGTACTTCTATTCATACACTTTTTAAAAGGCTGAACTTTAGACTCTAAGCATTTTTTCACTTTTCTGCAAACACAGATCACTGCATGGCCTCTTGGGAGAAACCACTCTTACTGGATGATTGAGTGTTATCATAACTTGCAGTGTATACATTTTGACTTTGAACACACAACTTATCATTATCACAATATTGATTGGCTTTAGACAATGCATAGTTTTAAACAGTGCTATTCTCAAGTTAAATAGCTATGTATTGCTTCATAATTTTTAAAAATCCTTATGTAATTAAAATCTCCCTTAACACACAGTCCACCTTTTTAATCTGTCCCTTTGTTTTACATTGGCAGTTTTACTTAATGATTTTTTTAAAATTTCCCTTCCTTGATAAAACAAATACAGGAACAGTATAAAACACCCTATGGGGAGTTTTAGAGTCACAAATGCCAGAGTAGAGGTAAGAAAAAAGTCTTGGTTCTCCAGATTAAGACTAAAAACTTGATCAAATCACTTCAATTTTTTAAACCTTAACTTTTTCATCTTTAAAAGAAGTTAATCTCTAGGATTCTTCAGAACTCCAAAATTCCATGACTCCCTACGTCAATTTTTTTCACCGTACAAGAAATTATTTCAAAGCAAACCATCACTAATATACTAGGAGACAAATCCCAGAATATTTATATATATTGGGCAATTTAAAGTATTTGCACTGAGTATAAGAAATTACACTAAATATGACCAAAATTTGGGCCTAGTCTCTTCCTTGCATTGCTGACTATTCTTGATTTATACCTTCAAGGTCAGCAAACAAAGTCTGTCAACACATTAACCTTGAAATTTTTCAGTTGTGAACGAATTATGTTAGATAGTGGCTGGGAAGTATAGCCTATATGATATCCTCCTGTCCTTTTATGGCTAAGTGAGTAAACTGTACTTTGTTTTCCATAAAAATGAAACAATGTAAAGTATACAACTATGAAAAATTTCAGTACACGGTAATTACACAACTTGCAAGTTAATTCCTTATAACAACAAAATGTTAATTCTCCTAAAGTAAATAGCTTTAAACAACTATTTAAAAGACCAAAGATAAGATTTATACATAGAAACATTCAGTGCTTATTTAAAAAATTTTTTGGGCGCCTGGGTGGCTCAGTTGGTTAGGCGACTGCCTTTGGCTCAGGTCATGATCCTGGAGTCCCGGGATCGAGTCCCGCATCAGGCTCCCTGCTCAGTGGGGAGTCTGCTTCTCCCTCTGACCCTCCTCCCTCTCATGCTCTCTGTCTCTCATTCTCTCTCTCGCAAATAAATAAAAAATCTTAAAAAAAAAAAATTATAAAAAATTTTTTAAATGTAATGGTCAGGTAAAAGCCAAGATGTGAATTCATTCACTGAACAAAATATTCGTTGAAAGCATACTCTCTGGTCTATAAATACCAGTTAGACATTATCGTTCATACACCCACAACACTTTATTCGCATCCCAATTATGATCAGGTAAAGGAAATGCAGTTTATTGGAAGTAAAGTTTGGCCACTGACTTACATTTAAAAGTTATCAAGATACTCAGCTGCTTCTTTTTTTCCCCATACCCATTTCTCTATTGTATGGTCATTTCACTAGTCACTAACATTCATTAAAAATGCAATTCAAAACAAACAGGAAAAGAACTAAGTGTGAAAAGGAAGCCAAAAGAAATCATGGTTGAGCTTAAAGATGCAAAGTTAGTAAAGGTAACTCAAGACAATCAAAAGGACCAGAAAACAAGGAGAAAGAAGAAAGGAGAGGAATAAAACAGATAATAAACTGCTATTGATTAACAGTGCCAGGTACTATAAAAGGTATTTTTAAAATATTATCTTTAATCCTAACAACAGCTCTTCAAGGTAGGTTTTTTATTACTCCCCTTTTAAGTGGGCTCACTTATTTCATCATGGAAACACAACAGATCAAGGCCTCTCAGTTATGTTGGGTTAACTAACTTTAAGAAAACTTCATTTTCTGTGTTGTTTTTTTCCTCCCCAGTCAGCAAGACAGATTCAGTACCTAGTTTATCACTAAGAGACACAATAATATGGGAATGTATGCTTTAAAAATACCTACAAAAGCATCTTAACAGTTTGAACAGAAAAGAGAATGATAAATGAATTAAAAAAAAATCACTACCAATATCTTCTGAAATCCAAAGTCAACTTTGTTCAGTATTTATGGGTCTAGGGCAATGAGAAGAAACTTAAATGCTTATCTGCTCTTGTTCCAACAGTAAAAATGGATTAAGATTAAAGAGATAAAAATCTAGTACAAAATGAAGTTTACATCCAGTATTAGCTATTAGTTATGGATTGCAAAATGATTTTAAAAACAGAGATTTAAGAGAGAGAGGGGCAGAAGGTATACTGGAGCAAATTATAGCAGAGAACTTCCATAATTTGGGGAAGGAAACAGGCATCAAAATCCAGGAGGCACAGAGAACCCCTCTCAAAATCAATAAAAATAGGTCAACACCCCAACATCTAATAGTAAAACTTATGAGTCTCAGAGACAAAGAAAAAGTCCTGAAAGCAGCTCGGGAGAAGAGATCTGTAACCTACAATGGTAGAAACATTAGATTGGCAACAGACCTATCCACAGAGACCTGGCAGGCCACAAAGGACTGGCATGATATATTCAGAGCACTAAATGAGAAAAATATGCAGCCAAGACTACTATATCCAGCTAGGCTGTCATTGAAAATAGAAGGAGAGATAAAAAGCTTCCAGGACAAACAAAAACTAAAGAAATTTGCAAACACGAAACCAGCCCTACAAGAAATCTTGAAAGGGGTCCTCTAAGCAAAGAGAGAGCCTAAAAACAACATAGACCAGAAAGGAACACAGACAATATACAGTAACAGTCACCTTACAGGCAATACAATGGCACTAAATTCCTATCTTTCAATAGTTACCCTGAATGTAAATGAGCTAAATGCCCCAATCAAAAGACACAGGCTATCAGATTGGATTAAAAAACAAGACCCATCGATATGCTGTCTGCAAGAGACTCATTTTAGACCCAATGACACCCCCAGATTGAAAGTGAGGGGGTGGAAAACCATTTACCATGCTAATGGACACCAAAAGAAAGCTGGGGTATTAGAAGTCCTAGCCACAGCAATCAGACAACAAAAAGAAATCAAAGGCATCCGAATCGGCAAAGAAGTCAAACCCTCACTCTTTGCAGATGATATGATACTTTATGTGGAAAACCCAAAAGACTCCACCCCAAAACTGCTAGAACTCATACAGGAATTCAGTCAAGTGGCAGGATATAAAATCAATGCACAGAAATCAGTGGCATTCCTATACACCATCAACAAGAAGGAAGGAGAAATTAAGGAGTCGATCCCATTTACAATTGCACCCAAAACCATAAGATACCTAGGAATAAATCTAACCAAAGAGGCAAAGGATCTGTACTCAGAAAACTATAAAATACTCATGAAAGAAACTGAGGAAGACACAAAGAAATGGAAAAATGTTCCATGCTCATGGATTGGAAGAACAAATATTGTGAAGATGTCAATGCTACCTAGAGCAATCTACACATTCAATGCAATCCCCATCAAAATACCATCCACTTTTTTCAAAGAAATGGAACAAATAATCCTAAAATTTGTATGGAACCAGAAAAGACCCCGAATAGCCAGAGGAATGTTGAAAAAGAAAAGCAAAGCTGGTGCATCACAATTCCGGACTTCTAGCTCTATTACAAAGCTGTCATCATCAAGACAGTACGGTACTGGCACAAAAACAGACACATAGATCAATGGAACAGAATAGAGAGTCCAGAAATGGACCCTCAACTCTATGGTCAACTAATCTTTGACAAAGCAGGAAAGAATGTCCAATGGCAAAAAGGCAGTCTCTTCAACAAATGGTGTTGGGAAAATTGGACAGCCACATGCAGAAGAATGAAACTGGACCATTTCCTTACACCACACACAAAAATAGACTCCAAATGGTTGAAAGACCTAAATGTGAGACAGGAGTCCATCAAAATGCTAAAGGAGAATACAGGCAGCAAACTCTTCGACCTCAGCTGCCACAACTTCTTCCTAGAAACATCGCCAAAGGCAAGGGAAGCAAGGGCAAAAATGAACTATTGGGACTTCATCATGAAACTGGACCACTTCCTTACACCACACACAAAAATAGACTCCAAATGGTTGAAAGACCTCAATGTGAGACAGGAGTCCATCAGAATGCTAATGGAGAACACAGGCAGCAACCTCTTCGACCTCAGCCGCAGCAACTTCTTCCTAGAAACATCGCCAAAGGCAAGGGAAGCAAGGGCAAAAATGAGCTTTGGGACTTCATCAAGATGAAAACCTTTTGCACAGCAAAAGAAACAGTCAACAAAACCAAAAGACAACCGACAGAATGGGAGAAGATATTTGCAAATGACATATCAGATCAAGGGCTAGTATCCAAAATCTATAAAGAACTTATCAAACTCAACACCGAAAGAACAAAGAATCCAATCAAGAAATGGGCAGAAGACATGAACAGACATTTTTCCAAAGAAGACATCCAAATGGCCAACAGACACATGAAAAAGTGCTCAACATCGCTCGGCATCAGGGAAATCCAAATCAAAACCTCAATGAGATACCACCTCACACCAGTCAGAATGGCTAAAATTAACAAGTCAGGAAACGACAGATGTTGGCGGGGATGCGGAGAAAGCGGAACCCTCCTACACTGTTGGTGGGAATGCAAGCTGGTGCAACCACTCTGGAAAACAGTATGGAGGTTCCTCAGAAAGTTGAAAATAGAGCTACCATACGATCCAGCAATTGCACTACTGGGTATTTACCCCAAAGATACAAATGTAGGGATCCAAAGGGGTACGTGCACTCTGATGTTTACAGCAGCAATGTCCACAATAGCCAAACTGTGGAAAGAGCCAAGATGTCCATCGACAGATGAATGGATAAAGAAGATGTGGTATAATATAAAATGGAATATTATGCAGCCATCAAAAGGAATGAGATCTTGCCATTTCCAACGACGTGGATGGAACTGGAGGGTGTTATGCTGAGCGAAATAAGTCAATCAGAGAAAGATATGTATCATATGACCTCACTGATATGAGGAATTCTTAATCTCAGGAAACAAACTGAGGGTTGCTGGAGTGGGGGGTGGGGTGGGAGGGATGGCGTGACTGGGTGATGGACACTGGGGAGGGTATGTGTTCTGGTAAGCGCTGTGAATTGTGCAAGACTGTTGAATCTCAGATCTGTACCTCTGAATCAAATAATGCAATATATGTTAAGAAAGAAAAAAAGAAGAAGAAGAATGTACAGGAGGGGAAGAATGAAGGGGGAGAAATCGGAGGGGGAGAAGAACCATGAGAGACGATGGACTCTGAAAAACAAACTGAGGGTTCTAGAGGGGAGGGGGGTGGGAGGATGGCTTAGCCTGGTGATGGGTATTGAGGAGGGCACGTTCTGCATGGAGCACTGGGTGTTATGCACAAACAATGAATCATGGAACACTATATCTAAAACTACCGATGTAATGTATGGGGATTAACATAACAATAAAAAAATTTAATAAAAAAAAAAAAGAACGCTTGCTATTAGACTTCCATGCAAAAGTGGGGCCGCAGTGCTAGCCTCAGGAAACAAGTGGGGAGTCGTGTTCTGCCTTCTGCCGGGGCCTGAGTCCCACACGGAAAATGGTTCTGGACTCACTTGCAGTGCACTCACGCATGCACACAGCAAAATGCGTCCACCCTCCGGCATGGCTACTTTAGCCGAAGCAGGAATTCTCTACAGAGTTGTTCCTTTGAGTTAGGTGGTTGGCTTTAGGCCTGCAGGCACACCCGGGGCAAGGGTACCAGCCTCATCAACAAGAGGTGAGTTGAGAGCTGCCTTCCACTCCGGCCTGTTTCTCACTCCATTTCACGTATGGGACCCTTTCCCCGGGCTCTCATACACGAGCACTGTCAAATTCCCCTGGCTTCAGGAACGGCAATGTTAACTAAAGCGCAGTAACTCTATAGCATTGATTCTTGGTGTTAGTAGCCTGGTAACTAGGCATCCAGGCACAGAGGGTACAGCAGTGCTAATCTCCTCAAACAAGAGGTGAGTCCACAGCAGCCTTCCTTAGAGGCCTGCTTCTCACTCCGAGTTACGTTTAGGTTCCATTTCTCATGCTTTCACAAAAACACACAATAGATGAAGTGCACGCTCAGGAAGGGCGATCTTTGCTGAGGCACGGGTCCTCTGCACTTTTGTTCCTTTGCGTTGGGGGGATGGCATTTAGGACTACACGCACACAAGGGGGAGCCGATCTAGTTTCCCGAAACAAGAGTTGAGTCGATAGCTGCCTCCTGCCCATGCTTATTTCTCCCTCGGAATTCTGCTGGGACTCATTCCCCAGGTTTGCACTCAAGCAGAGTTGAAACTGCTGCCACCCTGTGGAGAGGCGAATGAGCTGAAGCTGGGATTCTTGACCGGCTTCTTTGTGCCAAATCAGTGTGGAGCACTTGGCATTCCTATGCACACAGGGTGCGTTAGTGTTAGCTTCAGGTAACAAGAGCTGTGTCGAGAGGTGCCTTCTGGCCCGGACTTCTTCTCCCTCGGTCTCACGTAAGGAACTCGTTCCCGAGGCTCTCACCCACGGTAGCCTGGAAACTGCTTCCTCCCTAAGAGACGTGGATGGTAGCTAAAGCACGATTTCTCTACCGTGTTGTTTCTTCGAGTTAGAACGCTAGCGATTAGATTTCCTTGCGAAAGTGGGGCCGCAAGCTAGCTTGATGAAACACATGGCGAGTCGTGTTCAGCCTTCTGCTGGGGCCTGAGTCTCACTCGCAAAAAGCTTTGGACTCCCTTGCAGTGCTCTCACGCACGCACACAACAAAATGCTTCCACCCTCAGGAGCAGCTATTTTACCTGCAGCACAGGCTCTCAACCGAGTTTTTCCTTCGAGTTAGGTGGCTGTGTTTAAGCCTGCACACACACCCTGGGCAACGGTACTAGCCCCATAACCATGATGTGGGTTGAGAGCTGCCTTCTGTACCAGCCTGTCTCTCCCCCGATATTACGATATTGAAACCGTCCCCAGGCTCTCAGCCACAGTACACCCTAAACTGCTTCGCCCACAGAGAGGTCGACGGTAGCTAAAGCAGGGTTTCTCTACTGTGGTGTTTCTTCGAGTTTGAAAGCTAGCTATTAGACTTCCATTCAAATGTGGGGCTGCAGTACTAGTGTCACGGAGCAAGTGGGGAGTCGTGTTCTGGCTTCTTCCGGGGCCTGGGTCTCACAAGGAAAGTGGTTTTGGACTCACTTGCTGTGCACTCACGCATGCACACCACACGATGCGTCCACCCTGAGGCATGGCTCTTTTAGCCGAAGCAGGAATTCCCTACAGAGTTGTTCCTTTGAGTTAGGTGGTTGGCTTATGGCCTGCAGGCACACCCAGGGCAAGGGTACTAGCCTCATAAACAAGAGGTGAGTTGAGAGCTGCCTTCCGCACCGGCCTGTTTCTCACTCCATTTCACGTATGGGACCCTTTCCCCGGTCTCTCCTACACGAGCACTATACAACTCCTGTGGCTTCAGGAACGGCAATGTTAGCTAAAGCGCAGTAACGCTACAGCATTGATTCTTGGTCTTAGTAGCCTGGGAGGCGAATGAGCTGCAGCTGGGATTCTTGACAGGCTTGTTTCTTCCCAGTCAGTGTCGAGCACATAGCATTCCAAGCACACATGGAGCAGTAGTGTTAGCTTCAGGTAGCAAGAGCTGAGTCCAGAGGTGCCTTCTGCCCAGACCTATTTCTCTCTTGGTTTCACGTATGGAACCCGTTCCCCAGGCTCTCAGCCACGGTACTCCGTGTAATGCTTCCTCCGTCTAGAGGTCGACGGTAGCTAAAGCACGGTTTCTCTACAGTGTTGTTTCTTCGAGTTAGAACACTAGCTGTTAGACTTCCATGCAAAAGTGGGGCTGCCGTGCTAGCGTGATGAAACACATGGGGAGTCGTGTTCTGCCTTCTGCTGGGGCCTGAGGCTCACTCACAAAAAGCTTTGGACTCCCTTGCAGGGCTCTCATGCACGCACACAACAAAATGCTTCCACCCTCAGGAGCGGCTCTTTTAGCTGAAGCATGGATTCTCCAGCGAGTTTTTCCTTCGAGTTAGGCGGTTTTCATGAAGCCTGCACACACACCCGGGGCAACGGTACTAGCCCCATAACCATGGTGTGAGTTGAGAGCTGCCTTCTCTCCGGCCTGTCTCTCCCTCGATTTTCCGAAACGGAACCCGTCCCCAGGCTCTCAACCACCGTACACCCTAAACTGCTTCCTCCCACACAGAGGTCGTCGGTAGCTAAAGCACGGTTTCTCTTCAGTGTTGTTTCTCCGAGTTAGAACGCTTGCTATGAATGTCCACAATAGCCAAACTGTGGAAAGAGCCAAGATGTCCACCAACAGATGAATGGATAAAGAAGAGGGGGTATATATATATACAATGGAATATTATGCAGCCATCAAAAGGAATGAGATCTTGCCATCTGCAACGACGTGGATGGAACTGGAGGGTATCCTGCTGAGCGAAATAAGTCAAACAGAGAAAGACATGTATCATATGACCTCACTGATAGGAGGAATTCTTAATCTCAGGAAACAAACTGAGGGTTGCTGGAGTGGGGGCTGGGGTGGGAGGGATGGGCTCACTGGGTGTTGGACACTGGGGAGGGTATGTGTTCTGGTAAGCGCTGTGAATTGTGCAAGACTGTTGAATCTCAGATCTGTACCTCTGAAACAAATAATGCAATATATGTTAAGAAAGAAAAAAAGAAGAAGAAGAATGTAGCAGGAGGGGAAGAATGAAGGGGGGAAAATCGGAGGGGGAGAAGAACCATGAGAGACGATGGACTCTGAAAAACAAACTGAGGGTTCTAGGGGGGGGGTGGGAGGATGGCTTAGCCTGGTGATGGGTATTGAGCAGGGCACGTTCTGCATGGAGCACTGGGTGTTATGCACAAACAATGAATCATGGAACACTATATCTAAAACTAATGATGTAATGTATGGGGATTAACATAACAATAAAAACATTTAAGAATAATAAAGAAAAAGAAAGCTTGCTATTAGACTTCCATGCAAAAGTGGGGCCGCAGTGCTAACTTCATGAAACAAGTGGGGAGGCGTGTCCTCCCTTCTCCCGGGGCCTGAGTCTCACACGGAAAATGGTTTGGGACTCCATCGCACTTCTCTCACGCAGGCACACAGCAAAACGCTTCCAGCCTCAGGAATGCCTATGTTCGCGGAAGCAGGAATTCTCTACAGAGTTGTTCCTTCGACTTAGGTGCTTGGCTTTAGGCCTGCAGGCACACCCGGGGCAACTGCACTAGCCTCGTAAACAAGAGGTGAGTTGACAGCTGCCTGTCTCTCCCTCGATTTTACCTATGGAATCTGTCCCCAGGCCCTCACCCACAGTGCAGTGTAAACTGCCTTCTCACACAGAGAGGTCGACGGTAGCTAAAGCAAGGTTTCTCTACTGTGTAGTTTCTTCGAGTTAGAACGCTAGCTATTAGACTTCCATGCAAATGTGGGGCTGCCGTGCTAGCTTGGTCAAACACATGGGGAGTCGTGTTCTGCCTTTCGCTGGGGCCTGAGTCTCACTCGCAAAAAGCTTTGGACTCCCTTGCAGTGCTCTCACGCACGCACACAACAAAATGCTGCCACCCTCAGGAGCAGCTCTTTTACCTGAAGCACAGGCTCTCAACCGAGTTTTTCCTTTGAGTTAGGTGGATTCATTTAAGCCTGCACACACACCCTGGGCACCGGTACTAGCCCCATAACCATGATGTGGGTTGAGAGCTGCCTTCTGTACTGGCCTGTCTCTCCCCGATATTACGATATTGAAACCGTCCCCAGGCTCTCAGCCACAGTACACCCTAAACTGCTTCGCCCACAGAGAGGTCGACGGTAGCTAAAGCACGGTTTCTCCACTGTGTAGTTTCTTCGAGTTAGAACGCTAGCTATTAGACTTCCATGCAAATGTGGGGCTGCCGTGCTAGCTTGGTCAAACACATGGGGAGTCGTGTTCTGCCTTTCGCTGGGGCCTGAGTCTCACTCGCAAAAAGCTTTGGACTCCCTTGCAGTGCTCTCACGCACGCACACAACAAAATGCTGCCACCCTCAGGAGCAGCTCTTTTACCTGCAGCACAGGCTCTCAACCGAGTTCTTCCTTCGAGTTAGGTGGCTTCATTTAAGCCTGCACACACACCCTGGGCAACGGTACTAGCCCCAAAACCATGATGTGGGTTGAGAGCTTCCTTCTGTACCAGCCTGTCTCTCCCCCGATATTACGATATTGAAACCGTCCCCAGGCTCTCAGCCACAGTACACCCTAAACTGCTTCGCCCACAGAGAGGTCGACGGTAGCTAAAGCAGGGTTTCTCTACTGTGTTGTTTCTTCGAGTTTGAAAGCTAGCTATTAGACTTCCATTCAAATGTGGGGCTGCAGTACTAGTGTCACGGAGCAAGTGGGGAGTCGTGTTCTGGCTTCTTCCGGGGCCTGGGTCTCACAAGGAAAGTGGTTTTGGACTCACTTGCTGTGCACTCACGCATGCACACCACACAATGCGTCCACCCTGAGGCATGGCTCTTTTAGCCGAAGCAGGAATTCCCTACAGAGTTGTTCCTTTGAGTTAGGTGGTTGGCTTATGGCCTGCAGGCACACCCAGGGCAAGGGTACTAGCCTCATAAACAAGAGGTGAGTTGAGAGCTGCCTTCCGCACCGGCCTGTTTCTCACTCCATTTCACGTATGGGACCCTTTCCCCGGTCTCTCCTACACGAGCACTATACAACTCCTGCGGCTTCAGGAACGGCAATGTTAGCTAAAGCGCAGTAACGCTACAGCATTGATTCTTGGTGTTAGTAGCCTGGGAGGCGAAGGAGCTGCAGCTGGGATTCTTGACAGGCTTGTTTCTTCCCAGTCAGTGTCGAGCACATAGCATTCCAAGCACACATGGAGCAGTCGTGTTAGCTTCAGGTAGCAAGAGCTGAGTCCAGAGGTGCCTTCTGCCCAGACCTATTTCTCTCTTGGTTTCACGTATGGAACCCGTTCCCCAGGCTCTCAGCCACGGTGCTCCGTGTAATGCTTCCTCCGTCTAGAGGTCGACGGTAGCTAAAGCACGGTTTCCCTACAGTGTTGTTTCTTCGAGTTAGAACACTAGCTGTTAGACTTCCATGCAAAAGTGGGGCTGCCGTGCTAGCGTGATGAAACACATGGGGAGTCGTGTTCTGCCTTCTGCTGGGGCCTGAGGCTCACTCACAAAAAGCTTTGGACTCCCTTGCAGGGCTCTCATGCACGCACACAACAAAATGCTTCCACCCTCAGGAGCGGCTCTTTTAGCTGAAGCATGGATTCTCCAGCGAGTTTTTCCTTCGAGTTAGGCGGTTTTCATGAAGCCTGCACACACACCCGGGGCAACGGTACTAGCCCCATAACCATGGTGTGAGTTGAGAGCTGCCTTCTCTCCGGCCTGTCTCTCCCTCGATTTTCCGAAACGGAACCCGTCCCCAGGCTCTCAACCACCGTACACCCTAAACTGCTTCCTCCCACACAGAGGTCGTCGGTAGCTAAAGCACGGTTTCTCTTCAGTGTTGTTTCTCCGAGTTAGAACGCTTGCTATGAATGTCCACAATAGCCAAACTGTGGAAAGAGCCAAGATGTCCACCAACAGATGAATGGATAAAGAAGAGGGGGTATATATATATACAATGGAATATTATGCAGCCATCAAAACGAATGAGATCTTGCCATCTGCAACGACGTGGATGGAACTGGAGGGTATCATGCTGAGCGAAATAAGTCAAACAGAGAAAGACAGGTATCATATGACCTCACTGATAGGAGGAATTCTTAATCTCAGGAAACAAACTGAGGGTTGCTGGAGTGGGGGCTGGATGGGAGGGATGGGGTCACTGGGTGTTGGACACTGGGGAGGGTATGTGTTCTGGTAAGCGCTGTGAATTGTGCAAGACTGTTGAATCTCAGATCTGTACCTCTGAAACAAATAATGCAATATATGTTAAGAAAGAAAAAAAGAAGAATAAGAATGTAGCAGGAGGGGAAGAATGAAGGGGGGAAAATCGGAGGGGGAGAAGAACCATGAGAGACGATGGACTCTGAAAAACAAACTGAGCGTTCTAGAGGGGAGGGGGGTGGGAGGATGGCTTAGCCTGGTGATGGGTATTGAGCAGGGCACGTTCTGCATGGAGCACTGGGTGTTATGCACAAACAATGAATCATGGAACACTATATCTAAAACTAATGATGTAATGTATGGGGATTAACATAACAATAAAAACATTTAAGAATAATAAAGAAAAAGAAAGCTTGCTGTTAGACTTCCATGCAAAAGTGGGGCCGCAGTGCTAACTTCATGAAACAAGTGGGGAGGCGTGTCCTCCCTTCTCCCGGGGCCTGAGTCTCACACGGAAAATGGTTTGGGACTCCATTGCACTTCTCTCACGCAGGCACACAGCAAAATGCTTCCAGCCTCAGGAATGCCTATGTTCGCGGAAGCAGGAATTCTCTACAGAGTTGTTCCTTCGACTTAGGTGCTTGGCTTTAGGCCTGCAGGCACACCCGGGGCAACTGCACTAGCCTCGTAAACAAGAGGTGAGTTGACAGCTGCCTGTCTCTCCCTCGATTTTATCTAAGGAATCTGTCCCCAGGCCCTCACCCACAGTGCAGTGTAAACTGCCTTCTCACACAGAGAGGTCGACGGTAGCTAAAGCAAGGTTTCTCTACTGTGTAGTTTCTTCGAGTTAGAACGCTAGCTATTAGACTTCCATGCAAATGTGGGGCTGCCGTGCTAGCTTGGTCAAACACATGGGGAGTCGTGTTCTGCCTTTCGCTGGGGCCTGAGTCTCACTCGCAAAAAGCTTTGGACTCCCTTGCAGTGCTCTCACGCACCCACACAACAAAATGCTGCCACCCTCAGGAGCAGCTCTTTTACCTGAAGCACAGGCTCTCAACCGAGTTTTTCCTTTGAGTTAGGTGGATTCATTTAAGCCTGCACACACACCCTGGGCACCGGTACTAGCCCCATAACCATGATGTGGGTTGAGAGCTGCCTTCTATACTGGCCTGTCTCTCCACGATATTACGATATTGGAACCGTCCCCAGGCTCTCAGCCACAGTACACCCTAAACTGCTTCGCCCACAGAGAGGTCGACGGTAGCTAAAGCACGGTTTCTCTACTGTGTAGTTTCTTCGAGTTAGAACGCTAGCTATTAGACTTCCATGCAAATGTGGGGCTGCCGTGCTAGCTTGGTCAAACACATGGGGAGTCGTGTTCTGCCTTTCGCTGGGGCCTGAGTCTCACTCGCAAAAAGCTTTGGACTCCCTTGCAGTGCTCTCACGCACGCACACAACAAAATGCTGCCACCCTCAGGAGCAGCTCTTTTACCTGCAGCACAGGCTCTCAACCGAGTTCTTCCTTCGAGTTAGGTGGCTTCATTTAAGCCTGCACACACACCCTGGGCAACGGTACTAGCCCCATAACCATGATGTGGGTTGAAAGCTGCCTTCTGTACCAGCCTGTCTCTCCCCCGATATTACGATATTGAAACCGTCCCCAGGCTCTCAGCCACAGTACACCCTAAACTGCTTCGCCCACAGAGAGGTCGACGGTAGCTAAAGCAGGGTTTCTCTACTGTGTTGTTTCTTCGAGTTTGAAAGCTAGCTATTAGACTTCCATTCAAATGTGGGGCTGCAGTACTAGTGTCACGGAGCAAGTGGGGAGTCGTGTTCTGGCTTCTTCCGGGGCCTGGGTCTCACAAGGAAAATGGTTTTGGACTCACTTGCTGTGCACTCACGCATGCACACCACACAATGCGTCCACCCTGAGGCATGGCTCTTTTAGCCGAAGCAGGAATTCCCTACAGAGTTGTTCCTTTGAGTTAGGTGGTTGGCTTATGGCCTGCAGGCACACCCAGGGCAAGGGTACTAGCCTCATAAACAAGAGGTGAGTTGAGAGCTGCCTTCCGCACCGGCCTGTTTCTCACTCCATTTCACGTATGGGACCCTTTCCCCGGTCTCTCCTACACGAGCACTATACAACTCCTGCGGCTTCAGGAACGGCAATGTTAGCTAAAGCGCAGTAACGCTACAGCATTGATTCTTGGTGTTAGTAGCCTGGGAGGCGAAGGAGCTGCAGCTGGGATTCTTGACAGGCTTGTTTCTTCCCAGTCAGTGTCGAGCACATAGCATTCCAAGCACACATGGAGCAGTCGTGTTAGCTTCAGGTAGCAAGAGCTGAGTCCAGAGGTGCCTTCTGCCCAGACCTATTTCTCTCTTGGTTTCACGTATGGAACCCGTTCCCCAGGCTCTCAGCCACGGTGCTCCGTGTAATGCTTCCTCCGTCTAGAGGTCGACGGTAGCTAAAGCACGGTTTCCCTACAGTGTTGTTTCTTCGAGTTAGAACACTAGCTGTTAGACTTCCATGCAAAAGTGGGGCTGCCGTGCTAGCGTGATGAAACACATGGGGAGTCGTGTTCTGCCTTCTGCTGGGGCCTGAGGCTCACTCACAAAAAGCTTTGGACTCCCTTGCAGGGCTCTCATGCACGCACACAACAAAATGCTTCCACCCTCAGGAGCGGCTCTTTTAGCTGAAGCATGGATTCTCCAGCGAGTTTTTCCTTCGAGTTAGGCGGTTTTCATGAAGCCTGCACACACACCCGGGGCAACGGTACTAGCCCCATAACCATGGTGTGAGTTGAGAGCTGCCTTCTCTCCGGCCTGTCTCTCCCTCGATTTTCCGAAACGGAACCCGTCCCCAGGCTCTCAACCACCGTACACCCTAAACTGCTTCCTCCCACACAGAGGTCGTCGGTAGCTAAAGCACGGTTTCTCTTCAGTGTTGTTTCTCCGAGTTAGAACGCTTGCTATGAATGTCCACAATAGCCAAACTGTGGAAAGAGCCAAGATGTCCACCAACAGATGAATGGATAAAGAAGAGGGGGTATATATATATACAATGGAATATTATGCAGCCATCAAAACGAATGAGATCTTGCCATCTGCAACGACGTGGATGGAACTGGAGGGTATCATGCTGAGCGAAATAAGTCAAACAGAGAAAGACAGGTATCATATGACCTCACTGATAGGAGGAATTCTTAATCTCAGGAAACAAACTGAGGGTTGCTGGAGTGGGGGCTGGATGGAAGGGATGGGGTCACTGGGTGTTGGACACTGGGGAGGGTATGTGTTCTGGTAAGCGCTGTGAATTGTGCAAGACTGTTGAATCTCAGATCTGTACCTCTGAAACAAATAATGCAATATATGTTAAGAAAGAAAAAAAGAAGAATAAGAATGTAGCAGGAGGGGAAGAATGAAGGGGGGAAAATCGGAGGGGGAGAAGAACCATGAGAGACGATGGACTCTGAAAAACAAACTGAGCGTTCTAGAGGGGAGGGGGGTGGGAGGATGGCTTAGCCTGGTGATGGGTATTGAGCAGGGCACGTTCTGCATGGAGCACTGGGTGTTATGCACAAACAATGAATCATGGAACACTATATCTAAAACTAATGATGTAATGTATGGGGATTAACATAACAATAAAAACATTTAAGAATAATAAAGAAAAAGAAAGCTTGCTGTTAGACTTCCATGCAAAAGTGGGGCCGCAGTGCTAACTTCATGAAACAAGTGGGGAGGCGTGTCCTCCCTTCTCCCGGGGCCTGAGTCTCACACGGAAAATGGTTTGGGACTCCATTGCACTTCTCTCACGCAGGCACACAGCAAAATGCTTCCAGCCTCAGGAATGCCTATGTTCGCGGAAGCAGGAATTCTCTACAGAGTTGTTCCTTCGACTTAGGTGCTTGGCTTTAGGCCTGCAGGCACACCCGGGGCAACTGCACTAGCCTCGTAAACAAGAGGTGAGTTGACAGCTGCCTGTCTCTCCCTCGATTTTATCTATGGAATCTGTCCCCAGGCCCTCACCCACAGTGCAGTGTAAACTGCCTTCTCACACAGAGAGGTCGACGGTAGCTAAAGCAAGGTTTCTCTACTGTGTAGTTTCTTCGAGTTAGAACGCTAGCTATTAGACTTCCATGCAAATGTGGGGCTGCCGTGCTAGCTTGGTCAAACACATGGGGAGTCGTGTTCTGCCTTTCGCTGGGGCCTGAGTCTCACTCGCAAAAAGCTTTGGACTCCCTTGCAGTGCTCTCACGCACCCACACAACAAAATGCTGCCACCCTCAGGAGCAGCTCTTTTACCTGAAGCACAGGCTCTCAACCGAGTTTTTCCTTTGAGTTAGGTGGATTCATTTAAGCCTGCACACACACCCTGGGCACCAGTACTAGCCCCATAACCATGATGTGGGTTGAGAGCTGCCTTCTATACTGGCCTGTCTCTCCACGATATTACGATATTGGAACCGTCCCCAGGCTCTCAGCCACAGTACACCCTAAACTGCTTCGCCCACAGAGAGGTCGACGGTAGCTAAAGCACGGTTTCTCTACAGTGTTGTTTCTTCGAGTTAGAACGCTAGCTATTAGACTTCCATGCAAATGTGGGGCTGCCGTGCTAGCTTGGTCAAACACATGGGGAGTCGTGTTCTGCCTTTCGCTGGGGCCTGAGTCTCACTCGCAAAAAGCTTTGGACTCCCTTGCAGTGCTCTCACGCACGCACACAACAAAATGCTGCCACCCTCAGGAGCAGCTCTTTTACCTGCAGCACAGGCTCTCAACCGAGTTCTTCCTTCGAGTTAGGTGGCTTCATTTAAGCCTGCACACACACCCTGGGCAACGGTACTAGCCCCATAACCATGATGTGGGTTGAAAGCTGCCTTCTGTACCAGCCTGTCTCTCCCCCGATATTACGATATTGAAACCGTCCCCAGGCTCTCAGCCACAGTACACCCTAAACTGCTTCGCCCACAGAGAGGTCGACGGTAGCTAAAGCAGGGTTTCTCTACTGTGTTGTTTCTTCGAGTTTGAAAGCTAGCTATTAGACTTCCATTCAAATGTGGGGCTGCAGTACTAGTGTCACGGAGCAAGTGGGGAGTCGTGTTCTGGCTTCTTCCGGGGCCTGGGTCTCACAAGGAAAATGGTTTTGGACTCACTTGCTGTGCACTCACGCATGCACACCACACAATGCGTCCACCCTGAGGCATGGCTCTTTTAGCCGAAGCAGGAATTCCCTACAGAGTTGTTCCTTTGAGTTAGGTGGTTGGCTTATGGCCTGCAGGCACACCCAGGGCAAGGGTACTAGCCTCATAAACAAGAGGTGAGTTGAGAGCTGCCTTCCGCACCGGCCTGTTTCTCACTCCATTTCACGTATGGGACCCTTTCCCCGGTCTCTCCTACACGAGCACTATACAACTCCTGCGGCTTCAGGAACGGCAATGTTAGCTAAAGCGCAGTAACGCTACAGCATTGATTCTTGGTGTTAGTAGCCTGGGAGGCGAATGAGCTGCAGCTGGGATTCTTGACAGGCTTGTTTCTTCGCAGTCAGTGTCGAGCACATAGCATTCCAAGCACACATGGAGCGGTCGTGTTAGCTTCAGGTAGCAAGAGCTGAGTCCAGAGGTGCCTTCTGCCCAGACCTATTTCTCTCTTGGTTTCACGTATGGAACCCGTTCCCCAGGCTCTCAGCCACGGTACTCCGTGTAATGCTTCCTCCGTCTAGAGGTCGACGGTAGCTAAAGCACGGTTTCCCTACAGTGTTGTTTCTTCGAGTTAGAACACTAGCTGTTAGACTTCCATGCAAAAGTGGGGCTGCCGTGCTAGCGTGATGAAACACATGGGGAGTCGTGTTCTGCCTTCTGCTGGGGCCTGAGGCTCACTCACAAAAAGCTTTGGACTCCCTTGCAGGGCTCTCATGCACGCACACAACAAAATGCTTCCACCCTCAGGAGCGGCTCTTTTAGCTGAAGCATGGATTCTCCAGCGAGTTTTTCCTTCGAGTTAGGCGGTTTTCATGAAGCCTGCACACACACCCGGGGCAACGGTACTAGCCCCATAACCATGGTGTGAGTTGAGAGCTGCCTTCTCTCCGGCCTGTCTCTCCCTCGATTTTCCGAAACGGAACCCGTCCCCAGGCTCTCAACCACCGTACACCCTAAACTGCTTCCTCCCACACAGAGGTCGTCGGTAGCTAAAGCACGGTTTCTCTTCAGTGTTGTTTCTCCGAGTTAGAACGCTTGCTAGGAATGTCCACAATAGCCAAACTGTGGAAAGAGCCAAGATGTCCACCAACAGATGAATGGATAAAGAAGAGGGGGTATATATATATACAATGGAATATTATGCAGCCATCAAAAGGAATGAGATCTTGCCATCTGCAACGACGTGGATGGAACTGGAGGGTATCATGCTGAGCGAAATAAGTCAAACAGAGAAAGACAGGTATCATATGACCTCACTGATAGGAGGAATTCTTAATCTCAGGAAACAAACTGAGGGTTGCTGGAGTGGGGGCTGGGGTGGGAGGGATGGGGTCACTGGGTGTTGGACACTGGGGAGGGTATGTGTTCTGGTAAGCGCTGTGAATTGTGCAAGACTGTTGAGTCTCAGATCTGTACCTCTGAAACAAATAATGCAATATATGTTAAGAAAGAAAAAAAGAAGAAGAAGAATGTAGCAGGAGGGGAAGAATGAAGGGGGGAAAATCGGAGGGGGAGAAGAACCATGAGAGACGATGGACTCTGAAAAACAAACTGAGCGTTCTAGAGGGGAGGGGGGTGGGAGGATGGCTTAGCCTGGTGATGGGTATTGAGCAGGGCACGTTCTGCATGGAGCACTGGGTGTTATGCACAAACAATGAATCATGGAACACTATATCTAAAACTAATGATGTAATGTATGGGGATTAACATAACAATAAAAACATTTAAGAATAATAAAGAAAAAGAAAGCTTGCTGTTAGACTTCCATGCAAAAGTGGGGCCGCAGTGCTAACTTCATGAAACAAGTGGGGAGGCGTGTCCTCCCTTCTCCCGGGGCCTGAGTCTCACACGGAAAATGGTTTGGGACTCCATTGCACTTCTCTCACGCAGGCACACAGCAAAATGCTTCCAGCCTCAGGAATGCCTATGTTCGCGGAAGCAGGAATTCTCTACAGAGTTGTTCCTTCGACTTAGGTGCTTGGCTTTAGGCCTGCAGGCACACCCGGGGCAACTGCACTAGCCTCGTAAACAAGAGGTGAGTTGACAGCTGCCTGTCTCTCCCTCGATTTTACCTATGGAACCTGTCCCCAGGCCCTCACCCACAGTGCAGTGTAAACTGCCTTCTCACACAGAGAGGTCGACGGTAGCTAAAGCAAGGTTTCTCTACTGTGTAGTTTCTTCGAGTTAGAACGCTAGCTATTAGACTTCCATGCAAATGTGGGGCTGCCGTGCTAGCTTGGTCAAACACATGGGGAGTCGTGTTCTGCCTTTCGCTGGGGCCTGAGTCTCACTCGCAAAAAGCTTTGGACTCCCTTGCAGTGCTCTCACGCACCCACACAACAAAATGCTGCCACCCTCAGGAGCAGCTCTTTTACCTGCAGCACAGGCTCTCAACCGAGTTCTTCCTTCGAGTTAGGTGGCTTCATTTAAGCCTGCACACACACCCTGGGCAACGGTACTAGCCCCATAACCATGATGTGGGTTGAGAGCTGCCTTCTGTACCAGCCTGTCTCTCCCCCGATATTACGATATTGAAACCGTCCCCAGGCTCTCAGCCACAGTACACCCTAAACTGCTTCGCCCACAGAGAGGTCGACGGTAGCTAAAGCAGGGTTTCTCTACTGTGTTGTTTCTTCGAGTTTGAAAGCTAGCTATTAGACTTCCATTCAAATGTGGGGCTGCAGTACTAGTGTCACGGAGCAAGTGGGGAGTCGTGTTCTGGCTTCTTCCGGGGCCTGGGTCTCACAAGGAAAGTGGTTTTGGACTCACTTGCTGTGCACTCACGCATGCACACCACACAATGCGTCCACCCTGAGGCATGGCTCTTTTAGCCGAAGCAGGAATTCCCTACAGAGTTGTTCCTTTGAGTTAGGTGGTTGGCATATGGCATGCAGGCACACCCGGGGCAAGGGTACTAGCCTCATAAACAAGAGGTGAGTTGAGAGCTGCCTTCCGCACCGGCCTGTTTCTCACTCCATTTCACGTATGGGACCCTTTCCCCGGTCTCTCCTACACGAGCACTATACAACTCCTGCGGCTTCAGGAACGGCAATGTTAGCTAAAGCGCAGTAACGCTACAGCATTGATTCTTGGTGTTAGTAGCCTGGGAGGCGAAGGAGCTGCAGCTGGGATTCTTGACAGGCTTGTTTCTTCCCAGTCAGTGTCGAGCACATAGCATTCCAAGCACACATGGAGCAGTCGTGTTAGCTTCAGGTAGCAAGAGCTGAGTCCAGAGGTGCCTTCTGCCCAGACCTATTTCTCTCTTGGTTTCACGTATGGAACCCGTTCCCCAGGCTCTCAGCCACGGTGCTCCGTGTAATGCTTCCTCCGTCTAGAGGTCGACGGTAGCTAAAGCACGGTTTCCCTACAGTGTTGTTTCTTCGAGTTAGAACACTAGCTGTTAGACTTCCATGCAAAAGTGGGGCTGCCGTGCTAGCGTGATGAAACACATGGGGAGTCGTGTTCTGCCTTCTGCTGGGGCCTGAGGCTCACTCACAAAAAGCTTTGGACTCCCTTGCAGGGCTCTCATGCACGCACACAACAAAATGCTTCCACCCTCAGGAGCGGCTCTTTTAGCTGAAGCATGGATTCTCCAGCGAGTTTTTCCTTCGAGTTAGGCGGTTTTCATGAAGCCTGCACACACACCGGGGGCAACGGTCCTAGCCCCATAACCATGGTGTGAGTTGAGAGCTGCCTTCTCTCCGGCCTGTCTCTCCCTCGATTTTCCGAAACGGAACCCGTCCCCAGGCTCTCAACCACCGTACACCCTAAACTGCTTCCTCCCACACAGAGGTCGTCGGTAGCTAAAACACGGTTTCTCTTCAGTGTTGTTTCTCCGAGTTAGAACGCTTGCTATGAATGTCCACAATAGCCAAACTGTGGAAAGAGCCAAGATGTCCACCAACAGATGAATGGATAAAGAAGAGGGGGTATATATATATATATACAATGGAATATTATGCAGCCATCAAAAGGAATGAGATCTTGCCATCTGCAACGACGTGGATGGAACTGGAGGGTATCCTGCTGAGCGAAATAAGTCAAACAGAGAAAGACATGTATCATAGGACCTCACTGATAGGAGGAATTCTTAATCTCAGGAGACAAACTGAGGGTTGCTGGAGTGGGGGCTGGATGGGAGGGATGGGGTCACTGGGTGTTGGACACTGGGAAGGGTATGTGTTCTGGTAAGCGCTGTGTATTGTGCAAGACTGTTGAATCTGAGATCTGTACCTCTGAAACAAATAATGCAATATATGTTAAGAAAGAAAAAAAGAAGAAGAAGAATGTAGCAGGAGGGGAAGAATGAAGGGGGGAAAATCGGAGGGGGAGAAGAACCATGAGAGACGATGGACTCTGAAAAACAAACTGAGCGTTCTAGAGGGGAGGGGGGTGGGAGGATGGCTTAGCCTGGTGATGGGTATTGAGCAGGGCACGTTCTGCATGGAGCACTGGGTGTTATGCACAAACAATGAATCATGGAACACTATATCTAAAACTAATGATGTAATGTATGGGGATTAACATAACAATAAAAACATTTAAGAATAATAAAGAAAAAGAAAGCTTGCTATTAGACTTCCATGCAAAAGTGGGGCCGCAGTGCTAACTTCATGAAACAAGTGGGGAGGCGTGTCCTCCCTTCTCCCGGGGCCTGAGTCTCACACGGAAAATGGTTTGGGACTCCATTGCACTTCTCTCACGCAGGCACACAGCAAAACACTTCCAGCCTCAGGAATGCCTATGTTCGCGGAAGCAGGAATTCTCTACAGAGTTGTTCCTTCGACTTAGGTGCTTGGCTTTAGGCCTGCAGGCACACCCGGGGCAACTGCACTAGCCTCGTAAACAAGAGGTGAGTTGACAGCTGCCTGTCTCTCCCTCGATTTTACCTATGGAACCTGTCCCCAGGCCCTCACCCACAGTGCAGCGTAAACTGCTTTCTCACACAGAGAGGTCGACGGTAGCTAAAGCACGGTTTCTCTACTGTGTAGTTTCTTCGAGTTAGAACGCTAGCTATTAGACTTCCATGCAAATGTGGGGCTGCCGTGCTAGCTTGGTCAAACACATGGGGAGTCGTGTTCTGCCTTTCGCTGGGGCCTGAGTCTCACTCGCAAAAAGCTTTGGACTCCCTTGCAGTGCTCTCACGCACGCACACAACAAAATGCTGCCACCCTCAGGAGCAGCTCTTTTACCTGAAGCACAGGCTCTCAACCGAGTTTTTCCTTTGAGTTAGGTGGATTCATTTAAGCCTGCACACACACCCTGGGCACCGGTACTAGCCCCATAACCATGATGTGGGTTGAGAGCTGCCTTCTGTACTGGCCTGTCTCTCCCCGATATTACGATATTGAAACCGTCCCCAGGCTCTCAGCCACAGTACACCCTAAACTGCTTCGCCCACAGAGAGGTCGACGGTAGCTAAAGCACGGTTTCTCCACTGTGTAGTTTCTTCGAGTTAGAACGCTAGCTATTAGACTTCCATGCAAATGTGGGGCGGCCGTGCTAGCTTGGTCAAACACATGGGGAGTCGTGTTCTGCCTTTCGCTGGGGCCTGAGTCTCACTCGCAAAAAGCTTTGGACTCCCTTGCAGTGCTCTCACGCACGCACACAACAAAATGCTGGCACCCTCAGGAGCAGCTCTTTTACCTGCAGCACAGGCTCTCAACCGAGTTCTTCCTTCGAGTTAGGTGGCTTCATTTAAGGCTGCACAAACACCCTGGGCAACGGTACTAGCCCCATAACCATGATGTGGGTTGAGAGCTGCCTTCTGTACCAGCCTGTCTCTCCCCCGATATTACGATATTGAAACCGTCCCCAGGCTCTCAGCCACAGTACACCCTAAACTGCTTTGCCCACAGAGAGGTCGACGGTAGCTAAAGCAGGGTTTCTCTACTGTGTTGTTTCTTAGAGTTTGAAAGCTAGCTATTAGACTTCCATTCAAATGTGGGGCTGCAGTATTAGTGTCACGGAGCAAGTGGGGAGTCGTGTTCTGGCTTCTTCCGGGGCCTGGGTCTCACAAGGAAAGTGGTTTTGGACTCACTTGCTGTTCACTCACGCATGCATACCACACAATGCGTCCACCCTGAGGCATGGCTCTTTTAGCCGAAGCAGGAATTCCCTACAGAGTTGTTCCTTTGAGTTAGGTGGTTGGCTTATGGCCTGCAGGCACACCCAGGGCAAGGGTACTAGCCTCATAAACAAGAGGTGAGTTGAGAGCTGCCTTCCACACCGGCCTGTTTCTCACTCCATTTCACGTATGGGACCCTTTCCCCGGTCTCTCCTACACGAGCACTATACAACTCCTGCGGCTTCAGGAACGGCAATGTTAGCTAAAGCGCAGTAACGCTACAGCATTGATTCTTGGTGTTAGTAGCCTGGGAGGCGAAGGAGCTGCAGCTGGGATTCTTGACAGGCTTGTTTCTTCCCAGTCAGTGTCGAGCACATAGCATTCCAAGCACACATGGAGCAGTCGTGTTAGCCTCAGGTAGCAAGAGCTGAGTCCAGAGGTGCCTTCTGCCCAGACCTATTTCTCTCTTGGTTTCACGTATGGAACCCGTTCCCCAGGCTCTCAGCCACGGTACTCCGTGTAATGCTTCCTCCGTCTAGAGGTCGACGGTAGCTAAAGCACGGTTTCTCTACAGTGTTGTTTCTTCGAGTTAGAACACTAGCTGTTAGACTTCCATGCAAAAGTGGGGCTGCCGTGCTAGCGTGATGAAACACATGGGGAGTCGTGTTCTGCCTTCTGCTGGGGCCTGAGGCTCACTCACAAAAAGCTTTGGACTCCCTTGCAGGGCTCTCATGCACGCACACAACAAAATGCTTCCACCCTCAGGAGCGGCTCTTTTAGCTGAAGCATGGATTCTCCAGCGAGTTTTTCCTTCGAGTTAGGCGGTTTTCATGAAGCCTGCACACACACCCGGGGCAACGGTACTAGCCCCATAACCATGGTGTGAGTTGAGAGCTGCCTTCTCTCCGGCCTGTGTCTCCCTCGATTTTCCGAAACGGAACCCGTCCCCAGGCTCTCAACCACCGTACACCCTAAACTGCTTCCTCCCACACAGAGGTCGTCGGTAGCTAAAGCACGGTTTCTCTTCAGTGTTGTTTCTCCGAGTTAGAACGCTTGCTATGAATGTCCACAATAGCCAAACTGTGGAAAGAGCCAAGATGTCCACCAACAGATGAATGGATAAAGAAGAGGGGGTATATATATATACAATGGAATATTATGCAGCCATCAAAACGAATGAGATCTTGCCATCTGCAACGACGTGGATGGAACTGGAGGGTATCATGCTGAGCGAAATAAGTCAAACAGAGAAAGACATGTATCATATGACCTCACTGATAGGAGGAATTCTTAATCTCAGGAAACAAACTGAGGGTTGCTGGAGTGGGGGCTGGGGTGGGAGGGATGGGCTCACTGGGTGTTGGACACTGGGGAGGGTATGTGTTCTGGTAAGCGCTGTGAATTGTGCAAGACTGTTGAATCTCAGATCTGTACCTCTGAAACAAACAATACAATATATGTTAAGAAAGAAAAAAAGAAGAAGAAGAATGTAGCAGGAGGGGAAGAATGAAGGGGGGAAAATCGGAGGGGGAGAAGAACCATGAGAGACGATGGACTCTGAAAAAGAAACTGAGGGTTCTAGAGGGGGGGGGTGGGAGGATGGCTTAGCCTGGTGATGGGTATTGAGCAGGGCACGTTCTGCATGGAGCACTGGGTGTTATGCACAAACAATGAATCATGGAACACTATATCTAAAACTAATGATGTAATGTATGGGGATTAACATAACAATAAAAACATTTAAGAATAATAAAGAAAAAGAAAGCTTGCTATTAGACTTCCATGCAAAAGTGGGGCCGCAGTGCTAACTTCATGAAACAAGTGGGGAGGCGTGTCCTCCCTTCTCCCGGGGCCTGAGTCTCACACGGAAAATGGTTTGGGACTCCATTGCACTTCTCTCATGCAGGCACACAGCAAAATGCTTCCAGCCTCAGGAATGCCTATGTTCGCGGAAGCAGGAATTCTCTACAGAGTTGTTCCTTCGACTTAGGTGCTTGGCTTTAGGCCTGCAGGCACACCCGGGGCAACTGCACTAGCCTCGTAAACAGGAGGTGAGTTGACAGCTGCCTGTCTCTCCCTCGATTTTACCTATGGAACCTGTCCCCAGGCCCTCACCCACAGTGCAGCGTAAACTGCTTTCTCACACAGAGAGGTCGACGGTAGCTAAAGCACGGTTTCTCTACTGTGTAGTTTCTTCGAGTTAGAACGCTAGCTCTTAGACTTCCATGCAAATGTGGGGCTGCCGTGCTAGCTTGGTCAAACACATGGGGAGTCGTGTTCTGCCTTTTGCTGGGGCCTGAGTCTCACTCGCAAAAAGCTTTGGACTCCCTTGCAGTGCTCTCACGCACGCACACAACAAAATGCTGCCACCCTCAGGAGCAGCTCTTTTACCTGAAGCACAGGCTCTCAACCGAGTTTTTCCTTTGAGTTAGGTGGATTCATTTAAGCCTGCACACACACCCTGGGCACCGGTACTAGCCCCATAACCATGATGTGGGTTGAGAGCTGCCTTCTGTACTGGCCTGTCTCTCCCCGATATTACGATATTGAAACCGTCCCCAGGCTCTCAGCCACAGTACACCCTAAACTGCTTCGCCCACAGAGAGGTCGACGGTAGCTAAAGCACGGTTTCTCTACTGTGTAGTTTCTTCGAGTTAGAACGCTAGCTATTAGACTTCCATGCAAATGTGGGGCTGCCGTGCTAGCTTGGTCAAACACATGGGGAGTCGTGTTCTGCCTTTCGCTGGGGCCTGAGTCTCACTCGCAAAAAGCTTTGGACTCCCTTGCAGTGCTCTCACGCACGCACACAACAAAATGCTGCCACCCTCAGGAGCAGCTCTTTTACCTGCAGCACAGGCTCTCAACCGAGTTCTTCCTTCGAGTTAGGTGGCTTCATTTAAGCCTGCACACACACCCTGGGCAACGGTACTAGCCCCATAACCATGATGTGGGTTGAGAGCTGCCTTCTGTACCAGCCTGTCTCTCCCCCGATATTACGATATTGAAACCGTCCCCAGGCTCTCAGCCACAGTACACCCTAAACTGCTTCGCCCACAGAGAGGACGACGGTAGCTAAAGCAGGGTTTCTCTACTGTGTTGTTTCTTCGAGTTTGAAAGCTAGCTATTAGACTTCCATTCAAATGTGGGGCTGCAGTACTAGTGTCACGGAGCAAGTGGGGAGTCGTGTTCTGGCTTCTTCCGGGGCCTGGGTCTCACAAGGAAAGTGGTTTTGGACTCACTTGCTGTGCACTCACGCATGCACACCACACAATGCGTCCACCCTGAGGCATGGCTCTTTTAGCCGAAGCAGGAATTCCCTACAGAGTTGTTCCTTTGAGTTAGGTGGTTGGCTTATGGCCTGCAGGCACACCCAGGGCAAGGGTACTAGCCTCATAAACAAGAGGTGAGTTGAGAGCTGCCTTCCGCACCGGCCTGTTTCTCACTCCATTTCACGTATGGGACCCTTTCCCCGGTCTCTCCTACACGAGCACTATACAACTCCTGCGGCTTCAGGAACGGCAATGTTAGCTAAAGCGCAGTAACGCTACAGCATTGATTCTTGGTGTTAGTAGCGTGGGAGGCGAAGGAGCTGCAGCTGGGATTCTTGACAGGCTTGTTTCTTCGCAGTCAGTGTCGAGCACATAGCATTCCAAGCACACATGGAGCAGTCGTGTTAGCTTCAGGTAGCAAGAGCTGAGTCCAGAGGTGCCTTCTGCCCAGACCTATTTCTCTCTTGGTTTCACGTATGGAACCCGTTCCCCAGGCTCTCAGCCACGGTACTCCGTGTAATGCTTCCTCCGTCTAGAGGTCGACGGTAGCTAAAGCACGGTTTCTCTACAGTGTTGTTTCTTCGAGTTAGAACACTAGCTGTTAGACTTCCATGCAAAAGTGGGGCTGCCGTGCTAGCATGATGAAACACATGGGGAGTCGTGTTCTGCCTTCTGCTGGGGCCTGAGGCTCACTCACAAAAAGCTTTGGACTCCCTTGCAGGGCTCTCATGCACGCACACAACAAAATGCTTCCACCCTCAGGAGCGGCTCTTTTAGCTGAAGCATGGATTCTCCAGCGAGTTTTTCCTTCGAGTTAGGCGGTTTTCATGAAGCCTGCACACACACCGGGGGCAACGGTCCTAGCCCCATAACCATGGTGTGAGTTGAGAGCTGCCTTCTCTCCGGCCTGTCTCTCCCTCGATTTTACGAAACGGAACCCGTCCCCAGGCTCTCAACCACCGTACACCCTAAACTGCTTCCTCCCACACAGAGGTCGTCGGTAGCTAAAGCACGGTTTCTCTTCAGTGTTGTTTCTCCGAGTTAGAACGCTTGCTATGAATGTCCACAATAGCCAAACTGTGGAAAGAGCCAAGATGTCCACCAACAGATGAATGGATAAAGAAGAGGGGGTATATATATATATATACAATGGAATATTATGCAGCCATCAAAAGGAATGAGATCTTGCCATCTGCAACGACGTGGATGGAACTGGAGGGTATCCTGCTGAGCGAAATAAGTCAAACAGAGAAAGACATGTATCATATGACCTCACTGATAGGAGGAATTCTTAATCTCAGGAGACAAACTGAGGGTTGCTGGAGTGGGGGCTGGATGGGAGGGATGGGGTCACTGGGTGTTGGACATTGGGAAGGGTATGTGTTCTGGTAAGCGCTGTGTATTGTGCAAGACTGTTGAATCTCAGATCTGTACCTCTGAAACAAATAATGCAATATATGTTAAGAAAGAAAAAAAGAAGAAGAAGAATGTAGCAGGAGGGGAAGAATGAAGGGGGGAAAATCGGAGGGGGAGAAGAACCATGAGAGACGATGGACTCTGAAAAACAAACTGAGCGTTCTAGAGGGGAGGGGGGTGGGAGGATGGCTTAGCCTGGTGATGGGTATTGAGCAGGGCACGTTCTGCATGGAGCACTGGGTGTTATGCACAAACAATGAATCATGGAACACTATATCTAAAACTAATGATGTAATGTATGGGGATTAACATAACAATAAAAACATTTAAGAATAATAAAGAAAAAGAAAGCTTGCTATTAGACTTCCATGCAAAAGTGGGGCCGCAGTGCTAACTTCATGAAACAAGTGGGGAGGCGTGTCCTCCCTTCTCCCGGGGCCTGAGTCTCACACGGAAAATGGTTTGGGACTCCATTGCACTTCTCTCACGCAGGCACACAGCAAAATGCTTCCAGCCTCAGGAATGCCTATGTTCGCGGAAGCAGGAATTCTCTACAGAGTTGTTCCTTCGACTTAGGTGCTTGGCTTTAGGCCTGCAGGCACACCCGGGGCAACTGCACTAGCCTCGTAAACAGGAGGTGAGTTGACAGCTGCCTGTCTCTCCCTCGATTTTACCTATGGAACCTGTCCCCAGGCCCTCACCCACAGTGCAGCGTAAACTGCTTTCTCACACAGAGAGGTCGACGGTAGCTAAAGCACGGTTTCTCTACTGTGTAGTTTCTTCGAGTTAGAACGCTAGCTCTTAGACTTCCATGCAAATGTGGGGCTGCCGTGCTAGCTTGGTCAAACACATGGGGAGTCGTGTTCTGCCTTTCGCTGGGGCCTGAGTCTCACTCGCAAAAAGCTTTGGACTCCCTTGCAGTGCTCTCACGCACGCACACAACAAAATGCTGCCACCCTCAGGAGCAGCTCTTTTACCTGAAGCACAGGCTCTCAACCGAGTTTTTCCTTTGAGTTAGGTGGATTCATTTAAGCCTGCACACACACCCTGGGCACCGGTACTAGCCCCATAACCATGATGTGGGTTGAGAGCTGCCTTCTGTACTGGCCTGTCTCTCCCCGATATTACGATATTGAAACCGTCCCCAGGCTCTCAGCCACAGTACACCCTAAACTGCTTCGCCCACAGAGAGGTCGACGGTAGCTAAAGCACGGTTTCTCTACTGTGTAGTTTCTTCGAGTTAGAACGCTAGCTATTAGACTTCCATGCAAATGTGGGGCTGCCGTGCTAGCTTGGTCAAACACATGGGGAGTCGTGTTCTGCCTTTCGCTGGGGCCTGAGTCTCACTCGCAAAAAGCTTTGGACTCCCTTGCAGTGCTCTCACGCACGCACACAACAAAATGCTGCCACCCTCAGGAGCAGCTCTTTTACCTGCAGCACAGGCTCTCAACCGAGTTCTTCCTTCGAGTTAGGTGGCTTCATTTAAGCCTGCACACACACCCTGGGCAACGGTACTAGCCCCATAACCATGATGTGGGTTGAGAGCTGCCTTCTGTAGCAGCCTGTCTCTCCCCCGATATTACGATATTGAAACCGTCCCCAGGCTCTCAGCCACAGTACACCCTAAACTGCTTCGCCCACAGAGAGGTCGACGGTAGCTAAAGCAGGGTTTCTCTACTGTGTTGTTTCTTCGAGTTTGAAAGCTAGCTATTAGACTTCCATTCAAATGTGGGGCTGCAGTACTAGTGTCACGGAGCAAGTGGGGAGTCGTGTTCTGGCTTCTTCCGGGGCCTGGGTCTCACAAGGAAAGTGGTTTTGGACTCACTTGCTGTGCACTCACGCATGCACACCACACAATGCGTCCACCCTGAGGCATGGCTCTTTTAGCCGAAGCAGGAATTCCCTACAGAGTTGTTCCTTTGAGTTAGGTGGTTGGCTTATGGCCTGCAGGCACACCCAGGGCAAGGGTACTAGCCTCATAAACAAGAGGTGAGTTGAGAGCTGCCTTCCGCACCGGCCTGTTTCTCACTCCATTTCACGTATGGGACCCTTTCCACGGTCTCTCCTACACGAGCACTATACCACTCCTGCGGCTTCAGGAACGGCAATGTTAGCTAAAGCGCAGTAACGCTACAGCATTGATTCTTGGTGTTAGTAGCCTGGGAGGCGAATGAGCTGCAGCTGGGATTCTTGACAGGCTTGTTTCTTCGCAGTCAGTGTCGAGCACATAGCATTCCAAGCACACATGGAGCAGTCGTGTTAGCTTCAGGTAGCAAGAGCTGAGTCCAGAGGTGCCTTCTGCCCAGACCTATTTCTCTCTTGGTTTCACGTATGGAACCCGTTCCCCAGGCTCTCAGCCACGGTACTCCGTGTAATGCTTCCTCCGTCTAGAGGTCGATGGTAGCTAAAGCACGGTTTCTCTACAGTGTTGTTTCTTCGAGTTAGAACACTAGCTGTTAGACTTCCATGCAAAAGTGGGGCTGCCGTGCTAGCGTGATGAAACACATGGGGAGTCGTGTTCTGCCTTCTGCTGGGGCCTGAGGCTCACTCACAAAAAGCTTTGGACTCCCTTGCAGGGCTCTCATGCACGCACACAACAAAATGCTTCCACCCTCAGGAGCGGCTCTTTTAGCTGAAGCATGGATTCTCCAGCGAGTTTTTCCTTCGAGTTAGGCGGTTTTCATGAAGCCTGCACACACACCCGGGGCAACGGTACTAGCCCCATAACCATGGTGTGAGTTGAGAGCTGCCTTCTCTCCGGCCTGTGTCTCCCTCGATTTTCCGAAACGGAACCCGTCCCCAGGCTCTCAACCACCGTACACCCTAAACTGCTTCCTCCCACACAGAGGTCGTCGGTAGCTAAAGCACGGTTTCTCTTCAGTGTTGTTTCTCCGAGTTAGAACGCTTGCTATGAATGTCCACAATAGCCAAACTGTGGAAAGAGCCAAGATGTCCACCAACAGATGAATGGATAAAGAAGAGGGGGTATATATATATATACAATGGAATATTATGCAGCCATCAAAACGAATGAGATCTTGCCATCTGCAACGACGTGGATGGAACTGGAGGGTATCATGCTGAGCGAAATAAGTCAAACAGAGAAAGACATGTATCATATGACCTCACTGATAGGAGGAATTCTTAATCTCAGGAAACAAACTGAGGGTTGCTGGAGTGGGGGCTGGGGTGGGAGGGATGGGCTCACTGGGTGTTGGACACTGGGGAGGGTATGTGTTCTGGTAAGCGCTGTGAATTGTGCAAGACTGTTGAATGTCAGATCTGTACCTCTGAAACAAATAATGCAATATATGTTAAGAAAGAAAAAAAGAAGAAGAAGAATGTAGCAGGAGGGGAAGAATGAAGGGGGGAAAATCGGAGGGGGAGAAGAACCATGAGAGACGATGGACTCTGAAAAAGAAACTGAGGGTTCTAGAGGGGGGGGGTGGGAGGATGGCTTAGCCTGGTGATGGGTATTGAGCAGGGCACGTTCTGCATGGAGCACTGGGTGTTATGCACAAACAATGAATCATGGAACACTATATCTAAAACTAATGATGTAATGTATGGGGATTAACATAACAATAAAAACATTTAAGAATAATAAAGAAAAAGAAAGCTTGCTATTAGACTTCCATGCAAAAGTGGGGCCGCAGTGCTAACTTCATGAAACAAGTGGGGAGGCGTGTCCTCCCTTCTCCCGGGGCCTGAGTCTCACACGGAAAATGGTTTGGGACTCCATTGCACTTCTCTCACGCAGGCACACAGCAAAATGCTTCCAGCCTCAGGAATGCCTATGTTCGCGGAAGCAGGAATTCTCTACAGAGTTGTTCCTTCGACTTAGGTGCTTGGCTTTAGGCCTGCAGGCACACCCGGGGCAACTGCACTAGCCTCGTAAACAGGAGGTGAGTTGACAGCTGCCTGTCTCTCCCTCGATTTTACCTATGGAACCTGTCCCCAGGCCCTCACCCACAGTGCAGCGTAAACTGCTTTCTCACACAGAGAGGTCGACGGTAGCTAAAGCACGGTTTCTCTACTGTGTAGTTTCTTCGAGTTAGAACGCTAGCTCTTAGACTTCCATGCAAATGTGGGGCTGCCGTGCTAGCTTGGTCAAACACATGGGGAGTCGTGTTCTGCCTTTTGCTGGGGCCTGAGTCTCACTCGCAAAAAGCTTTGGACTCCCTTGCAGTGCTCTCACGCACGCACACAACAAAATGCTGCCACCCTCAGGAGCAGCTCTTTTACCTGAAGCACAGGCTCTCAACCGAGTTTTTCCTTTGAGTTAGGTGGATTCATTTAAGCCTGCACACACACCCTGGGCACCGGTACTAGCCCCATAACCATGATGTGGGTTGAGAGTTGCCTTCTGTACTGGCCTGTCTCTCCCCGATATTACGATATTGAAACCGTCCCCAGGCTCTCAGCCACAGTACACCCTAAACTGCTTCGCCCACAGAGAGGTCGACGGTAGCTAAAGCACGGTTTCTCTACTGTGTAGTTTCTTCGAGTTAGAACGCTAGCTATTAGACTTCCATGCAAATGTGGGGCTGCCGTGCTAGCTTGGTCAAACACATGGGGAGTCGTGTTCTGCCTTTCGCTGGGGCCTGAGTCTCACTCGCAAAAAGCTTTGGACTCCCTTGCAGTGCTCTCACGCACGCACACAACAAAATGCTGCCACCCTCAGGAGCAGCTCTTTTACCTGCAGCACAGGCTCTCAACCGAGTTCTTCCTTCGAGTTAGGTGGCTTCATTTAAGCCTGCACACACACCCTGGGCAACGGTACTAGCCCCATAACCATGATGTGGGTTGAGAGCTGCCTTCTGTACCAGCCTGTCTCTCCCCCGATATTACGATATTGAAACCGTCCCCAGGCTCTCAGCCACAGTACACCCTAAACTGCTTCGCCCACAGAGAGGTCGACGGTAGCTAAAGCACGGTTTCTCTACTGTGTTGTTTCTTCGAGTTTGAAAGCTAGCTATTAGACTTCCATTCAAATGTGGGGCTGCAGTACTAGTGTCACGGAGCAAGTGGGGAGTCGTGTTCTGGCTTCTTCCGGGGCCTGGGTCTCACAAGGAAAGTGGTTTTGGACTCACTTGCTGTGCACTCACGCATGCACACCACACAATGCGTCCACCCTGAGGCATGGCTCTTTTAGCCGAAGCAGGAATTCCCTACAGAGTTGTTCCTTTGAGTTAGGTGGTTGGCTTATGGCCTGCAGGCACACCCAGGGCAAGGGTACTAGCCTCATAAACAAGAGGTGAGTTGAGAGCTGCCTTCCGCACCGGCCTGTTTCTCACTCCATTTCACGTATGGGACCCTTTCCCCGGTCTCTCCTACACGAGCACTATACCACTCCTGCGGCTTCAGGAACGGCAATGTTAGCTAAAGCGCAGTAACGCTACAGCATTGATTCTTGGTGTTAGTAGCCTGGGAGGCGAAGGAGCTGCAGCTGGGATTCTTGACAGGCTTGTTTCTTCGCAGTCAGTGTCGAGCACATAGCATTCCAAGCACACATGGAGCAGTCGTGTTAGCTTCAGGTAGCAAGAGCTGAGTCCAGAGGTGCCTTCTGCCCAGACCTATTTCTCTCTTGGTTTCACGTATGGAACCCGTTCCCCAGGCTCTCAGCCACGGTACTCCGTGTAATGCTTCCTCCGTCTAGAGGTCGACGGTAGCTAAAGCACGGTTTCTCTACAGTGTTGTTTCTTCGAGTTAGAACACTAGCTGTTAGACTTCCATGCAAAAGTGGGGCTGCCGTGCTAGCGTGATGAAACACATGGGGAGTCGTGTTCTGCCTTCTGCTGGGGCCTGAGGCTCACTCACAAAAAGCTTTGGACTCCCTTGCAGGGCTCTCATGCACGCACACAACAAAATGCTTCCACCCTCAGGAGCGGCTCTTTTAGCTGAAGCATGGATTCTCCAGCGAGTTTTTCCTTCGAGTTAGGCGGTTTTCATGAAGCCTGCACACACACCCGGGGCAACGGTACTAGCCCCATAACCATGGTGTGAGTTGAGAGCTGCCTTCTCTCCGGCCTGTGTCTCCCTCGATTTTCCGAAACGGAACCCGTCCCCAGGCTCTCAACCACCGTACACCCTAAACTGCTTCCTCCCACACAGAGGTCGTCGGTAGCTAAAGCACGGTTTCTCTTCAGTGTTGTTTCTCCGAGTTAGAACGCTTGCTAGGAATGTCCACAATAGCCAAACTGTGGAAAGAGCCAAGATGTCCACCAACAGATGAATGGATAAAGAAGAGGGGGTATATATATATACAATGGAATATTATGCAGCCATCAAAACGAATGAGATCTTGCCATCTGCAACGACGTGGATGGAACTGGAGGGTATCATGCTGAGCGAAATAAGTCAAACAGAGAAAGACATGTATCATATGACCTCACTGATAGGAGGAATTCTTAATCTCAGGAAACAAACTGAGGGTTGCTGGAGTGGGGGCTGGGGTGGGAGGGATGGGCTCACTGGGTGTTGGACACTGGGGAGGGTATGTGTTCTGGTAAGCGCTGTGAATTGTGCAAGACTGTTGAATCTCAGATCTGTACCTCTGAAACAAACAATACAATATATGTTAAGAAAGAAAAAAAGAAGAAGAAGAATGTAGCAGGAGGGGAAGAATGAAGGGGGGAAAATCGGAGGGGGAGAAGAACCATGAGAGACGATGGACTCTGAAAAACAAACTGAGGGTTCTAGAGGGGGGGGGTGGGAGGATGGCTTAGCCTGGTGATGGGTATTGAGCAGGGCACGTTCTGCATGGAGCACTGGGTGTTATGCACAAACAATGAATCATGGAACACTATATCTAAAACTAATGATGTAATGTATGGGGATTAACATAACAATAAAAACATTTAAGAATAATAAAGAAAAAGAAAGCTTGCTATTAGACTTCCATGCAAAAGTGGGGCCGCAGTGCTAACTTCATGAAACAAGTGGGGAGGCGTGTCCTCCCTTCTCCCGGGGCCTGAGTCTCACACGGAAAATGGTTTGGGACTCCATTGCACTTCTCTCACGCAGGCACACAGCAAAATGCTTCCAGCCTCAGGAATGCCTATGTTCGCGGAAGCAGGAATTCTCTACAGAGTTGTTCCTTCGACTTAGGTGCTTGGCTTTAGGCCTGCAGGCACACCCGGGGCAACTGCACTAGCCTCGTAAACAGGAGGTGAGTTGACAGCTGCCTGTCTCTCCCTCGATTTTACCTATGGAACCTGTCCCCAGGCCCTCACCCACAGTGCAGCGTAAACTGCTTTCTCACACAGAGAGGTCGACGGTAGCTAAAGCACGGTTTCTCTACTGTGTAGTTTCTTCGAGTTAGAACGCTAGCTCTTAGACTTCCATGCAAATGTGGGGCTGCCGTGCTAGCTTGGTCAAACACATGGGGAGTCGTGTTCTGCCTTTCGCTGGGGCCTGAGTCTCACTCGCAAAAAGCTTTGGACTCCCTTGCAGTGCTCTCACGCACGCACACAACAAAATGCTGCCACCCTCAGGAGCAGCTCTTTTACCTGAAGCACAAGCTCTCAACCGAGTTTTTCCTTTGAGTTAGGTGGATTCATTTAAGCCTGCACACACACCCTGGGCACCGGTACTAGCCCCATAACCATGATGTGGGTTGAGAGCTGCCTTCTGTACTGGCCTGTCTCTCCCCGATATTACGATATTGAAACCGTCCCCAGGCTGTCAGCCACAGTACACCCTAAACTGCTTCGCCCACAGAGAGGTCGACGGTAGCTAAAGCACGGTTTCTCTACTGTGTAGTTTCTTCGAGTTAGAACGCTAGCTATTAGACTTCCATGCAAATGTGGGGCTGCCGTGCTAGCTTGGTCAAACACATGGGGAGTCGTGTTCTGCCTTTCGCTGGGGCCTGAGTCTCACTCGCAAAAAGCTTTGGACTCCCTTGCAGTGCTCTCACGCACGCACACAACAAAATGCTGCCACCCTCAGGAGCAGCTCTTTTACCTGCAGCACAGGCTCTCAACCGAGTTCTTCCTTCGAGTTAGGTGGCTTCATTTAAGCCTGCACACACACCCTGGGCAACGGTACTAGCCCCATAACCATGATGTGGGTTGAGAGCTGCCTTCTGTACCAGCCTGTCTCTCCCCCGATATTACGATATTGAAACCGTCCCCAGGCTCTCAGCCACAGTACACCCTAAACTGCTTCGCCCACAGAGAGGTCGACGGTAGCTAAAGCACGGTTTCTCTACTGTGTTGTTTCTTCGAGTTTGAAAGCTAGCTATTAGACTTCCATTCAAATGTGGGGCTGCAGTACTAGTGTCACGGAGCAAGTGGGGAGTCGTGTTCTGGCTTCTTCCGGGGCCTGGGTCTCACAAGGAAAGTGGTTTTGGACTCACTTGCTGTGCACTCACGCATGCACACCACACAATGCGTCCACCCTGAGGCATGGCTCTTTTAGCCGAAGCAGGAATTCCCTACAGAGTTGTTCCTTTGAGTTAGGTGGTTGGCTTATGGCCTGCAGGCACACCCAGGGCAAGGGTACTAGCCTCATAAACAAGAGGTGAGTTGAGAGCTGCCTTCCGCACCGGCCTGTTTCTCACTCCATTTCACGTATGGGACCCTTTCCCCGGTCTCTCCTACACGAGCACTATACCACTCCTGCGGCTTCAGGAACGGCAATGTTAGCTAAAGCGCAGTAACGCTACAGCATTGATTCTTGGTGTTAGTAGCCTGGGAGGCGAAGGAGCTGCAGCTGGGATTCTTGACAGGCTTGTTTCTTCGCAGTCAGTGTCGAGCACATAGCATTCCAAGCACACATGGAGCAGTCGTGTTAGCTTCAGGTAGCAAGAGCTGAGTCCAGAGGTGCCTTCTGCCCAGACCTATTTCTCTCTTGGTTTCACGTATGGAACCCGTTCCCCAGGCTCTCAGCCACGGTACTCCGTGTAATGCTTCCTCCGTCTAGAGGTCGACGGTAGCTAAAGCACGGTTTCTCTACAGTGTTGTTTCTTCGAGTTAGAACACTAGCTGTTAGACTTCCATGCAAAAGTGGGGCTGCCGTGCTAGCGTGATGAAACACATGGGGAGTCGTGTTCTGCCTTCTGCTGGGGCCTGAGGCTCACTCACAAAAAGCTTTGGACTCCCTTGCAGGGCTCTCATGCACGCACACAACAAAATGCTTCCACCCTCAGGAGCGGCTCTTTTAGCTGAAGCATGGATTCTCCAGCGAGTTTTTCCTTCGAGTTAGGCGGTTTTCATGAAGCCTGCACACACACCCGGGGCAACGGTACTAGCCCCATAACCATGGTGTGAGTTGAGAGCTGCCTTCTCTCCGGCCTGTGTCTCCCTCGATTTTCCGAAACGGAACCCGTCCCCAGGCTCTCAACCACCGTACACCCTAAACTGCTTCCTCCCACACAGAGGTCGTCGGTAGCTAAAGCACGGTTTCTCTTCAGTGTTGTTTCTCCGAGTTAGAACGCTTGCTAGGAATGTCCACAATAGCCAAACTGTGGAAAGAGCCAAGATGTCCACCAACAGATGAATGGATAAAGAAGAGGGGGTATATATATATACAATGGAATATTATGCAGCCATCAAAAGGAATGAGATCTTGCCATCTGCAACGACGTGGATGGAACTGGAGGGTCTCAAGCTGAGCGAAATAAGTCAAACAGAGAAAGACATGTATCATATGACCTCACTGATAGGAGGAATTCTTAATCTCAGGAAACAAACTGAGGGTTGCTGGAGTGGGGGCTGGGGTGGGAGGGATGGGCTCACTGGGTGTTGGACACTGGGGAGGGTATGTGTTCTGGTAAGCGCTGTGAATTGTGCAAGACTGTTGAATCTCAGATCTGTACCTCTGAAACAAATAATGCAATATATGTTAAGAAAGAAAAAAAGAAGAAGAAGAATGTAGCAGGAGGGGAAGAATGAAGGGGGGAAAATCGGAGGGGGAGAAGAACCATGAGAGACGATGGACTCTGAAAAACAAACTGAGGGTTCTAGAGGGGGGGGGTGGGAGGATGGCTTAGCCTGGTGATGGGTATTGAGCAGGGCACGTTCTGCATGGAGCACTGGGTGTTATGCACAAACAATGAATCATGGAACACTATATCTAAAACTAATGATGTAATGTATGGGGATTAACATAACAATAAAAACATTTAAGAATAATAAAGAAAAAGAAAGCTTGCTATTAGACTTCCATGCAAAAGTGGGGCCGCAGTGCTAACTTCATGAAACAAGTGGGGAGGCGTGTCGTCCCTTCTCCCGGGGCCTGAGTCTCACACGGAAAATGGTTTGGGACTCCATTGCACTTCTCTCACGCAGGCACACAGCAAAATGCTTCCAGCCTCAGGAATGCCTATGTTCGCGGAAGCAGGAATTCTCTACAGAGTTGTTCCTTCGACTTAGGTGCTTGGCTTTAGGCCTGCAGGCACACCCGGGGCAACTGCACTAGCCTCGTAAACAGGAGGTGAGTTGACAGCTGCCTGTCTCTCCCTCGATTTTACCTATGGAACCTGTCCCCAGGCCCTCACCCACAGTGCAGCGTAAACTGCTTTCTCACACAGAGAGGTCGACGGTAGCTAAAGCACGGTTTCTCTACTGTGTAGTTTCTTCGAGTTAGAACGCTAGCTCTTAGACTTCCATGCAAATGTGGGGCTGCCGTGCTAGCTTGGTCAAACACATGGGGAGTCGTGTTCTGCCTTTCGCTGGGGCCTGAGTCTCACTCGCAAAAAGCTTTGGACTCCCTTGCAGTGCTCTCACGCACGCACACAACAAAATGCTGCCACCCTCAGGAGCAGCTCTTTTACCTGAAGCACAGGCTCTCAACCGAGTTTTTCCTTTGAGTTAGGTGGATTCATTTAAGCCTGCACACACACCCTGGGCACCGGTACTAGCCCCATAACCATGATGTGGGTTGAGAGCTGCCTTCTGTACTGGCCTGTCTCTCCCCGATATTACGATATTGAAACCGTCCCCAGGCTCTCAGCCACAGTACACCCTAAACTGCTTCGCCCACAGAGAGGTCGACGGTAGCTAAAGCACGGTTTCTCTACTGTGTAGTTTCTTCGAGTTAGAACGCTAGCTATTAGACTTCCATGCAAATGTGGGGCTGCCGTGCTAGCTTGGTCAGACACATGGGGAGTCGTGTTCTGCCTTTCGCTGGGGCCTGAGTCTCACTCGCAAAAAGCTTTGGACTCCCTTGCAGTGCTCTCACGCACGCACACAACAAAATGCTGCCACCCTCAGGAGCAGCTCTTTTACCTGCAGCACAGGCTCTCAACCGAGTTCTTCCTTCGAGTTAGGTGGCTTCATTTAAGCCTGCACACACACCCTGGGCAACGGTACTAGCCCCATAACCATGATGTGGGTTGAGAGCTGCCTTCTGTACCAGCCTGTCTCTCCCCCGATATTACGATATTGAAACCGTCCCCAGGCTCTCAGCCACAGTACACCCTAAACTGCTTCGCCCACAGAGAGGTCGACGGTAGCTAAAGCACGGTTTCTCTACTGTGTTGTTTCTTCGAGTTTGAAAGCTAGCTATTAGACTTCCATTCAAATGTGGGGCTGCAGTACTAGTGTCACGGAGCAAGTGGGGAGTCGTGTTCTGGCTTCTTCCGGGGCCTGGGTCTCACAAGGAAAGTGGTTTTGGACTCACTTGCTGTGCACTCACGCATGCACACCACACAATGCGTCCACCCTGAGGCATGGCTCTTTTAGCCGAAGCAGGAATTCCCTACAGAGTTGTTCCTTTGAGTTAGGTGGTTGGCTTATGGCCTGCAGGCACACCCAGGGCAAGGGTACTAGCCTCATAAACAAGAGGTGAGTTGAGAGCTGCCTTCCGCACCGGCCTGTTTCTCACTCCATTTCACGTATGGGACCCTTTCCCCGGTCTCTCCTACACGAGCACTATACAACTCCTGCGGCTTCAGGAACGGCAATGTTAGCTAAAGCGCAGTAACGCTACAGCATTGATTCTTGGTGTTAGTAGCCTGGGAGGCGAAGGAGCTGCAGCTGGGATTCTTGACAGGCTTGTTTCTTCCCAGTCAGTGTCGAGCACATAGCATTCCAAGCACACATGGAGCAGTCGTGTTAGCTTCAGGTAGCAAGAGCTGAGTCCAGAGGTGCCTTCTGCCCAGACCTATTTCTCTCTTGGTTTCACATATGGAACCCGTTCCCCAGGCTCTCAGCCACGGTACTCCGTGTAATGCTTCCTCCGTCTAGAGGTCGACGGTAGCTAAAGCACGGTTTCTCTACAGTGTTGTTTCTTCGAGTTAGAACACTAGCTGTTAGACTTCCATGCAAAAGTGGGGCTGCCGTGCTAGCGTGATGAAACACATGGGGAGTCGTGTTCTGCCTTCTGCTGGGGCCTGAGGCTCACTCACAAAAAGCTTTGGACTCCCTTGCAGGGCTCTCATGCACGCACACAACAAAATGCTTCCACCCTCAGGAGCGGCTCTTTTAGCTGAAGCATGGATTCTCCAGCGAGTTTTTCCTTCGAGTTAGGCGGTTTTCATGAAGCCTGCACACACACCCGGGGCAACGGTACTAGCCCCATAACCATGGTGTGAGTTGAGAGCTACCTTCTCTCCGGCCTGTCTCTCCCTCGATTTTCCGAAACGGAACCCGTCCCCAGGCTCTCAACCACCGTACACCCTAAACTGCTTCCTCCCACACAGAGGTCGTCGGTAGCTAAAGCACGGTTTCTCTTCAGTGTTGTTTCTCCGAGTTAGAACGCTTGCTAGGAATGTCCACAATAGCCAAACTGTGGAAAGAGCCAAGATGTCCACCAACAGATGAATGGATAAAGAAGAGGGGGTATATATATATACAATGGAATATTATGCAGCCATCAAAACGAATGAGATCTTGCCATCTGCAACGACGTGGATGGAACTGGAGGGTATCATGCTGAGCGAAATAAGTCAAACAGAGAAAGACATGTATCATATGACCTCACTGATAGGAGGAATTCTTAATCTCAGGAAACAAACTGAGGGTTGCTGGAGTGGGGGCTGGGGTGGGAGGGATGGGCTCACTGGGTGTTGGACACTGGGGAGGGTATGTGTTCTGGTAAGCGCTGTGAATTGTGCAAGACTGTTGAATCTCAGATCTGTACCTCTGAAACAAACAATGCAATATATGTTAAGAAAGAAAAAAAGAAGAAGAAGAATGTAGCAGGAGGGGAAGAATGAAGGGGGGAAAATCTGAGGGGGAGAAGAACCATGAGAGACGATGGACTCTGAAAAACAAACTGAGGGTTCTAGAGGGGGGGGGTGGGAGGATGGCTTAGCCTGGTGATGGGTATTGAGCAGGGCACGTTCTGCATGGAGCACTGGGTGTTATGCACAAACAATGAATCATGGAACACTATATCTAAAACTAATGATGTAATGTATGGGGATTAACATAACAATAAAAACATTTAAGAATAATAAAGAAAAAGAAAGCTTGCTATTAGACTTCCATGCAAAAGTGGGGCCGCAGTGCTAACTTCATGAAACAAGTGGGGAGGCGTGTCCTCCCTTCTCCCGGGGCCTGAGTCTCACACGGAAAATGGTTTGGGACTCCATTGCACTTCTCTCACGCAGGCACACAGCAAAATGCTTCCAGCCTCAGGAATGCCTATGTTCGCGGAAGCAGGAATTCTCTACAGAGTTGTTCCTTCGACTTAGGTGCTTGGCTTTAGGCCTGCAGGCACACCTGGGGCAACTGCACTAGCCTCGTAAACAAGAGGTGAGTTGACAGCTGCCTGTCTCTCCCTCGATTTTACCTATGGAACCTGTCCCCAGGCCCTCACCCACAGTGCAGCGTAAACTGCTTTCTCACACAGAGAGGTCGACGGTAGCTAAAGCACGGTTTCTCTACTGTGTAGTTTCTTCGAGTTAGAACGCTAGCTATTAGACTTCCATGCAAATGTGGGGCTGCCGTGCTAGCTTGGTCAAACACATGGGGAGTCGTGTTCTGCCTTTCGCTGGGGCCTGAGTCTCACTCGCAAAAAGCTTTGGACTCCCTTGCAGTGCTCTCACGCACGCACACAACAAAATGCTGCCACCCTCAGGAGCAGCTCTTTTACCTGCAGCACAGGCTCTCAACCGAGTTCTTCCTTCGAGTTAGGTGGCTTCATTTAAGCCTGCACACACACCCTGGGCACCGGTACTAGCCCCATAACCATGATGTGGGTTGAGAGCTGCCTTCTGTACCAGCCTGTCTCTCCCCCGATATTACGATATTGAAACCGTCCCCAGGCTCTCAGCCACAGTACACCCTAAACTGCTTCGCCCACAGAGAGGTCGACGGTAGCTAAAGCAGGGTTTCTCTACTGTGTTGTTTCTTCGAGTTTGAAAGCTAGCTATTAGACTTCCATTCAAATGTGGGGCTGCAGTACTAGTGTCACGGAGCAAGTGGGGAGTCGTGTTCTGGCTTCTTCCGGGGCCTGGGTCTCACAAGGAAAGTGGTTTTGGACTCACTTGCTGTGCACTCACGCATGCACACCACACAATGCGTCCACCCTGAGGCATGGCTCTTTTAGCCGAAGCAGGAATTCCCTACAGAGTTGTTCCTTTGAGTTAGGTGGTTGGCTTATGGCCTGCAGGCACACCCAGGGCAAGGGTACTAGCCTCATAAACAAGAGGTGAGTTGAGAGCTGCCTTCCGCACCGGCCTGTTTCTCACTCCATTTCACGTATGGTACCCTTTCCCCGGTCTCTCCTACACGAGCACTATACAACTCCTGCGGCTTCAGGAACGGCAATGTTAGCTAAAGCGCAGTAACGCTACAGCATTGATTCTTGGTGTTAGTAGCCTGGGAGGCGAAGGAGCTGCAGCTGGGATTCTTGACAGGCTTGTTTCTTCCCAGTCAGTGTCGAGCACATAGCATTCCAAGCACACATGGAGCAGTCGTGTTAGCTTCAGGTAGCAAGAGCTGAGTCCAGAGGTGCCTTCTGCCCAGACCTATTTCTCTCTTGGTTTCACGTATGGAACCCGTTCCCCAGGCTCTCAGCCACGGTACTCCGTGTAATGCTTCCTCCGTCTAGAGGTCGACGGTAGCTAAAGCACGGTTTCTCTACAGTGTTGTTTCTTCGAGTTAGAACACTAGCTGTTAGACTTCCATGCAAAAGTGGGGCTGCCGTGCCAGCGTGATGAAACACATGGGGAGTCGTGTTCTGCCTTCTGCTGGGGCCTGAGGCTCACTCACAAAAAGCTTTGGACTCCCTTGCAGGGCTCTCATGCACGCACACAACAAAATGCTTCCACCCTCAGGAGCGGCTCTTTTAGCTGAAGCATGGATTCTCCAGCGAGTTTTTCCTTCGAGTTAGGCGGTTTTCATGAAGCCTGCACACACACCCGGGGCAACGGTACTAGCCCCATAACCATGGTGTGAGTTGAGAGCTGCCTTCTCTCCGGCCTGTGTCTCCCTCGATTTTCCGAAACGGAACCCGTCCCCAGGCTCTCAACCACCGTACACCCTAAACTGCTTCCTCCCACACAGAGGTCGTCGGTAGCTAAAGCACGGTTTCTCTTCAGTGTTGTTTCTCCGAGTTAGAACGCTTGCTATGAATGTCCACAATAGCCAAACTGTGGAAAGAGCCAAGATGTCCACCAACAGATGAATGGATAAAGAAGAGGGGGTATATATATATACAATGGAATATTATGCAGCCATCAAAACGAATGAGATCTTGCCATCTGCAACGACGTGGATGGAACTGGAGGGTATCATGCTGAGCTAAATAAGTCAAACAGAGAAAGACATGTATCATATGACCTCACTGATAGGAGGAATTCTTAATCTCAGGAAACAAACTGAGGGTTGCTGGAGTGGGGGCTGGGGTGGGAGGGATGGGCTCACTGGGTGTTGGACACTGGGGAGGGTATGTGTTCTGGTAAGCGCTGTGAATTGTGCAAGACTGTTGAATGTCAGATCTGTACCTCTGAAACAAATAATGCAATATATGTTAAGAAAGAAAAAAAGAAGAAGAAGAATGTAGCAGGAGGGGAAGAATGAAGGGGGGAAAATCGGAGGGGGAGAAGAACCATGAGAGACGATGGACTCTGAAAAACAAACTGAGGGTTCTAGAGGGGGGGGGTGGGAGGATGGCTTAGCCTGGTGATGGGTATTGAGCAGGGCACGTTCTGCATGGAGCACTGGGTGTTATGCACAAACAATGAATCATGGAACACTATATCTAAAACTAATGATGTAATGTATGGGGATTAACATAACAATAAAAACATTTAAGAATAATAAAGAAAAAGAAAGCTTGCTATTAGACTTCCATGCAAAAGTGGGGCCGCAGTGCTAACTTCATGAAACAAGTGGGGAGGCGTGTCGTCCCTTCTCCCGGGGCCTGAGTCTCACACGGAAAATGGTTTGGGACTCCATTGCACTTCTCTCACGCAGGCACACAGCAAAATGCTTCCAGCCTCAGGAATGCCTATGTTCGCGGAAGCAGGAATTCTCTACAGAGTTGTTCCTTCGACTTAGGTGCTTGGTTTTAGGCCTGCAGGCACACCCGGGGCAACTGCACTAGCCTCGTAAACAGGAGGTGAGTTGACAGCTGCCTGTCTCTCCCTCGATTTTACCTATGGAACCTGTCCCCAGGCCCTCACCCACAGTGCAGCGTAAACTGCTTTCTCACACAGAGAGGTCGACGGTAGCTAAAGCACGGTTTCTCTACTGTGTAGTTTCTTCGAGTTAGAACGCTAGCTCTTAGACTTCCATGCAAATGTGGGGCTGCCGTGCTAGCTTGGTCAAACACATGGGGAGTCGTGTTCTGCCTTTCGCTGGGGCCTGAGTCTCACTCGCAAAAAGCTTTGGACTCCCTTGCAGTGCTCTCACGCACGCACACAACAAAATGCTGCCACCCTCAGGAGCAGCTCTTTTACCTGAAGCACAGGCTCTCAACCGAGTTTTTCCTTTGAGTTAGGTGGATTCATTTAAGCCTGCACACACACCCTGGGCACCGGTACTAGCCCCATAACCATGATGTGGGTTGAGAGCTGCCTTCTGTACTGGCCTGTCTCTCCCCGATATTACGATATTGAAACCGTCCCCAGGCTCTCAGCCACAGTACACCCTAAACTGCTTCGCCCACAGAGAGGTCGACGGTAGCTAAAGCACGGTTTCTCTACTGTGTAGTTTCTTCGAGTTAGAACGCTAGCTATTAGACTTCCATGCAAATGTGGGGCTGCCGTGCTAGCTTGGTCAGACACATGGGGAGTCGTGTTCTGCCTTTCGCTGGGGCCTGAGTCTCACTCGCAAAAAGCTTTGGACTCCCTTGCAGTGCTCTCACGCACGCACACAACAAAATGCTGCCACCCTCAGGAGCAGCTCTTTTACCTGCAGCACAGGCTCTCAACCGAGTTCTTCCTTCGAGTTAGGTGGCTTCATTTAAGCCTGCACACACACCCTGGGCAACGGTACTAGCCCCATAACCATGATGTGGGTTGAGAGCTGCCTTCTGTACCAGCCTGTCTCTCCCCCGATATTACGATATTGAAACCGTCCCCAGGCTCTCAGCCACAGTACACCCTAAACTGCTTCGCCCACAGAGAGGTCGACGGTAGCTAAAGCACGGTTTCTCTACTGTGTTGTTTCTTCGAGTTTGAAAGCTAGCTATTAGACTTCCATTCAAATGTGGGGCTGCAGTACTAGTGTCACGGAGCAAGTGGGGAGTCGTGTTCTGGCTTCTTCCGGGGCCTGGGTCTCACAAGGAAAGTGGTTTTGGACTCACTTGCTGTGCACTCACGCATGCACACCACACAATGCGTCCACCCTGAGGCATGGCTCTTTTAGCCGAAGCAGGAATTCCCTACAGAGTTGTTCCTTTGAGTTAGGTGGTTGGCTTATGGCCTGCAGGCACACCCAGGGCAAGGGTACTAGCCTCATAAACAAGAGGTGAGTTGAGAGCTGCCTTCCGCACCGGCCTGTTTCTCACTCCATTTCACGTATGGGACCCTTTCCCCGGTCTCTCCTACACGAGCACTATACAACTCCTGCGGCTTCAGGAACGGCAATGTTAGCTAAAGCGCAGTAACGCTACAGCATTGATTCTTGGTGTTAGTAGCCTGGGAGGCGAAGGAGCTGCAGCTGGGATTCTTGACAGGCTTGTTTCTTCCCAGTCAGTGTCGAGCACATAGCATTCCAAGCACACATGGAGCAGTCGTGTTAGCTTCAGGTAGCAAGAGCTGAGTCCAGAGGTGCCTTCTGCCCAGACCTATTTCTCTCTTGGTTTCACATATGGAACCCGTTCCCCAGGCTCTCAGCCACGGTACTCCGTGTAATGCTTCCTCCGTCTAGAGGTCGACGGTAGCTAAAGCACGGTTTCTCTACAGTGTTGTTTCTTCGAGTTAGAACACTAGCTGTTAGACTTCCATGCAAAAGTGGGGCTGCCGTGCTAGCGTGATGAAACACATGGGGAGTCGTGTTCTGCCTTCTGCTGGGGCCTGAGGCTCACTCACAAAAAGCTTTGGACTCCCTTGCAGGGCTCTCATGCACGCACACAACAAAATGCTTCCACCCTCAGGAGCGGCTCTTTTAGCTGAAGCATGGATTCTCCAGCGAGTTTTTCCTTCGAGTTAGGCGGTTTTCATGAAGCCTGCACACACACCCGGGGCAACGGTACTAGCCCCATAACCATGGTGTGAGTTGAGAGCTACCTTCTCTCCGGCCTGTCTCTCCCTCGATTTTCCGAAACGGAACCCGTCCCCAGGCTCTCAACCACCGTACACCCTAAACTGCTTCCTCCCACACAGAGGTCGTCGGTAGCTAAAGCACGGTTTCTCTTCAGTGTTGTTTCTCCGAGTTAGAACGCTTGCTAGGAATGTCCACAATAGCCAAACTGTGGAAAGAGCCAAGATGTCCACCAACAGATGAATGGATAAAGAAGAGGGGGTATATATATATACAATGGAATATTATGCAGCCATCAAAACGAATGAGATCTTGCCATCTGCAACGACGTGGATGGAACTGGAGGGTCTCATGCTGAGTGAAATAAGTCAAACAGAGAAAGACATGTATCATATGACCTCACTGATAGGAGGAATTCTTAATCTCAGGAAACAAACTGAGGGTTGCTGGAGTGGGGGCTGGGGTGGGAGGGATGGGGTCACTGGGTGTTGGACACTGGGGAGGGTATGTGTTCTGGTAAGCGCTGTGAATTGTGCAAGACTGTTGAATCTCAGATCTGTACCTCTGAAACAAATAATGCAATATATGTTAAGAAAGAAAAAAAGAAGAAGAAGAATGTAGCAGGAGGGGAAGAATGAAGGGGGGAAAATCGGAGGGGGAGAAGAACCATGAGAGACGATGGACTCTGAAAAACAAACTGAGGGTTCTAGAGGGGGGGGGTGGGAGGATGGCTTAGCCTGGTGATGGGTATTGAGCAGGGCACGTTCTGCATGGAGCACTGGGTGTTATGCACAAACAATGAATCATGGAACACTATATCTAAAACTAATGATGTAATGTATGGGGATTAACATAACAATAAAAACATTTAAGAATAATAAAGAAAAAGAAAGCTTGCTATTAGACTTCCATGCAAAAGTGGGGCCGCAGTGCTAACTTCATGAAACAAGTGGGGAGGCGTGTCGTCCCTTCTCCCGGGGCCTGAGTCTCACACGGAAAATGGTTTGGGACTCCATTGCACTTCTCTCACGCAGGCACACAGCAAAATGCTTCCAGCCTCAGGAATGCCTATGTTCGCGGAAGCAGGAATTCTCTACAGAGTTGTTCCTTCGACTTAGGTGCTTGGCTTTAGGCCTGCAGGCACACCCGGGGCAACTGCACTAGCCTCGTAAACAGGAGGTGAGTTGACAGCTGCCTGTCTCTCCCTCGATTTTACCTATGGAACCTGTCCCCAGGCCCTCACCCACAGTGCAGCGTAAACTGCTTTCTCACACAGAGAGGTCGACGGTAGCTAAAGCACGGTTTCTCTACTGTGTAGTTTCTTCGAGTTAGAACGCTAGCTCTTAGACTTCCATGCAAATGTGGGGCTGCCGTGCTAGCTTGGTCAAACACATGGGGAGTCGTGTTCTGCCTTTCGCTGGGGCCTGAGTCTCACTCGCAAAAAGCTTTGGACTCCCTTGCAGTGCTCTCACGCACGCACACAACAAAATGCTGCCACCCTCAGGAGCAGCTCTTTTACCTGAAGCACAGGCTCTCAACCGAGTTTTTCCTTCGAGTTAGGTGGCTTCATTTAAGCCTGCACACACACCCTGGGCACCGGTACTAGCCCCATAACCATGATGTGGGTTGAGAGCTGCCTTCTGTACTGGCCTGTCTCTCCCCGATATTACGATATTGAAACCGTCCCCAGGCTCTCAGCCACAGTACACCCTAAACTGCTTCGCCCACAGAGAGGTCGACGGTAGCTAAAGCACGGTTTCTCTACTGTGTAGTTTCTTCGAGTTAGAACGCTAGCTATTAGACTTCCATGCAAATGTGGGGCTGCCGTGCTAGCTTGGTCAAACACATGGGGAGTCGTGTTCTGCCTTTCGCTGGGGCCTGAGTCTCACTCGCAAAAAGCTTTGGACTCCCTTGCAGTGCTCTCACGCACGCACACAACAAAATGCTGCCACCCTCAGGAGCAGCTCTTTTACCTGCAGCACAGGCTCTCAACCGAGTTCTTCCTTCGAGTTAGGTGGCTTCATTTAAGCCTGCACACACACCCTGGGCAACGGTACTAGCCCCATAACCATGATGTGGTTTGAGAGCTGCCTTCTGTACCAGCCTGTCTCTCCCCCGATATTACGATATTGAAACCGTCCCCAGGCTCTCAGCCACAGTACACCCTAAACTGCTTCGCCCACAGAGAGGTCGACGGTAGCTAAAGCACGGTTTCTCTACTGTGTTGTTTCTTCGAGTTTGAAAGCTAGCTATTAGACTTCCATTCAAATGTGGGGCTGCAGTACTAGTGTCACGGAGCAAGTGGGGAGTCGTGTTCTGGCTTCTTCCGGGGCCTGGGTCTCACAAGGAAAGTGGTTTTGGACTCACTTGCTGTGCACTCACGCATGCACACCACACAATGCGTCCACCCTGAGGCATGGCTCTTTTAGCCGAAGCAGGAATTCCCTACAGAGTTGTTCCTTTGAGTTAGGTGGTTGGCTTATGGCCTGCAGGCACACCCAGGGCAAGGGTACTAGCCTCATAAACAAGAGGTGAGTTGAGAGCTGCCTTCCGCACCGGCCTGTTTCTCACTCCATTTCACGTATGGGACCCTTTCCCCGGTCTCTCCTACACGAGCACTATACAACTCCTGCGGCTTCAGGAACGGCAATGTTAGCTAAAGCGCAGTAACGCTACAGCATTGATTCTTGGTGTTAGTAGCCTGGGAGGCGAAGGAGCTGCAGCTGGGATTCTTGACAGGCTTGTTTCTTCGCAGTCAGTGTCGAGCACATAGCATTCCAAGCACACATGGAGCAGTCGTGTTAGCTTCAGGTAGCAAGAGCTGAGTCCAGAGGTGCCTTCTGCCCAGACCTATTTCTCTCTTGGTTTCACGTATGGAACCCGTTCCCCAGGCTCTCAGCCACGGTACTCCGTGTAATGCTTCCTCCGTCTAGAGGTCGACGGTAGCTAAAGCACGGTTTCTCTACAGTGTTGTTTCTTCGAGTTAGAACACTAGCTGTTAGACTTCCATGCAAAAGTGGGGCTGCCGTGCTAGCGTGATGAAACACATGGGGAGTCGTGTTCTGCCTTCTGCTGGGGCCTGAGGCTCACTCACAAAAAGCTTTGGACTCCCTTGCAGGGCTCTCATGCACGCACACAACAAAATGCTTCCACCCTCAGGAGCGGCTCTTTTAGCTGAAGCATGGATTCTCCAGCGAGTTTTTCCTTCGAGTTAGGCGGTTTTCATGAAGCCTGCACACACACCCGGGGCAACGGTACTAGCCCCATAACCATGGTGTGAGTTGAGAGCTGCCTTCTCTCCGGCCTGTCTCTCCCTCGATTTTCCGAAACGGAACCCGTCCCCAGGCTCTCAACCACCGTACACCCTAAACTGCTTCCTCCCACACAGAGGTCGTCGGTAGCTAAAGCACGGTTTCTCTTCAGTGTTGTTTCTCCGAGTTAGAACGCTTGCTAGGAATGTCCACAATAGCCAAACTGTGGAAAGAGCCAAGATGTCCACCAACAGATGAATGGATAAAGAAGAGGGGGTATATATATATACAATGGAATATTATGCAGCCATCAAAAGGAATGAGATCTTGCCATCTGCAACGACGTGGATGGAACTGGAGGGTCTCATGCTGAGCGAAATAAGTCAAACAGAGAAAGACATGTATCATATGACCTCACTGATAGGAGGAATTCTTAATCTCATGAAACAAACTGAGGGTTGCTGGAGTGGGGGCTGGGGTGGGAGGGATGGGCTCACTGGGTGTTGGACACTGGGGAGGGTATGTGTTCTGGTAAGCGCTGTGAATTGTGCAAGACTGTTGAATCTCAGATCTGTACCTCTGAAACAAATAATGCAATATATGTTAAGAAAGAAAAAAAGAAGAAGAAGAATGTAGCAGGAGGGGAAGAATGAAGGGGGGAAAATCGGAGGGGGAGAAGAACCATGAGAGACGATGGACTCTGAAAAACAAACTGAGGGTTCTAGAGGGGGGGGGTGGGAGGATGGCTTAGCCTGGTGATGGGTATTGAGCAGGGCACGTTCTGCATGGAGCACTGGGTGTTATGCACAAACAATGAATCATGGAACACTATATCTAAAACTAATGATGTAATGTATGGGGATTAACATAACAATAAAAACATTTAAGAATAATAAAGAAAAAGAAAGCTTGCTATTAGACTTCCATGCAAAAGTGGGGCCGCAGTGCTAACTTCATGAAACAAGTGGGGAGGTGTGTCCTCCCTTCTCCCGGGGCCTGAGTCTCACACGGAAAATGGTTTGGGACTCCATTGCACTTCTCTCACGCAGGCACACAGCAAAATGCTTCCAGCCTCAGGAATGCCTATGTTCGCGGAAGCAGGAATTCTCTACAGAGTTGTTCCTTCGACTTAGGTGCTTGGCTTTAGGCCTGCAGGCACACCCGGGGCAACTGCACTAGCCTCGTAAACAGGAGGTGAGTTGACAGCTGCCTGTCTCTCCCTCGATTTTACCTATGGAACCTGTCCCCAGGCCCTCACCCACAGTGCAGCGTAAACTGCTTTCTCACACAGAGAGGTCGACGGTAGCTAAAGCACGGTTTCTCTACTGTGTAGTTTCTTCGAGTTAGAACGCTAGCTCTTAGACTTCCATGCAAATGTGGGGCTGCCGTGCTAGCTTGGTCAAACACATGGGGAGTCGTGTTCTGCCTTTCGCTGGGGCCTGAGTCTCACTCGCAAAAAGCTTTGGACTCCCTTGCAGTGCTCTCACGCACGCACACAACAAAATGCTGCCACCCTCAGGAGCAGCTCTTTTACCTGCAGCACAGGCTCTCAACCGAGTTCTTCCTTCGAGTTAGGTGGCTTCATTTAAGCCTGCACACACACCCTGGGCAACGGTACTAGCCCCATAACCATGATGTGGGTTGAGAGCTGCCTTCTGTAGCAGCCTGTCTCTCCCCCGATATTACGATATTGAAACCGTCCCCAGGCTCTCAGCCACAGTACACCCTAAACTGCTTCGCCCACAGAGAGGTCGACGGTAGCTAAAGCACGGTTTCTCTACTGTGTTGTTTCTTCGAGTTTGAAAGCTAGCTATTAGACTTCCATTCAAATGTGGGGCTGTAGTACTAGTGTCACGGAGCAAGTGGGGAGTCGTGTTCTGGCTTCTTCCGGGGCCTGGGTCTCACAAGGAAAGTGGTTTTGGACTCACTTGCTGTGCACTCACGCATGCACACCACACAATGCGTCCACCCTGAGGCATGGCTCTTTTAGCCGAAGCAGGAATTCCCTACAGAGTTGTTCCTTTGAGTTGTTAGGTGGTTGGCTTATGGCCTGCAGGCACACCCAGGGCAAGGGTACTAGCCTCATAAACAAGAGGTGAGTTGAGAGCTGCCTTCCGCACCGGCCTGTTTCTCACTCCATTTCACGTATGGGACCCTTTCCCCGGTCTCTCCTACACGAGCACTATACAACTCCTGCGGCTTCAGGAACGGCAATGTTAGCTAAAGCGCAGTAACGCTACAGCATTGATTCTTGGTGTTAGTAGCCTGGGAGGCGAATGAGCTGCAGCTGGGATTCTTGACAGGCTTGTTTCTTCGCAGTCAGTGTCGAGCACATAGCATTCCAAGCACACATGGAGCAGTAGTGTTAGCTTCAGGTAGCAAGAGCTGAGTCCAGAGGTGCCTTCTGCCCAGACCTATTTCTCTCTTGGTTTCACGTATGGAACCCGTTCCCCAGGCTCTCAGCCATGGTGCTCCGTGTAATGCTTCCTCCGTCTAGAGGTCGACGGTAGCTAAAGCACGGTTTCTCTACAGTGTTGTTTCTTCGAGTTAGAACACTAGCTGTTAGACTTCCATGCAAAAGTGGGGCTGCCGTGCTAGCGTGATGAAACACATGGGGAGTCGTGTTCTGCCTTCTGCTGCGGCCTGAGGCTCACTCACGAAAAGCTTTGGACTCCCTTGCAGGGCTCTCATGCACGCACGCAACAAAATGCTTCCACCCTCAGGAGCGGCTCTTTTAGCTGAAGCATGGATTCTCCAGCGAGTTTTTCCTTCGAGTTAGGCGGTTTTCATGAAGCCTGCCCAAACCCCCGGGGCAACGGTACTAGCCCCATAACCATGGTGTCAGTTGAGAGCTGCCTTCTCTCCGGCCTGTCTCTCCCTCGATTTTCCGACACGGAACCCTTCCCCAGGCTCTCAACCACCGTACACCCTAAACTGCTTCCTCCCACACAGAGGTCGTCGGTAGCTAAAGCACGGTTTCTCTTCAGTGTTGTTTCTCCGAGTTAGAACGCTTGCTATGAATGTCCACAATAGCCAAACTGTGGAAAGAGCCAAGATGTCCACCAACAGATGAATGGATAAAGAAGAGGGGGTATATATATATACAATGGAATATTATGCAGCCATCAAAACGAATGAGATCTTGCCATCTGCAACGACGTGGATGGAACTGGAGGGTATCCTGCTGAGCGAAATAAGTCAAACCGAGAAAGACATGTATCATATGACCTCACTGATAGGAGGAATTCTTAATCTCAGGAAACAAACTGAGGGTTGCTGGAGTGGGGGCTGGGGTGGGAGGGATGGGCTCACTGGGTGTTGGACACTGGGGAGGGTATGTGTTCTGGTAAGCGCTGTGAATTGTGCAAGACTGTTGAATCTCAGATCTGTACCTCTGAAACAAATAATGCAATATATGTTAAGAAAGAAAAAAAGAAGAAGAAGAATGTAGCAGGAGGGGAAGAATGAAGGGGGGAAAATCGGAGGGGGAGAAGAACCATGAGAGACGATGGACTCCGAAAAACAAACTGAGGGTTCTAGGGGGGGGGGTGGGAGGATGGCTTAGCCTGGTGATGGGTATTGAGCAGGGCACGTTCTGCATGGAGCACTGGGTGTTATGCACAAACAATGAATCATGGAACACTATATCTAAAACTAATGATGTAATGTATGGGGATTAACATAACAATAAAAACATTTAATAATAATAAAGAAAAAGAAAGCTTGCTATTAGACTTCCATGCAAAAGTGGGGCCGCAGTGCTAACTTCATGAAACAAGTGGGGAGGCGTGTCCTCCCTTCTCCCGGGGCCTGAGTCTCACACGGAAAATGGTTTGGGACTCCATTGCACTTCTCTCACGCAGGCACACAGCAAAATGCTTCCAGCCTCAGGAATGCCTACGTTCGCGGAAGTAGGAATTCTCTACAGAGTTGTTCCTTCGACTTAGGTGCTTGGCTTTAGGCCTGCAGGCACACCCGGGGCAACTGCACTAGCCTCGTAAACAAGAGGTGAGTTGACAGCTGCCTGTCTCTCCCTCGATTTTACCTATGGAACCTGTCCCCAGGCCCTCACCCACAGTGCAGCGTAAACTGCTTTCTCACACAGAGAGGTCGACGGTAGCTAAAGCACGGTTTCTCTACTGTGTGGTTTCTTCGAGTTAGAACGCTAGCTATTAGACTTCCATGCAAATGTGGGGCTGCCTTGCTAGCTTGGTCAAACACATGGGGAGTCGTGTTCTGCTTTTCGCTGGGGCCTGAGTCTCACTCGCAAAAAGCTTTGGACTCCCTTGCAGTGCTCTCCCGCACGCACACAACAAAATGCTGCCACCCTCAGGAGCAGCTCTTTTACCTGAAGCACAGGCTCTCAACCGAGTTTTTCCTTTGAGTTAGGTGGATTCATTTAAGCCTGCACACACACCCTGGGCACCGGTACTAGCCCCATAACCATGATGTGGGTTGAGAGCTGCCTTCTGTACTGGCCTGTCTCTCCCCGATATTACGATATTGAAACCGTCCCCAGGCTCTCAGCCACAGTACACCCTAAACTGCTTCGCCCACAGAGAGGTCGACGGTAGCTAAAGCACGGTTTCTCTACTGTGTAGTTTCTTCGAGTTAGAACGCTAGCTATTAGACTTCCATGCAAATGTGGGGCTGCCGTGCTAGCTTGGTCAAACACATGGGGAGTCGTGTTCTGCCTTTCGCTGGGGCCTGAGTCTCACTCGCAAAAAGCTTTGGACTCCCTTGCAGTGCTCTCACGCACGCACACAACAAAATGCTGCCACCCTCAGGAGCAGCTCTTTTACCTGCAGCACAGGCTCTCAACCGAGTTCTTCCTTCGAGTTAGGTGGCTTCATTTAAGCCTGCACACACACCCTGGGCAACGGTACTAGCCCCATAACCATGATGTGGGTTGAGAGCTGCCTTCTGTAGCAGCCTGTCTCTCCCCCGATATTACGATATTGAAACCGTCCCCAGGCTCTCAGCCACAGTACACCCTAAACTGCTTCGCCCACAGAGAGGTCGACGGTAGCTAAAGCAGGGTTTCTCTACTGTGTTGTTTCTTCGAGTTTGAAAGCTAGCTATTAGACTTCCATTCAAATGTGGGGCTGCAGTACTAGTGTCACGGAGCAAGTGGGGAGTCGTGTTCTGGCTTCTTCCGGGGCCTGGGTCTCACAAGGAAAGTGGTTTTGGACTCACTTGCTGTGCACTCACGCATGCACACCACACAATGCGTCCACCCTGAGGCATGGCTCTTTTAGCCGAAGCAGGAATTCCCTACAGAGTTGTTCCTTTGAGTTAGGTGGTTGGCTTATGGCCTGCAGGCACACCCAGGGCAAGGGTACTAGCCTCATAAACAAGAGGTGAGTTGAGAGCTGCCTTCCGCACCGGGCTGTTTCTCACTCCATTTCACGTATGGGACCCTTTCCCCGGTCTCTCCTACACGAGCACTATACAACTCCTGCGGCTTCAGGAACGGCAATGTTAGCTAAAGCGCAGTAACGCTACAGCATTGATTCTTGGTGTTAGTAGCCTGGGAGGCGAATGAGCTGCAGCTGGGATTCTTGACAGGCTTGTTTCTTCCCAGTCAGTGTCGAGCACATAGCATTCCAAGCACACATGGAGCAGTCGTGTTAGCTTCAGGTAGCAAGAGCTGAGTCCAGAGGTGCCTTCTGCCCAGACCTATTTCTCTCTTGGTTTCACGTATGGAACCCGTTCCCCAGGCTCTCAGCCACGGTACTCCGTGTAATGCTTCCTCCGTCTAGAGGTCGACGGTAGCTAAAGCACGGTTTCTCTACAGTGTTGTTTCTTCGAGTTAGAACACTAGCTGTTAGACTTCCATGCAAAAGTGGGGCTGCCGTGCTAGCGTGATGAAACACATGGGGAGTCGTGTTCTGCCTTCTGCTGGGGCCTGAGGCTCACTCACAAAAAGCTTTGGACTCCCTTGCAGGGCTCTCATGCACGCACACAACAAAATGCTTCCACCCTCAGGAGCGGCTCTTTTAGCTGAAGCATGGATTCTCCAGCGAGTTTTTCCTTCGAGTTAGGCGGTTTTCATGAAGCCTGCACACACACCCGGGGCAACGGTACTAGCCCCATAACTGTGGTGTGAGTTGAGAGCTGCCTTCTCTCCGGCCTATCTCTCCCTCGATTTTCCGAAACGGAACCCGTCCCCAGGCTCTCAACCACCGTACACCCTAAACTGCTTCCTCCCACACAGAGGTCGTCGGTAGCTAAAGCACGGTTTCTCTTCAGTGTTGTTTCTCCGAGTTAGAACGCTTGCTAGGAATGTCCACAATAGCCAAACTGTGGAAAGAGCCAAGATGTCCACCAACAGATGAATGGATAAAGAAGAGGGGGTATATATATATACAATGGAATATTATGCAGCCATCAAAACGAATGAGATCTTGCCATCTGCAACGACGTGGATGGAACTGGAGGGTCTCATGCTGAGCGAAATAAGTCAAACAGAGAAAGACATGTATCATATGACCTCACTGATAGGAGGAATTCTTAATCTCAGGAAACAAACTGAGGGTTGCTGGAGTGGGGGCTGGGGTGGGAGGGATGGGGTCACTGGGTGTTGGACAATGGGGAGGGTATGTGTTCTGGTAAGCGCTGTGAATTGTGCAAGACTGTTGAATCTCAGATCTGTATCTCTGAAACAAATAATGCAATATATGTTAAGAAAGAAAAAAAGAAGAAGAAGAATGTAGCAGGAGGGGAAGAATGAAGGGGGGAAAATCGGAGGGGGAGAAGAACCATGAGAGACGATGGACTCTGAAAAAGAAACTGAGGGTTCTAGAGGGGAGGGGGGTGGGAGGATGGCTTAGCCTGGTGATGGGTATTGAGCAGGGCACGTTCTGCATGGAGCACTGGGTGTTATGCACAAACAATGAATCATGGAACACTATATCTAAAACTAATGATGTAATGTATGGGGATTAACATAACAATAAAAACATTAAAGAAAAAGAAAGCTTGCTATTAGACTTCCATGCAAAAGTGGGGCTGCAGTGCTAACTTCATGAAACAAGTGGGGAGGCGTGTCCTCCCTTCTCCCGGGGCCTGAGTCTCACACGGAAAATGGTTTGGGACTCCATTGCACTTCTCTCACGCAGGCACACAGCAAAATGCTTCCAGCCTCAGGAATGCCTATGTTCGCGGAAGCAGGAATTCTCTACAGAGTTGTTCCTTCGACTTAGGTGCTTGGCTTTAGGCCTGCAGGCACACCCGGGGCAACTGCACTAGCCTCGTAAACAAGAGGTGAGTTGACAGCTGCCTGTCTCTCCCTCGATTTTACCTATGGAACCTGTCCCCAGGCCCTCACCCACAGTGCAGCGTAAACTGCTTTCTCACACAGAGAGGTCGACGGTAGCTAAAGCACGGTTTCTCTACTGTGTGGTTTCTTCGAGTTAGAACGCTAGCTATTAGACTTCCATGCAAATGTGGGGCTGCCTTGCTAGCTTGGTCAAACACATGGGGAGTCGTGTTCTGCTTTTCGCTGGGGCCTGAGTCTCACTCGCAAAAAGATTTGGACTCCCTTGCAGTGCTCTCCCGCACGCACACAACAAAATGCTGCCACCCTCAGGAGCAGCTCTTTTACCTGAAGCACAGGCTCTCAACCGAGTTTTTCCTTTGAGTTAGGTGGATTCATTTAAGCCTACACACACACCCTGGGCACCGGTACTAGCCCCATAACCATGATGTGGGTTGAGAGCTGCCTTCTGTACCAGCCTGTCTCTCCCCCGATATTACGATATTGAAACCGTCCCCAGGCTCTCAGCCACAGTACACCCTAAACTGCTTCGCCCACAGAGAGGTCGACGGTAGCTAAAGCAGGGTTTCTCTACTGTGTTGTTTCTTCGAGTTTGAAAGCTAGCTATTAGACTTCCATTCAAATGTGGGGCTGCAGTACTAGTGTCACGGAGCAAGTGGGGAGTCGTGTTCTGGCTTCTTCCGGGGCCTGGGTCTCACAAGGAAAGTGGTTTTGGACTCACTTGCTGTGCACTCACGCATGCACACCACACAATGCGTCCACCCTGAGGCATGGCTCTTTTAGCCGAAGCAGGAATTCCCTACAGAGTTGTTCCTTTGAGTTAGGTGGTTGGCTTATGGCCTGCAGGCACACCCAGGGCAAGGGTACTAGCCTCATAAACAAGAGGTGAGTTGAGAGCTGCCTTCCGCACCGGCCTGTTTCTCACTCCATTTCACGTATGGGACCCTTTCCCCGGTCTCTCCTACACGAGCACTATACAACTCCTGCGGCTTCAGGAACGGCAATGTTAGCTAAAGCGCAGTAACGCTACAGCATTGATTCTTGGTGTTAGTAGCCTGGGAGGCGAATGAGCTGCAGCTGGGATTCTTGACAGGCTTGTTTCTTCGCAGTCAGTGTCGAGCACATAGCATTCCAAGCACACATGGAGCAGTCGTGTTAGCTTCAGGTAGCAAGAGCTGAGTCCAGAGGTGCCTTCTGCCCAGACCTATTTCTCTCTTGGTTTCACGTATGGAACCCGTTCCCCAGGCTCTCAGCCACGGTACTCCGTGTAATGCTTCCTCCGTCTAGAGGTCGACGGTAGCTAAAGCACGGTTTCTCTACAGTGTTGTTTCTTCGAGTTAGAACACTAGCTGTTAGACTTCCATGCAAAAGTGGGGCTGCCGTGCTAGCGTGATGAAACACATGGGGAGTCGTGTTCTGCCTTCTGCTGGGGCCTGAGGCTCACTCACAAAAAGCTTTGGACTCCCTTGCAGGGCTCTCATGCACGCACACAACAAAATGCTTCCACCCTCAGGAGCGGCTCTTTTAGCTGAAGCATGGATTCTCCAGCGAGTTTTTCCTTCGAGTTAGGCGGTTTTCATGAAGCCTGCACACACACCCGGGGCAACGGTACTAGCCCCATAACCATGGTGTGAGTTGAGAGCTGCCTTCTCTCCGGCCTGTCTCTCCCTCGATTTTCCGAAACGGAACCCGTCCCCAGGCTCTCAACCACCGTACACCCTAAACTGCTTCCTCCCACACAGAGGTCGTCGGTAGCTAAAGCACGGTTTCTCTTCAGTGTTGTTTCTCCGAGTTAGAACGCTTGCTAGGAATGTCCACAATAGCCAAACTGTGGAAAGAGCCAAGATGTCCACCAACAGATGAATGGATAAAGAAGAGGGGGTATATATATATACAATGGAATATTATGCAGCCATCAAAACGAATGAGATCTTGCCATCTGCAACGACGTGGATGGAACTGGAGGGTCTCATGCTGAGCGAAATAAGTCAAACAGAGAAAGACATGTATCATATGACCTCACTGATAGGAGGAATTCTTAATCTCAGGAAACAAACTGAGGGTTGCTGGAGTGGGGGCTGGGGTGGGAGGGATGGGGTCACTGGGTGTTGGACACTGGGGAGGGTATGTGTTCTGGTAAGCGCTGTGAATTGTGCAAGACTGTTGAATGTCAGATCTGTACCTCTGAAACAAATAATGCAATATATGTTAAGAAAGAAAAAAAGAAGAAGAATGTAGCAGGAGGGGAAGAATGAAGGGGGGAAAATCGGAGGGGGAGAAGAACCATGAGAGACGATGGACTCTGAAAAAGAAACTGAGGGTTCTAGAGGGGAGGGGGGTGGGAGGATGGCTTAGCCTGGTGATGGGTATTGAGCAGGGCACGTTCTGCATGGAGCACTGGGTGTTATGCACAAACAATGAATCATGGAACACTATATCTAAAACTAATGATGTAATGTATGGGGATTAACATAACAATAAAAACATTAAAGAAAAAGAAAGCTTGCTATTAGACTTCCATGCAAAAGTGGGGCTGCAGTGCTAACTTCATGAAACAAGTGGGGAGGCGTGTCCTCCCTTCTACCGGGGCCTGAGTCTCACACGGAAAATGGTTTGGGACTCCATTGCACTTCTCTCACGCAGGCACACAGCAAAATGCTTCCAGCCTCAGGAATGCCTATGTTCGCGGAAGCAGGAATTCTCTACAGAGTTGTTCCTTCGACTTAGGTGCTTGGCTTTAGGCCTGCAGGCACACCCGGGGCAACTGCACTAGCCTCGTAAACAAGAGGTGAGTTGACAGCTGCCTGTCTCTCCCTCGATTTTACCTATGGAACCTGTCCCCAGGCCCTCACCCACAGTGCAGCGTAAACTGCTTTCTCACACAGAGAGGTCGACGGTAGCTAAAGCACGGTTTCTCTACTGTGTAGTTTCTTCGAGTTAGAACGCTAGCTATTAGACTTCCATGCAAATGTGGGGCTGCCGTGCTAGCTTGGTCAAACACATGGGGAGTCGTGTTCTGCCTTTCGCTGGGGCCTGAGTGTCACTCGCAAAAAGCTTTGGACTCCCTTGCAGTGCTCTCACGCACGCACACAACAAAATGCTGCCACCCTCAGGAGCAGCTCTTTTACCTGAAGCACAGGCTCTCAACCGAGTTTTTCCTTTGAGTTAGGTGGATTCATTTAAGCCTGCACACACACCCTGGGCACCGGTACTAGCCCCATAACCATGATGTGGGTTGAGAGCTGCCTTCTGTACTGGCCTGTCTCTCCCCGATATTACGATATTGAAACCGTCCCCAGGCTCTCAGCCACAGTACACCCTAAACTGCTTCGCCCACAGAGAGGTCGACGGTAGCTAAAGCACGGTTTCTCTACTGTGTAGTTTCTTCGAGTTAGAACGCTAGCTATTAGACTTCCATGCAAATGTGGGGCTGCCGTGCTAGCTTGGTCAAACACATGGGGAGTCGTGTTCTGCCTTTCGCTGGGGCCTGAGTCTCACTCGCAAAAAGCTTTGGACTCCCTTGCAGTGCTCTCACGCACGCACACAACAAAATGCTGCCACCCTCAGGAGCAGCTCTTTTACCTGCAGCACAGGCTCTCAACCGAGTTCTTCCTTCGAGTTAGGTGGCTTCATTTAAGCCTGCACACACACCCTGGGCAACGGTACTAGCCCCATAACCATGATGTGGGTTGAGAGCTGCCTTCTGTACCAGCCTGTCTCTCCCCCGATATTACGATATTGAAACCGTCCCCAGGCTCTCAGCCACAGTACACCCTAAACTGCTTCGCCCACAGAGAGGTCGACGGTAGCTAAAGCAGGGTTTCTCTACTGTGTTGTTTCTTCGAGTTTGAAAGCTAGCTATTAGACTTCCATTCAAATGTGGGGCTGCAGTACTAGTGTCACGGAGCAAGTGGGGAGTCGTGTTCTGGCTTCTTCCGGGGCCTGGGTCTCACAAGGAAAGTGGTTTTGGACTCACTTGCTGTGCACTCACGCATGCACACCACACAATGCGTCCACCCTGAGGCATGGCTCTTTTAGCCGAAGCAGGAATTCCCTACAGAGTTGTTCCTTTGAGTTAGGTGGTTGGCTTATGGCCTGCAGGCACACCCAGGGCAAGGGTACTAGCCTCATAAACAAGAGGTGAGTTGAGAGCTGCCTTCCGCACCGGCCTGTTTCTCACTCCATTTCACGTATGGGACCCTTTCCCCGGTCTCTCCTACACGAGCACTATACAACTCCTGCGGCTTCAGGAACGGCAATGTTAGCTAAAGCGCAGTAACGCTACAGCATTGATTCTTGGTGTTAGTAGCCTGGGAGGCGAATGAGCTGCAGCTGGGATTCTTGACAGGCTTGTTTCTTCGCAGTCAGTGTCGAGCACATAGCATTCCAAGCACACATGGAGCAGTCGTGTTAGCTTCAGGTAGCAAGAGCTGAGTCCAGAGGTGCCTTCTGCCCAGACCTATTTCTCTCTTGGTTTCACGTATGGAACCCGTTCCCCAGGCTCTCAGCCACGGTACTCCGTGTAATGCTTCCTCCGTCTAGAGGTCGACGGTAGCTAAAGCACGGTTTCTCTACAGTGTTGTTTCTTCGAGTTAGAACACTAGCTGTTAGACTTCCATGCAAAAGTGGGGCTGCCGTGCTAGCGTGATGAAACACATGGGGAGTCGTGTTCTGCCTTCTGCTGGGGCCTGAGGCTCACTCACAAAAAGCTTTGGACTCCCTTGCAGGGCTCTCATGCACGCACACAACAAAATGCTTCCACCCTCAGGAGCGGCTCTTTTAGCTGAAGCATGGATTCTCCAGCGAGTTTTTCCTTCGAGTTAGGCGGTTTTCATGAAGCCTGCACACACACCCGGGGCAACGGTACTAGCCCCATAACCATGGTGTGAGTTGAGAGCTGCCTTCTCTCCGGCCTGTCTCTCCCTCGATTTTCCGAAACGGAACCCGTCCCCAGGCTCTCAACCACCGTACACCCTAAACTGCTTCCTCCCACACAGAGGTCGTCGGTAGCTAAAGCACGGTTTCTCTTCAGTGTTGTTTCTCCGAGTTAGAACGCTTGCTAGGAATGTCCACAATAGCCAAACTGTGGAAAGAGCCAAGATGTCCACCAACAGATGAATGGATAAAGAAGAGGGGGTATATATATATACAATGGAATATTATGCAGCCATCAAAACGAATGAGATCTTGCCATCTGCAACGACGTGGATGGAACTGGAGGGTCTCATGCTGAGCGAAATAAGTCAAACAGAGAAAGACATGTATCATATGACCTCACTGATAGGAGGAATTCTTAATCTCAGGAAACAAACTGAGGGTTGCTGGAGTGGGGGCTGGGGTGGGAGGGATGGGGTCACTGGGTGTTGGACACTGGGGAGGGTATGTGTTCTGGTAAGCGCTGTGAATTGTGCAAGACTGTTGAATGTCAGATCTGTACCTCTGAAACAAATAATGCAATATATGTTAAGAAAGAAAAAAAGAAGAAGAATGTAGCAGGAGGGGAAGAATGAAGGGGGGAAAATCGGAGGGGGAGAAGAACCATGAGAGACGATGGACTCTGAAAAAGAAACTGAGGGTTCTAGAGGGGAGGGGGGTGGGAGGATGGCTTAGCCTGGTGATGGGTATTGAGCAGGGCACGTTCTGCATGGAGCACTGGGTGTTATGCACAAACAATGAATCATGGAACACTATATCTAAAACTAATGATGTAATGTATGGGGATTAACATAACAATAAAAACATTAAAGAAAAAGAAAGCTTGCTATTAGACTTCCATGCAAAAGTGGGGCTGCAGTGCTAACTTCATGAAACAAGTGGGGAGGCGTGTCCTCCCTTCTACCGGGGCCTGAGTCTCACACGGAAAATGGTTTGGGACTCCATTGCACTTCTCTCACGCAGGCACACAGCAAAATGCTTCCAGCCTCAGGAATGCCTATGTTCGCGGAAGCAGGAATTCTCTACAGAGTTGTTCCTTCGACTTAGGTGCTTGGCTTTAGGCCTGCAGGCACACCCGGGGCAACTGCACTAGCCTCGTAAACAAGAGGTGAGTTGACAGCTGCCTGTCTCTCCCTCGATTTTACCTATGGAACCTGTCCCCAGGCCCTCACCCACAGTGCAGCGTAAACTGCTTTCTCACACAGAGAGGTCGACGGTAGCTAAAGCACGGTTTCTCTACTGTGTAGTTTCTTCGAGTTAGAACGCTAGCTATTAGACTTCCATGCAAATGTGGGGCTGCCGTGCTAGCTTGGTCAAACACATGGGGAGTCGTGTTCTGCCTTTCGCTGGGGCCTGAGTGTCACTCGCAAAAAGCTTTGGACTCCCTTGCAGTGCTCTCACGCACGCACACAACAAAATGCTGCCACCCTCAGGAGCAGCTCTTTTACCTGAAGCACAGGCTCTCAACCGAGTTTTTCCTTTGAGTTAGGTGGATTCATTTAAGCCTGCACACACACCCTGGGCACCGGTACTAGCCCCATAACCATGATGTGGGTTGAGAGCTGCCTTCTGTACTGGCCTGTCTCTCCCCGATATTACGATATTGAAACCGTCCCCAGGCTCTCAGCCACAGTACACCCTAAACTGCTTCGCCCACAGAGAGGTCGACGGTAGCTAAAGCACGGTTTCTCTACTGTGTAGTTTCTTCGAGTTAGAACGCTAGCTATTAGACTTCCATGCAAATGTGGGGCTGCCGTGCTAGCTTGGTCAAACACATGGGGAGTCGTGTTCTGCCTTTCGCTGGGGCCTGAGTCTCACTCGCAAAAAGCTTTGGACTCCCTTGCAGTGCTCTCACGCACGCACACAACAAAATGCTGCCACCCTCAGGAGCAGCTCTTTTACCTGCAGCACAGGCTCTCAACCGAGTTCTTCCTTCGAGTTAGGTGGCTTCATTTAAGCCTGCACACACACCCTGGGCAACGGTACTAGCCCCATAACCATGATGTGGGTTGAGAGCTGCCTTCTGTACCAGCCTGTCTCTCCCCCGATATTACGATATTGAAACCGTCCCCAGGCTCTCAGCCACAGTACACCCTAAACTGCTTCGCCCACAGAGAGGTCGACGGTAGCTAAAGCAGGGTTTCTCTACTGTGTTGTTTCTTCGAGTTTGAAAGCTAGCTATTAGACTTCCATTCAAATGTGGGGCTGCAGTACTAGTGTCACGGAGCAAGTGGGGAGTCGTGTTCTGGCTTCTTCCGGGGCCTGGGTCTCACAAGGAAAGTGGTTTTGGACTCACTTGCTGTGCACTCACGCATGCACACCACACAATGCGTCCACCCTGAGGCATGGCTCTTTTAGCCGAAGCAGGAATTCCCTACAGAGTTGTTCCTTTGAGTTAGGTGGTTGGCTTATGGCCTGCAGGCACACCCAGGGCAAGGGTACTAGCCTCATAAACAAGAGGTGAGTTGAGAGCTGCCTTCCGCACCGGCCTGTTTCTCACTCCATTTCACGTATGGGACCCTTTCCCCGGTCTCTCCTACACGAGCACTATACAACTCCTGCGGCTTCAGGAACGGCAATGTTAGCTAAAGCGCAGTAACGCTACAGCATTGATTCTTGGTGTTAGTAGCCTGGGAGGCGAATGAGCTGCAGCTGGGATTCTTGACAGGCTTGTTTCTTCGCAGTCAGTGTCGAGCACATAGCATTCCAAGCACACATGGAGCAGTCGTGTTAGCTTCAGGTAGCAAGAGCTGAGTCCAGAGGTGCCTTCTGCCCAGACCTATTTCTCTCTTGGTTTCACGTATGGAACCCGTTCCCCAGGCTCTCAGCCACGGTACTCCGTGTAATGCTTCCTCCGTCTAGAGGTCGACGGTAGCTAAAGCACGGTTTCTCTACAGTGTTGTTTCTTCGAGTTAGAACACTAGCTGTTAGACTTCCATGCAAAAGTGGGGCTGCCGTGCTAGCGTGATGAAACACATGGGGAGTCGTGTTCTGCCTTCTGCTGGGGCCTGAGGCTCACTCACAAAAAGCTTTGGACTCCCTTGCAGGGCTCTCATGCACGCACACAACAAAATGCTTCCACCCTCAGGAGCGGCTCTTTTAGCTGAAGCATGGATTCTCCAGCGAGTTTTTCCTTCGAGTTAGGCGGTTTTCATGAAGCCTGCACATACACCCGGGGCAACGGTACTAGCCCCATAACCATGGTGTGAGTTGAGAGCTGCCTTCTCTCCGGCCTGTCTCTCCCTCGATTTTCCGAAACGGAACCCGTCCCCAGGCTCTCAACCACCGTACACCCTAAACTGCTTCCTCCCACACAGAGGTCGTCGGTAGCTAAAGCACGGTTTCTCTTCAGTGTTGTTTCTCCGAGTTAGAACGCTTGCTAGGAATGTCCACAATAGCCAAACTGTGGAAAGAGCCAAGATGTCCACCAACAGATGAATGGATAAAGAAGAGGGGGTATATATATATACAATGGAATATTATGCAGCCATCAAAACGAATGAGATCTTGCCATCTGCAACGACGTGGATGGAACTGGAGGGTCTCATGCTGAGCGAAATAAGTCAAACAGAGAAAGACATGTATCATATGACCTCACTGATAGGAGGAATTCTTAATCTCAGGAAACAAACTGAGGGTTGCTGGAGTGGGGGCTGGGGTGGGAGGGATGGGGTCACTGGGTGTTGGACACTGGGGAGGGTATGTGTTCTGGTAAGCGCTGTGAATTGTGCAAGACTGTTGAATGTCAGATCTGTACCTCTGAAACAAATAATGCAATATATGTTAAGAAAGAAAAAAAGAAGAAGAATGTAGCAGGAGGGGAAGAATGAAGGGGGGAAAATCGGAGGGGGAGAAGAACCATGAGAGACGATGGACTCTGAAAAAGAAACTGAGGGTTCTAGAGGGGAGGGGGGTGGGAGGATGGCTTAGCCTGGTGATGGGTATTGAGCAGGGCACGTTCTGCATGGAGCACTGGGTGTTATGCACAAACAATGAATCATGGAACACTATATCTAAAACTAATGATGTAATGTATGGGGATTAACATAACAATAAAAACATTAAAGAAAAAGAAAGCTTGCTATTAGACTTCCATGCAAAAGTGGGGCTGCAGTGCTAACTTCATGAAACAAGTGGGGAGGCGTGTCCTCCCTTCTACCGGGGCCTGAGTCTCACACGGAAAATGGTTTGGGACTCCATTGCACTTCTCTCACGCAGGCACACAGCAAAATGCTTCCAGCCTCAGGAATGCCTATGTTCGCGGAAGCAGGAATTCTCTACAGAGTTGTTCCTTCGACTTAGGTGCTTGGCTTTAGGCCTGCAGGCACACCCGGGGCAACTGCACTAGCCTCGTAAACAAGAGGTGAGTTGACAGCTGCCTGTCTCTCCCTCGATTTTACCTATGGAACCTGTCCCCAGGCCCTCACCCACAGTGCAGCGTAAACTGCTTTCTCACACAGAGAGGTCGACGGTAGCTAAAGCACGGTTTCTCTACTGTGTAGTTTCTTCGAGTTAGAACGCTAGCTATTAGACTTCCATGCAAATGTGGGGCTGCCGTGCTAGCTTGGTCAAACACATGGGGAGTCGTGTTCTGCCTTTCGCTGGGGCCTGAGTGTCACTCGCAAAAAGCTTTGGACTCCCTTGCAGTGCTCTCACGCACGCACACAACAAAATGCTGCCACCCTCAGGAGCAGCTCTTTTACCTGAAGCACAGGCTCTCAACCGAGTTTTTCCTTTGAGTTAGGTGGATTCATTTAAGCCTGCACACACACCCTGGGCACCGGTACTAGCCCCATAACCATGATGTGGGTTGAGAGCTGCCTTCTGTACTGGCCTGTCTCTCCCCGATATTACGATATTGAAACCGTCCCCAGGCTCTCAGCCACAGTACACCCTAAACTGCTTCGCCCACAGAGAGGTCGACGGTAGCTAAAGCACGGTTTCTCTACTGTGTAGTTTCTTCGAGTTAGAACGCTAGCTATTAGACTTCCATGCAAATGTGGGGCTGCCGTGCTAGCTTGGTCAAACACATGGGGAGTCGTGTTCTGCCTTTCGCTGGGGCCTGAGTCTCACTCGCAAAAAGCTTTGGACTCCCTTGCAGTGCTCTCACGCACGCACACAACAAAATGCTGCCACCCTCAGGAGCAGCTCTTTTACCTGCAGCACAGGCTCTCAACCGAGTTCTTCCTTCGAGTTAGGTGGCTTCATTTAAGCCTGCACACACACCCTGGGCAACGGTACTAGCCCCATAACCATGATGTGGGTTGAGAGCTGCCTTCTGTACCAGCCTGTCTCTCCCCCGATATTACGATATTGAAACCGTCCCCAGGCTCTCAGCCACAGTACACCCTAAACTGCTTCGCCCACAGAGAGGTCGACGGTAGCTAAAGCAGGGTTTCTCTACTGTGTTGTTTCTTCGAGTTTGAAAGCTAGCTATTAGACTTCCATTCAAATGTGGGGCTGCAGTACTAGTGTCACGGAGCAAGTGGGGAGTCGTGTTCTGGCTTCTTCCGGGGCCTGGGTCTCACAAGGAAAGTGGTTTTGGACTCACTTGCTGTGCACTCACGCATGCACACCACACAATGCGTCCACCCTGAGGCATGGCTCTTTTAGCCGAAGCAGGAATTCCCTACAGAGTTGTTCCTTTGAGTTAGGTGGTTGGCTTATGGCCTGCAGGCACACCCAGGGCAAGGGTACTAGCCTCATAAACAAGAGGTGAGTTGAGAGCTGCCTTCCGCACCGGCCTGTTTCTCACTCCATTTCACGTATGGGACCCTTTCCCCGGTCTCTCCTACACGAGCACTATACAACTCCTGCGGCTTCAGGAACGGCAATGTTAGCTAAAGCGCAGTAACGCTACAGCATTGATTCTTGGTGTTAGTAGCCTGGGAGGCGAATGAGCTGCAGCTGGGATTCTTGACAGGCTTGTTTCTTCGCAGTCAGTGTCGAGCACATAGCATTCCAAGCACACATGGAGCAGTCGTGTTAGCTTCAGGTAGCAAGAGCTGAGTCCAGAGGTGCCTTCTGCCCAGACCTATTTCTCTCTTGGTTTCACGTATGGAACCCGTTCCCCAGGCTCTCAGCCACGGTACTCCGTGTAATGCTTCCTCCGTCTAGAGGTCGACGGTAGCTAAAGCACGGTTTCTCTACAGTGTTGTTTCTTCGAGTTAGAACACTAGCTGTTAGACTTCCATGCAAAAGTGGGGCTGCCGTGCTAGCGTGATGAAACACATGGGGAGTCGTGTTCTGCCTTCTGCTGGGGCCTGAGGCTCACTCACAAAAAGCTTTGGACTCCCTTGCAGGGCTCTCATGCACGCACACAACAAAATGCTTCCACCCTCAGGAGCGGCTCTTTTAGCTGAAGCATGGATTCTCCAGCGAGTTTTTCCTTCGAGTTAGGCGGTTTTCATGAAGCCTGCACATACACCCGGGGCAACGGTACTAGCCCCATAACCATGGTGTGAGTTGAGAGCTGCCTTCTCTCCGGCCTGTCTCTCCCTCGATTTTCCGAAACGGAACCCGTCCCCAGGCTCTCAACCACCGTACACCCTAAACTGCTTCCTCCCACACAGAGGTCGTCGGTAGCTAAAGCACGGTTTCTCTTCAGTGTTGTTTCTCCGAGTTAGAACGCTTGCTAGGAATGTCCACAATAGCCAAACTGTGGAAAGAGCCAAGATGTCCACCAACAGATGAATGGATAAAGAAGAGGGGGTATATATATATACAATGGAATATTATGCAGCCATCAAAACGAATGAGATCTTGCCATCTGCAACGACGTGGATGGAACTGGAGGGTCTCATGCTGAGCGAAATAAGTCAAACAGAGAAAGACATGTATCATATGACCTCACTGATAGGAGGAATTCTTAATCTCAGGAAACAAACTGAGGGTTGCTGGAGTGGGGGCTGGGGTGGGAGGGATGGGGTCACTGGGTGTTGGACACTGGGGAGGGTATGTGTTCTGGTAAGCGCTGTGAATTGTGCAAGACTGTTGAATGTCAGATCTGTACCTCTGAAACAAATAATGCAATATATGTTAAGAAAGAAAAAAAGAAGAAGAATGTAGCAGGAGGGGAAGAATGAAGGGGGGAAAATCGGAGGGGGAGAAGAACCATGAGAGACGATGGACTCTGAAAAAGAAACTGAGGGTTCTAGAGGGGAGGGGGGTGGGAGGATGGCTTAGCCTGGTGATGGGTATTGAGCAGGGCACGTTCTGCATGGAGCACTGGGTGTTATGCACAAACAATGAATCATGGAACACTATATCTAAAACTAATGATGTAATGTATGGGGATTAACATAACAATAAAAACATTAAAGAAAAAGAAAGCTTGCTATTAGACTTCCATGCAAAAGTGGGGCTGCAGTGCTAACTTCATGAAACAAGTGGGGAGGCGTGTCCTCCCTTCTACCGGGGCCTGAGTCTCACACGGAAAATGGTTTGGGACTCCATTGCACTTCTCTCACGCAGGCACACAGCAAAATGCTTCCAGCCTCAGGAATGCCTATGTTCGCGGAAGCAGGAATTCTCTACAGAGTTGTTCCTTCGACTTAGGTGCTTGGCTTTAGGCCTGCAGGCACACCCGGGGCAACTGCACTAGCCTCGTAAACAAGAGGTGAGTTGACAGCTGCCTGTCTCTCCCTCGATTTTACCTATGGAACCTGTCCCCAGGCCCTCACCCACAGTGCAGCGTAAACTGCTTTCTCACACAGAGAGGTCGACGGTAGCTAAAGCACGGTTTCTCTACTGTGTAGTTTCTTCGAGTTAGAACGCTAGCTATTAGACTTCCATGCAAATGTGGGGCTGCCGTGCTAGCTTGGTCAAACACATGGGGAGTCGTGTTCTGCCTTTCGCTGGGGCCTGAGTGTCACTCGCAAAAAGCTTTGGACTCCCTTGCAGTGCTCTCACGCACGCACACAACAAAATGCTGCCACCCTCAGGAGCAGCTCTTTTACCTGAAGCACAGGCTCTCAACCGAGTTTTTCCTTTGAGTTAGGTGGATTCATTTAAGCCTGCACACACACCCTGGGCACCGGTACTAGCCCCATAACCATGATGTGGGTTGAGAGCTGCCTTCTGTACTGGCCTGTCTCTCCCCGATATTACGATATTGAAACCGTCCCCAGGCTCTCAGCCACAGTACACCCTAAACTGCTTCGCCCACAGAGAGGTCGACGGTAGCTAAAGCACGGTTTCTCTACTGTGTAGTTTCTTCGAGTTAGAACGCTAGCTATTAGACTTCCATGCAAATGTGGGGCTGCCGTGCTAGCTTGGTCAAACACATGGGGAGTCGTGTTCTGCCTTTCGCTGGGGCCTGAGTCTCACTCGCAAAAAGCTTTGGACTCCCTTGCAGTGCTCTCACGCACGCACACAACAAAATGCTGCCACCCTCAGGAGCAGCTCTTTTACCTGCAGCACAGGCTCTCAACCGAGTTCTTCCTTCGAGTTAGGTGGCTTCATTTAAGCCTGCACACACACCCTGGGCAACGGTACTAGCCCCATAACCATGATGTGGGTTGAGAGCTGCCTTCTGTACCAGCCTGTCTCTCCCCCGATATTACGATATTGAAACCGTCCCCAGGCTCTCAGCCACAGTACACCCTAAACTGCTTCGCCCACAGAGAGGTCGACGGTAGCTAAAGCACGGTTTCTCTACTGTGTTGTTTCTTCGAGTTTGAAAGCTAGCTATTAGACTTCCATTCAAATGTGGGGCTGCAGTACTAGTGTCACGGAGCAAGTGGGGAGTCGTGTTCTGGCTTCTTCCGGGGCCTGGGTCTCACAAGGAAAGTGGTTTTGGACTCACTTGCTGTGCACTCACGCATGCACACCACACAATGCGTCCACCCTGAGGCATGGCTCTTTTAGCCGAAGCAGGAATTCCCTACAGAGTTGTTCCTTTGAGTTAGGTGGTTGGCTTATGGCCTGCAGGCACACCCAGGGCAAGGGTACTAGCCTCATAAACAAGAGGTGAGTTGAGAGCTGCCTTCCGCACCGGCCTGTTTCTCACTCCATTTCACGTATGGGACCCTTTCCCCGGTCTCTCCTACACGAGCACTATACAACTCCTGCGGCTTCAGGAACGGCAATGTTAGCTAAAGCGCAGTAACGCTACAGCATTGATTCTTGGTGTTAGTAGCCTGGGAGGCGAATGAGCTGCAGCTGGGATTCTTGACAGGCTTGTTTCTTCGCAGTCAGTGTCGAGCACATAGCATTCCAAGCACACATGGAGCAGTCGTGTTAGCTTCAGGTAGCAAGAGCTGAGTCCAGAGGTGCCTTCTGCCCAGACCTATTTCTCTCTTGGTTTCACGTATGGAACCCGTTCCCCAGGCTCTCAGCCACGGTACTCCGTGTAATGCTTCCTCCGTCTAGAGGTCGACGGTAGCTAAAGCACGGTTTCTCTACAGTGTTGTTTCTTCGAGTTAGAACACTAGCTGTTAGACTTCCATGCAAAAGTGGGGCTGCCGTGCTAGCGTGATGAAACACATGGGGAGTCGTGTTCTGCCTTCTGCTGGGGCCTGAGGCTCACTCACAAAAAGCTTTGGACTCCCTTGCAGGGCTCTCATGCACGCACACAACAAAATGCTTCCACCCTCAGGAGCGGCTCTTTTAGCTGAAGCATGGATTCTCCAGCGAGTTTTTCCTTCGAGTTAGGCGGTTTTCATGAAGCCTGCACACACACCCGGGGCAACGGTACTAGCCCCATAACCATGGTGTGAGTTGAGAGCTGCCTTCTCTCCGGCCTGTCTCTCCCTCGATTTTCCGAAACGGAACCCGTCCCCAGGCTCTCAACCACCGTACACCCTAAACTGCTTCCTCCCACACAGAGGTCGTCGGTAGCTAAAGCACGGTTTCTCTTCAGTGTTGTTTCTCCGAGTTAGAACGCTTGCTAGGAATGTCCACAATAGCCAAACTGTGGAAAGAGCCAAGATGTCCACCAACAGATGAATGGATAAAGAAGAGGGGGTATATATATATACAATGGAATATTATGCAGCCATTAAAACGAATGAGATCTTGCCATCTGCAACGACGTGGATGGAACTGGAGGGTCTCATGCTGAGCGAAATAAGTCAAACAGAGAAAGACATGTATCATATGACCTCACTGATAGGAGGAATTCTTAATCTCAGGAAACAAACTGAGGGTTGCTGGAGTCGGGGCTGGGGTGGGAGGGATGGGGTCACTGGGTGTTGGACACTGGGGAGGGTATGTGTTCTGGTAAGCGCTGTGAATTGTGCAAGACTGTTGAATCTCAGATCTGTACCTCTGAAACAAATAATGCAATATATGTTAAGAAAGAAAAAAAGAAGAAGAAGAATGTAGCAGGAGGGGAAGAATGAAGGGGGGAAAATCGGAGGGGGAGAAGAACCATGAGAGACGATGGACTCTGAAAAAGAAACTGAGGGTTCTAGAGGGGAGGGGGGTGGGAGGATGGCTTAGCCTGGTGATGGGTATTGAGCAGGGCACGTTCTGCATGGAGCACTGGGTGTTATGCACAAACAATGAATCATGGAACACTATATCTAAAACTAATGATGTAATGTATGGGGATTAACATAACAATAAAAACATTTAAGAATAATAAAGAAAAAGAAAGCTTGCTATTAGACTTCCATGCAAAAGTGGGGCCGCAGTGCTAACTTCATGAAACAAGTGGGGAGGCGTGTCCTCCCTTCTCCCGGGGCCTGAGTCTCACACGGAAAATGGTTTGGGACTCCATTGCACTTCTCTCACGCAGGCACACAGCAAAATGCTTCCAGCCTCAGGAATGCCTATGTTCGCGGAAGCAGGAATTCTCTACAGAGTTGTTCCTTCGACTTAGGTGCTTGGCTTTAGGCCTGCAGGCACACCCGGGGCAACTGCACTAGCCTCGTAAACAAGAGGTGAGTTGACAGCTGCCTGTCTCTCCCTCGATTTTACCTATGGAACCTGTCCCCAGGCCCTCACCCACAGTGCAGCGTAAACTGCTTTCTCACACAGAGAGGTCGACGGTAGCTAAAGCACGGTTTCTCTACTGTGTAGTTTCTTCGAGTTAGAACGCTAGCTATTAGACTTCCATGCAAATGTGGGGCTGCCGTGGAGCTTGGTCAAACACATGGGGAGTCGTGTTCTGCCTTTCGCTGGGGCCTGAGTGTCACTCGCAAAAAGCTTTGGACTCCCTTGCAGTGCTCTCACGCACGCACACAACAAAATGCTGCCACCCTCAGGAGCAGCTCTTTTACCTGAAGCACAGGCTCTCAACCGAGTTTTTCCTTTGAGTTAGGTGGATTCATTTAAGCCTGCACACACACCCTGGGCACCGGTACTAGCCCCATAACCATGATGTGGGTTGAGAGCTGCCTTCTGTACTGGCCTGTCTCTCCCCGATATTACGATATTGAAACCGTCCCCAGGCTCTCAGCCACAGTACACCCTAAACTGCTTCGCCCACAGAGAGGTCGACGGTAGCTAAAGCACGGTTTCTCTACTGTGTAGTTTCTTCGAGTTAGAACGCTAGCTATTAGACTTCCATGCAAATGTGGGGCTGCCGTGCTAGCTTGGTCAAACACATGGGGAGTCGTGTTCTGCCTTTCGCTGGGGCCTGAGTCTCACTCGCAAAAAGCTTTGGACTCCCTTGCAGTGCTCTCACGCACGCACACAACAAAATGCTGCCACCCTCAGGAGCAGCTCTTTTACCTGCAGCACAGGCTCTCAACCGAGTTCTTCCTTCGAGTTAGGTGGCTTCATTTAAGCCTGCACACACACCCTGGGCAACGGTACTAGCCCCATAACCATGATGTGGGTTGAGAGCTGCCTTCTGTAGCAGCCTGTCTCTCCCCCGATATTACGATATTGAAACCGTCCCCAGGCTCTCAGCCACAGTACACCCTAAACTGCTTCGCCCACAGAGAGGTCGACGGTAGCTAAAGCAGGGTTTCTCTACTGTGTTGTTTCTTCGAGTTTGAAAGCTAGCTATTAGACTTCCATTCAAATGTGGGGCTGCAGTACTAGTGTCACGGAGCAAGTGGGGAGTCGTGTTCTGGCTTCTTCCGGGGCCTGGGTCTCACAAGGAAAGTGGTTTTGGACTCACTTGCTGTGCACTCACGCATGCACACCACACAATGCGTCCACCCTGAGGCATGGCTCTTTTAGCCGAAGCAGGAATTCCCTACAGAGTTGTTCCTTTGAGTTAGGTGGTTGGCTTATGGCCTGCAGGCACACCCAGGGCAAGGGTACTAGCCTCATAAACAAGAGGTGAGTTGAGAGCTGCCTTCCGCACCGGCCTGTTTCTCACTCCATTTCACGTATGGGACCCTTTCCCCGGTCTCTCCTACACGAGCACTATACAACTCCTGCGGCTTCAGGAACGGCAATGTTAGCTAAAGCGCAGTAACGCTACAGCATTGATTCTTGGTGTTAGTAGCCTGGGAGGCGAATGAGCTGCAGCTGGGATTCTTGACAGGCTTGTTTCTTCCCAGTCAGTGTCGAGCACATAGCATTCCAAGCACACATGGAGCAGTAGTGTTAGCTTCAGGTAGCAAGAGCTGAGTCCAGAGGTGCCTTCTGCCCAGACCTATTTCTCTCTTGGTTTCACGTATGGAACCCGTTCCCCAGGCTCTCAGCCACGGTACTCCGTGTAATGCTTCCTCCGTCTAGAGGTCGACGGTAGCTAAAGCACGGTTTCTCTACAGTGTTGTTTCTTCGAGTTAGAACACTAGCTGTTAGACTTCCATGCAAAAGTGGGGCTGCCGTGCTAGCGTGATGAAACACATGGGGAGTCGTGTTCTCCCTTCTGCTGGGGCCTGAGGCTCACTCACAAAAAGCTTTGGACTCCCTTGCAGGGCTCTCATGCACGCACACAACAAAATGCTTCCACCCTCAGGAGCGGCTCTTTTAGCTGAAGCATGGATTCTCCAGCGAGTTTTTCCTTCGAGTTAGGCGGTTTTCATGAAGCCTGCACACACACCCGGGGCAACGGTACTAGCCCCATAACCATGGTGTGAGTTGAGAGCTGCCTTCTCTCCGGCCTGTGTCTCCCTCGATTTTCCGAAACGGAACCCGTCCCCAGGCTCTCAACCACCGTACACCATAAACTGCTTCCTCCCACACAGAGGTCGTCGGTAGCTAAAGCACGGTTTCTCTTCAGTGTTGTTTCTCCGAGTTAGAACGCTTGCTATGAATGTCCACAATAGCCAAACTGTGGAAAGAGCCAAGATGTCCACCAACAGATGAATGGATAAAGAAGAGTGGGTATATATATATACAATGGAATATTATGCAGCCATCAAAAGGAATGAGATCTTGCCATCTGCAACGACGTGGATGGAACTGGAGGGTCTCATGCTGAGCGAAATAAGTCAAACAGAGAAAGACATGTATCATATGACCTCACTGATAGGAGGAATTCTTAATCTCAGGAAACAAACTGAGGGTTGCTGGAGTGGGGGCTGGGGTGGGAGGGATGGGGTCACTGGGTGTTGGACACTGGGGAGGGTATGTGTTCTGGTAAGCGCTGTGAATTGTGCAAGACTGTTGAATGTCAGATCTGTACCTCTGAAACAAATAATGCAATATATGTTAAGAAAGAAAAAAAGAAGAAGAAGAATGTAGCAGGAGGGGAAGAATGAAGGGGGGAAAATCGGAGGGGGAGAAGAACCATGAGAGACGATGGACTCTGAAAAAGAAACTGAGGGTTCTAGAGGGGAGGGGGGTGGGAGGATGGCTTAGCCTGGTGATGGGTATTGAGCAGGGCACGTTCTGCATGGAGCACTGGGTGTTATGCACAAACAATGAATCATGGAACACTATATCTAAAACTAATGATGTAATGTATGGGGATTAACATAACAATAAAAACATTTAAGAATAATAAAGAAAAAGAAAGCTTGCTATTAGACTTCCATGCAAAAGTGGGGCCGCAGTGCTAACTTCATGAAACAAGTGGGGAGGCGTGTCCTCCCTTCTCCCGGGGCCTGAGTCTCACACGGAAAATGGTTTGGGACTCCATTGCACTTCTCTCACGCAGGCACACAGCAAAATGCTTCCAGCCTCAGGAATGCCTATGTTCGCGGAAGCAGGAATTCTCTACACAGTTGTTCTTTCGACTTAGGTGCTTGGCTTTAGGCCTGCAGGCACACCCGGGGCAACTGCACTAGCCTCGTAAACAAGAGGTGAGTTGACAGCTGCCTGTCTCTCCCTCGATTTTACCTATGGAACCTGTCCCCAGGCCCTCACCCACAGTGCAGCGTAAACTGCTTTCTCACACAGAGAGGTCGACGGTAGCTAAAGCACGGTTTCTCTACTGTGTAGTTTCTTCGAGTTAGAACGCTAGCTATTAGACTTCCATGCAAATGTGGGGCTGCCGTGGAGCTTGGTCAAACACATGGGGAGTCGTGTTCTGCCTTTCGCTGGGGCCTGAGTCTCACTCGCATAAAGCTTTGGACTCCCTTGCAGTGCTCTCACGCACGCACACAACAAAATGCTGCCACCCTCAGGAGCAGCTCTTTTACCTGCAGCACAGGCTCTCAACCGAGTTTTTCCTTTGAGTTAGGTGGATTCATTTAAGCCTGCACACACACCCTGGGCACCGGTACTAGCCCCATAACCATGATGTGGGTTGAGCGCTGCCTTCTGTACTGGCCTGTCTCTCCCCCGATATTACGATATTGAAACCGTCCCCAGGCTCTCAGCCACAGTACACCCTAAACTGCTTCACCCACAGAGAGGTCGACGGTAGCTAAAGCAGGGTTTCTCTACAGTGTTGTTTCTTCGAGTTAGAAAGGTAGCTATTAGACTTCCATTCAAATGTGGGGTGCAGTACTAGTGTCACGGAGCAAGTGGGGAGTCGTGTTCTGGCTTCTTCCGGGGCCTGGGTCTCACAAGGAAAATGGTTTTGGACTCACTTGCTGTGCACTCACGCATGCACACCACACAATGCGTCCACCCTGAGGCATGGCTCTTTTAGCCGAAGCAGGAATTCCCTACAGAGTTGTTCCTTTGAGTTAGGTGGTTGGCTTATGGCCTGCAGGCACACCCAGGGCAAGGGTACTAGCCTCATAAACAAGAGGTGAGTTGAGAGCTGCCTTCCGCACCGGCCTGTTTCTCACTCCATTTCACGTATGGGACACTTTCCCCGGTCTCTCCTACACGAGCACTATACAACTCCTGCGGCTTCAGGAACGGCAATGTTAGCTAAAGCGCAGTAACGCTACAGCATTGATTCTTGGTGTTAGTAGCCTGGGAGGCGAATGAGCTGCAGCTGGGATTCTTGACAGGCTTGTTTCTTCCCAGTCAGTGTCGAGCACATAGCATTCCAAGCACACATGGAGCAGTCGTGTTAGCTTCAGGTAGCAAGAGCTGAGTCCAGAGGTGCCTTCTGCCCAGACCTATTTCTCTCTTGGTTTCACGTATGGAACCCGTTCCCCAGGCTCTCAGCCACGGTACTCCGTGTAATGCTTCCTCCGTCTAGAGGTCGACGGTAGCTAAAGCACGGTTTCTCTACAGTGTTGTTTCTTCGAGTTAGAACACTAGCTGTTAGACTTCCATGCAAAAGTGGGGCTGCCGTGCTAGATAGATGAAACACATGGGGAGTCGTGTTCTGCCTTTCGCTGGGGCCTGAGTCTCACTCGCAAAAAGCTTTGGACTCCCTTGCAGGGCTCTCACGCACGCACACAACAAAATGCTGCCACCCTCAGGAGCAGCTGTTTTACCTGCAGCACAGGCTCTCAACAGAGATTTTCCTTCGAGTTTGGTGGCTGTGCTTAAGCCGGCGCGCACAGCCTGGGTAACGGTACTAGCCCCATAACCATGATGTGGGTTGAGAGCTGCCTTATGTACCGGCCTGTCTCTCCCCCGATATTATGATATTGAAACCGTCCCCAGGCTCTCAGCCACAGTACACCCTAAACTGCTTCGCCCACAGAGAGGTCGACGGTAGCTAAAGCACGGTTTCTCTACAGTGTTGTTTCTTCGAGTTAGAACGCTAGCTATTAGACCTCCATGCAAAATTGGGGCCGCAGTGCTGGCTTCACGAAATAAGTGAGGAGACGTGTGCTGCCTTCTGCAGCTGCCTGAGGCTCCCTCCGAATTAGGTTTGCGATTCCCTTGCAGTGCTCTCACGCACACACACAAAAGAAGCTTCCACCTTCAGGAGCAGCTGTTTTAGCTGAAGCACAGATTCTGTACTGAGTTTTTCTTTCGAGTTAGGTGGTTGTGTTTAAGCCAGCACACACCCACGGGGCAACGGAACTAGCCCCATAACCATGTAGTGAGTTTAGAGCTGCCTTATGTACCGGCCTCTCTCTCCCCCGATATTACGAAATGGAAACCGTCCCCAGGCTCTCAGCCACAGTACACCCTAAAGTGCTTCGCCCACAGAGAGGTCGACGGTAGCTAAAGCACGGTTTCTCTACAGTGTTTTTTCTCCGAGTTAGAAAGCTAGCTATTAGACTTCCATGCAAAAGTGGGGCCGCAGTACTAGCTTCATGGAGCAAGTGGGGAGTCGTGTTCTGGCTTCTTCCGGGGCCTGGGTCTCACAAGGAAACTGGTTTTGGACTCACTTGCAGTGATCTCACGCATGCACACAGCAAAACGCGTCCACCCTGAGGCATGGCTCTTTCAGCCAAAGCAGGAATTCCCTACAGAGTTGTTCCTTTGAGTTAGGTGGTTGGCTTATGGCCTGCAGGCACCCCCGGGGCAAGGGCACTAGCCTCCTAAACCAGAGGTGACTTGAGAGCTGCCTTCCGCACCGGCCTCTTTCTCACTCCATTTCACGTCTGGGACCCTTTGCCCGGTCTCTCGTACACGAGCATTGTGAAATTCCTCCTGCTTCAGGAACGGCAATGTTAACTCAAGCGCAGTCACTCTTTAGGATTGACTCTTGGTGTTAGTAGCCTGGTAACTAGGCATCCAGGCACACAGGGTACCGCAGTGCTAATCTCCTCAAACAAGAGGTGAGTCCACAGCAGCCTTCCTTCCAGGCCTGCTTCTCACTCCGAGTTACGTTTAGGTTCCATTTCTCATGCTTTCACAAAAACACGCAATAGATGAAGTTCACGCTCAGGAAGGGCGATCTTTGCTGAGGCACGGGTTCTCTACAGTTTTGTTCCTTTGCGTTGCGTGGATGGCACTGAGGATTCCATGCACACACGGGAGAGCCGATCTAGTTTCCTGAAACAAGAGTTGAGTCGATAGGTGCCTTCTGCCCATGCTTATTTCTCCCTCCAAATTCTGCTGGGACTCCTTCCCCAGGTTTGCACTCAAGCAGACTTGAAAATGCTGCCACCCTGTGGAGAGGCGAATGAGCTGAACCTGGGGTTCTAGACCGGCTTCTTTCTGCCAAATCAGTGTGGAGCCCTTAGCATTCCTATGCACACATGGAGCCAAAGTGTTAGCTTCAGGTAACAAGAGCTGAGTCGAGAGGAGCCTTCTGGCCAGGACTCCTTCTCCCTCGGTTTCACGTAAGGAACCCGTTCCTCAGACCCTCACCCACGGTAGCCTGGAAAGTGCTTCCTCCCTCAGAGAGGTGGATGGTAGCTAAAGCACGGTTTCTCTACCGTGTTGTTTCTTCCAGGGAGAACGCTAGCGATTAGACTTCCATGCAAAAGTAGGGCCGCAGTGCTAGCTAAAGGAAACACACGGGGAGTCGTGTTCTGCCTTTTGCTGGGGCCTGAGTCTCACTCGCAGAAACTTTGGACTCCCTTGCAGTCCTCTCACGCACGCACACAACCAAATGTTTCCACCCTCAGGAGCGGCTGTTTTAGCTGAAGCACGGATCCTCTACCGTGTTATTCCGTCGAGTTGGGTGGCTGTCTTAAGCCTGCACACACACCCAGGGCAACGGTACTAGCCCCATAACCATGGTGTGAGTTGAGAGCTGCCTTCTCTCCGGCCTGTCTCTCCCTCGATTTTACGAAACGGAACCCGTCCCCAGGCTCTCAACCACCGTACACCCTAAACTGCTTCCTCCCACACAGAGGTCGTCGGTAGCTAAAGCACGGTTTCTCTTCAGTGTTGTTTCTCCGAGTTAGAACGCTTGCTATGAATGTCCACAATAGCCAAACTGTGGAAGGAGCCAAGATGTCCACCAACAGATGAATGGATAAAGAAGAGGGGGTATATATATATATATACAATGGAATATTATGCAGCCATCAAAAGGAATGAGATCTTGCCATCTGCAACGACGTGGATGGAACTGGAGGGTATCACGCTGAGCGAAATAAGTCAAACAGAGAAAGACATGTATCATATGACCTCACTGATAGGAGGAATTCTTAATCTCAGGAAACAAACTGAGGGTTGCTGGAGTGGGGGCTGGGGTGGGAGGGATGGGCTCACTGGGTGTTGGACACTGGGGAGGGTATGTGTTCTGGTAAGCGCTGTGAATTGTGCAAGACTGTTGAATGTCAGATCTGTACCTCTGAAACAAATAATGCAATATATGTTAAGAAAGAAAAAAAGAAGAAGAAGAATGTAGCAGGAGGGGAAGAATGAAGGGGGGGAAATCGGAGGGGGAGAAGAACCATGAGAGACGATGGACACTGAAAAAGAAACTGAGGGTTCTAGAGGGGAGGGGGGTGGGAGGATGGCTTAGCCTGGTGATGGGTATTGAGCAGGGCACGTTCTGCATGGAGCACTGGGTGTTATGCACAAACAATGAATCATGGAACACTATATCTAAAACTAATGATGTAATGTATGGGGATTAACATAACAATAAAAACATTTAAGAATAATAAAGAAAAAGAAAGCTTGCTGTTAGACTTCCATGCAAAAGTGGGGCCGCAGTGCTAACTTCATGAAACAAGTGGGGAGGCGTGTCCTCCCTTCTCCCGGGGCCTGAGTCTCACACGGAAAATGGTTTGGGACTCCATTGCACTTCTCTCACGCAGGCACACAGCAAAATGCTTCCAGCCTCAGGAATGCCTATGTTCGCGGAAGCAGGAATTCTCTACACAGTTGTTCTTTCGACTTAGGTGCTTGGCTTTAGGCCTGCAGGCACACCCGGGGCAACTGCACTAGCCTCGTAAACAAGAGGTGAGTTGACAGCTGCCTGTCTCTCCCTCGATTTTACCTATGGAACCTGTCCCCAGGCCCTCACCCACAGTGCAGCGTAAACTGCTTTCTCACACAGAGAGGTCGACGGTAGCTAAAGCACGGTTTCTCTACTGTGTAGTTTCTTCGAGTTAGAACGCTAGCTATTAGACTTCCATGCAAATGTGGGGCTGCCGTGGAGCTTGGTCAAACACATGGGGAGTCGTGTTCTACCTTTCGCTGGGGCCTGAGTCTCACTCGCATAAAGCTTTGGACTCCCTTGCAGTGCTCTCACGCACGCACACAACAAAATGCTGCCACCCTCAGGAGCAGCTCTTTTACCTGCAGCACAGGCTCTCAACCGAGTTTTTCCTTTGAGTTAGGTGGATTCATTTAAGCCTGCACACACACCCTGGGCACCGGTACTAGCCCCATAACCATGATGTGGGTTGAGCGCTGCCTTCTGTACCGGCCTGTCTCTCCCCCGATATTACGATATTGAAACCGTCCCCAGGCTCTCAGCCACAGTACACCCTAAACTGCTTCACCCACAGAGAGGTCGACGGTAGCTAAAGCAGGGTTTCTCTACAGTGTTGTTTCTTCGAGTTAGAAAGGTAGCTATTAGACTTCCATTCAAATGTGGGGTGCAGTACTAGTGTCACGGAGCAAGTGGGGAGTCGTGTTCTGGCTTCTTCCGGGGCCTGGGTCTCACAAGGAAAATGGTTTTGGACTCACTTGCTGTGCACTCACGCATGCACACCACACAATGCGTCCACCCTGAGGCATGGCTCTTTTAGCCGAAGCAGGAATTCCCTACAGAGTTGTTCCTTTGAGTTAGGTGGTTGGCTTATGGCCTGCAGGCACACCCAGGGCAAGGGTACTAGCCTCATAAACAAGAGGTGAGTTGAGAGCTGCCTTCCGCACCGGCCTGTTTCTCACTCCATTTCACGTATGGGACCCTTTCCCCGGTCTCTCCTACACGAGCACTATACAACTCCTGCGGCTTCAGGAACGGCAATGTTAGCTAAAGCGCAGTAACGCTACAGCATTGATTCTTGGTGTTAGTAGCCTGGGAGGCGAATGAGCTGCAGCTGGGATTCTTGACAGGCTTGTTTCTTCCCAGTCAGTGTCGAGCACATAGCATTCCAAGCACACATGGAGCAGTCGTGTTAGCTTCAGGTAGCAAGAGCTGAGTCCAGAGGTGCCTTCTGCCCAGACCTATTTCTCTCTTGGTTTCACGTATGGAACCCGTTCCCCAGGCTCTCAGCCACGGTACTCCGTGTAATGCTTCCTCCGTCTAGAGGTCGACGGTAGCTAAAGCACGGTTTCTCTACAGTGTTGTTTCTTCGAGTTAGAACACTAGCTGTTAGACTTCCATGCAAAAGTGGGGCTGCCGTTCTAGATTGATGAAACACATGGGGAGTCGTGTTCTGCCTTTCGCTGGGGCCTGAGTCTCACTCGCAAAAAGCTTTGGACTCCCTTGCAGGGCTCTCACGCACGCACACAACAAAATGCTGCCACCCTCAGGAGCAGCTGTTTTACCTGCAGCACAGGCTCTCAACAGAGATTTTCCTTCGAGTTTGGTGGCTGTGCTTAAGCCGGCGCGCACAGCCTGGGTAACGGTACTAGCCCCATAACCATGATGTGGGTTGAGAGCTGCCTTATGTACCGGCCTGTCTCTCCCCCGATATTATGATATTGAAACCGTCCCCAGGCTCTCAGCCACAGTACACCCTAAACTGCTTCGCCCACAGAGAGGTCGACGGTAGCTAAAGCACGGTTTCTCTACAGTGTTGTTTCTTCGAGTTAGAACGCTAGCTATTAGACCTCCATGCAAAATTGGGGCCGCAGTGCTGGCTTCACGAAATAAGTGAGGAGACGTGTGCTGCCTTCTGTAGCTGCCTGAGGCTCCCTCCGAATTAGGTTTGCGATTCCCTTGCAGTGCTCTCACGCACACACACAAAAGAAGCTTCCACCTTCAGGAGCAGCTGTTTTAGCTGAAGCACAGATTCTGTACTGAGTTTTTCTTTCGAGTTAGGTGGTTGTGTTTAAGCCAGCACACACCCACGGGGCAACGGAACTAGCCCCATAACCATGTAGTGAGTTTAGAGCTGCCTTATGTACCGGCCTCTCTCTCCCCCGATATTACGAAATGGAAACCGTCCCCAGGCTCTCAGCCACAGTACACCCTAAAGTGCTTCGCCCACAGAGAGGTCGACGGTAGCTAAAGCACGGTTTCTCTACAGTGTTTTTTCTCCGAGTTAGAAAGCTAGCTATTAGACTTCCATGCAAAAGTGGGGCCGCAGTACTAGCTTCATGGAGCAAGTGGGGAGTCGTGTTCTGGCTTCTTCCGGGGCCTGGGTCTCACAAGGAAACTGGTTTTGGACTCACTTGCAGTGATCTCACGCATGCACACAGCAAAACGCGTCCACCCTGAGGCATGGCTCTTTCAGCCAAAGCAGGAATTCCCTACAGAGTTGTTCCTTTGAGTTAGGTGGTTGGCTTATGGCCTGCAGGCACCCCCGGGGCAAGGGCACTAGCCTCCTAAACCAGAGGTGACTTGAGAGCTGCCTTCCGCACCGGCCTCTTTCTCACTCCATTTCACGTCTGGGACCCTTTGCCCGGTCTCTCGTACACGAGCATTGTGAAATTCCTCCTGCTTCAGGAACGGCAATGTTAACTCAAGCGCAGTCACTCTTTAGGATTGACTCTTGGTGTTAGTAGCCTGGTAACTAGGCATCCAGGCACACAGGGTACCGCAGTGCTAATCTCCTCAAACAAGAGGTGAGTCCACAGCAGCCTTCCTTCCAGGCCTGCTTCTCACTCCGAGTTACGTTTAGGTTCCATTTCTCATGCTTTCACAAAAACACGCAATAGATGAAGTTCACGCTCAGGAAGGGCGATCTTTGCTGAGGCACGGGTTCTCTACAGTTTTGTTCCTTTGCGTTGCGTGGATGGCACTGAGGATTCCATGCACACACGGGAGAGCCGATCTAGTTTCCTGAAACAAGAGTTGAGTCGATAGGTGCCTTCTGCCCATGCTTATTTCTCCCTCCAAATTCTGCTGGGACTCCTTCCCCAGGTTTGCACTCAAGCAGACTTGAAAATGCTGCCACCCTGTGGAGAGGCGAATGAGCTGAACCTGGGGTTCTAGACCGGCTTCTTTCTGCCAAATCAGTGTGGAGCCCTTAGCATTCCTATGCACACATGGAGCCAAAGTGTTAGCTTCAGGTAACAAGAGCTGAGTCGAGAGGAGCCTTCTGGCCAGGACTCCTTCTCCCTCGGTTTCACGTAAGGAACCCGTTCCTCAGACCCTCACCCACGGTAGCCTGGAAAGTGCTTCCTCCCTCAGAGAGGTGGATGGTAGCTAAAGCACGGTTTCTCTACCGTGTTGTTTCTTCCAGGGAGAACGCTAGCGATTAGACTTCCATGCAAAAGTAGGGCCGCAGTGCTACCTAAAGGAAACACACGGGGAGTCGTGTTCTGCCTTTTGCTGGGGCCTGAGTCTCACTCGCAGAAACTTTGGACTCCCTTGCAGTCCTCTCACGCACGCACACAACCAAATGTTTCCACCCTCAGGAGCGGCTGTTTTAGCTGAAGCACGGATCCTCTACCGTGTTATTCCGTCGAGTTGGGTGGCTGTCTTAAGCCTGCACACACACCCAGGGCAACGGTACTAGCCCCATAACCATGGTGTGAGTTGAGAGCTGCCTTCTCTCCGGCCTGTCTCTCCCTCGATTTTACGAAACGGAACCCGTCCCCAGGCTCTCAACCACCGTACACCCTAAACTGCTTCCTCCCACACAGAGGTCGTCGGTAGCTAAAGCACGGTTTCTCTTCAGTGTTGTTTCTCCGAGTTAGAACGCTTGCTATGAATGTCCACAATAGCCAAACTGTGGAAGGAGCCAAGATGTCCACCAACAGATGAATGGATAAAGAAGAGGGGGTATATATATATACAATGGAATATTATGCAGCCATCAAAAGGAATGAGATCTTGCCATCTGCAACGACGTGGATGGAACTGGAGGGTATCATGCTGAGCGAAATAAGTCAAACAGAGAAAGACATGTATCATATGACCTCACTGATAGGAGGAATTCTTAATCTCAGGAAACAAACTGAGGGTTGCTGGAGTGGGGGCTGGGGTGGGAGGGATGGGCTCACTGGGTGTTGGACACTGGGGAGGGTATGTGTTCTGGTAAGCGCTGTGAATTGTGCAAGACTGTTGAATGTCAGATCTGTACCTCTGAAACAAATAATGCAATATATGTTAAGAAAGAAAAAAAGAAGAAGAAGAATGTAGCAGGAGGGGAAGAATGAAGGGGGGAAAATCGGAGGGGGAGAAGAACCATGAGAGACGATGGACACTGAAAAAGAAACTGAGGGTTCTAGAGGGGAGGGGGGTGGGAGGATGGCTTAGCCTGGTGATGGGTATTGAGCAGGGCACGTTCTGCATGGAGCACTGGGTGTTATGCACAAACAATGAATCATGGAACACTATATCTAAAACTAATGATGTAATGTATGGGGATTAACATAACAATAAAAACATTTAAGAATAATAAAGAAAAAGAAAGCTTGCTGTTAGACTTCCATGCAAAAGTGGGGCCGCAGTGCTAACTTCATGAAACAAGTGGGGAGGCGTGTCCTCCCTTCTCCCGGGGCCTGAGTCTCACACGGAAAATGGTTTGGGACTCCATTGCACTTCTCTCACGCAGGCACACAGCAAAATGCTTCCAGCCTCAGGAATGCCTATGTTCGCGGAAGCAGGAATTCTCTACACAGTTGTTCTTTCGACTTAGGTGCTTGGCTTTAGGCCTGCAGGCACACCCGGGGCAACTGCACTAGCCTCGTAAACAAGAGGTGAGTTGACAGCTGCCTGTCTCTCCCTCGATTTTACCTATGGAACCTCTCCCCAGGCCCTCACCCACAGTGCAGCGTAAACTGCTTTCTCACACAGAGAGGTCGACGGTAGCTAAAGCACGGTTTCTCTACTGTGTAGTTTCTTCGAGTTAGAACGCTAGCTATTAGACTTCCATGCAAATGTGGGGCTGCCGTGGAGCTTGGTCAAACACATGGGGAGTCGGGTTCTGCCTTTCGCTGGGGCCTGAGTCTCACTCGCAAAAAGCTTTGGACTCCCTTGCAGTGCTCTCACGCACGCACACAACAACATGCTGCCACCCTCAGGAGCAGCTCTTTTACTTGAAGCACAGGCTCTCAACCGAGTTTTTCCTTTGAGTTAGGTGGATTCATTTAAGCCTGCACACACACCCTGGGCACCGGTACTAGCCCCATAACCATGATGTGGGTTGAGAGCTGCCTTCTGTACTGGCCTGTCTCTCCCCCGATATTACGATATTGAAACCGTCCCCAGGCTCTCAGCCACAGTACACCCTAAACTGCTTCGCCCACAGAGAGGTCGACGGTAGCTAAAGCAGGGTTTCTCTACAGTGTTGTTTCTTCGAGTTAGAAAGGTAGCTATTAGACTTCCATTCAAATGTGGGGCTGCAGTACTAGTGTCATGGAGCAAGTGGGGAGTCGTGTTCTGGCTTCTTCCGGGGCCTGGGTCTCACAAGGAAAATGGTTTTGGACTCACTTGCTGTGCACTCACGCATGCACACCACACAATGCGTCCACCCTGAGGCATGGCTCTTTTAGCCGAAGCAGGAATTCCCTACAGAGTTGTTCCTTTGAGTTAGGTGGTTGGCTTATGGCCTGCAGGCACACCCGGGGCAAGGGTACTAGCCTCATAAACAAGAGGTGAGTTGAGAGCTGCCTTCCGCACCGGCCTGTTTCTCACTCCATTTCACGTATGGGACCCTTTCCCCGGTCTCTCCTACACGAGCACTATACAACTCCTGCGGCTTCAGGAACGGCAATGTTAGCTAAAGCGCAGTAACGCTACAGCATTGATTCTTGGTGTTAGTAGCCTGGGAGGCGAAGGAGCTGCAGCTGGGATTCTTGACAGGCTTGTTTCTTCCCAGTCAGTGTCGAGCACATAGCATTCCAAGCACACATGGAGCAGTCGTGTTAGCTTCAGGTAGCAAGAGCTGAGTCCAGAGGTGCCTTCTGCCCAGACCTATTTCTCTCTTGGTTTCACGTATGGAACCCGTTCCCCAGGCTCTCAGCCACGGTACTCCGTGTAATGCTTCCTCCGTCTAGAGGTCGACGGTAGCTAAAGCACGGTTTCTCTACAGTGTTGTTTCTTCGAGTTAGAACACTAGCTGTTAGACTTCCATGCAAAAGTGGGGCTGCCGTGCTAGATTGATGAAACACATGGGGAGTCGTGTTCTGCCTTTCGCTGGGGCCTGAGTCTCACTCGCAAAAAGCTTTGGACTCCCTTGCAGTGCTCTCACGCACGCACACAACAAAATGCTGCCACCCTCAGGAGCAGCTGTTTTACCTGCAGCACAGGCTCTCAACAGAGATTTTCCTTCGAGTTTGGTGGCTGTGCTTAAGCCGGCGCACACAGCCTGGGCAACGGTACTAGCCCCATAACCATGATGTGGGTTGAGAGCTGCCTTATGTACCGGCCTGTCTCTCCCCCGATATTATGATATTGAAACCGTCCCCAGGCTCTCAGCCACAGTACACCCTAAACTGCTTCGCCCACAGAGAGGTCGACGGTAGCTAAAGCACGGTTTCTCTACAGTCTTGTTTCTTCGAGTTAGAACGCTAGCTATTAGACCTCCATGCAAAATTGGGGCCGCAGTGCTGGCTTCACGAAATAAGTGAGGAGTCGTGTGCTGCCTTCTGCAGCTGCCTGAGGCTCCCTCCGAATTAGGTTTGCGATTCCCTTGCAGTGCTCTCACGCACACACACAAAAGAAGCTTCCACCTTCAGGAGCAGCTGTTTTAGCTGAAGCACAGATTCTGTACTGAGTTTTTCTTTCGAGTTAGGTGGTTGTGTTTAAGCCAGCACACACCCACGGGGCAACGGAACTAGCCCCATAACCATGTAGTGAGTTTAGAGCTGCCTTATGTACCGGCCTCTCTCTCCCCCGATATTACGAAATGGAAACCGTCCCCAGGCTCTCAGCCACAGTACACCCTAAAGTGCTTCGCCCACAGAGAGGTCGACGGTAGCTAAAGCACGGTTTCTCTACAGTGTTTTTTCTCCGAGTTAGAAAGCTAGCTATTAGACTTCCATGCAAAAGTGGGGCCGCAGTACTAGCTTCATGGAGCAAGTGGGGAGTCGTGTTCTGGCTTCTTCCGGGGCCTGGGTCTCACAAGGAAACTGGTTTTGGACTCACTTGCAGTGATCTCACGCATGCACACAGCAAAACGCGTCCACCCTGAGGCATGGCTCTTTCAGCCAAAGCAGGAATTCCCTACAGAGTTGTTCCTTTGAGTTAGGTGGTTGGCTTATGGCCTGCAGGCACCCCCGGGGCAAGGGCACTAGCCTCCTAAACCAGAGGTGACTTGAGAGCTGCCTTCCGCACCGGCCTCTTTCTCACTCCATTTCACGTCTGGGACCCTTTGCCCGGTCTCTCGTACACGAGCATTGTGAAATTCCTCCTGCTTCAGGAACGGCAATGTTAACTCAAGCGCAGTCACTCTTTAGGATTGACTCTTGGTGTTAGTAGCCTGGTAACTAGGCATCCAGGCACACAGGGTACCGCAGTGCTAATCTCCTCAAACAAGAGGTGAGTCCACAGCAGCCTTCCTTCCAGGCCTGCTTCTCACTCCGAGTTACGTTTAGGTTCCATTTCTCATGCTTTCACAAAAACACGCAATAGATGAAGTTCACGCTCAGGAAGGGCGATCTTTGCTGAGGCACGGGTTCTCTACAGTTTTGTTCCTTTGCGTTGCGTGGATGGCACTGAGGATTCCATGCACACACGGGAGAGCCGATCTAGTTTCCTGAAACAAGAGTTGAGTCGATAGGTGCCTTCTGCCCATGCTTATTTCTCCCTCCAAATTCTGCTGGGACTCCTTCCCCAGGTTTGCACTCAAGCAGACTTGAAAATGCTGCCACCCTGTGGAGAGGCGAATGAGCTGAACCTGGGGTTCTAGACCGGCTTCTTTCTGCCAAATCAGTGTGGAGCCCTTAGCATTCCTATGCACACATGGAGCCAAAGTGTTAGCTTCAGGTAACAAGAGCTGAGTCGAGAGGAGCCTTCTGGCCAGGACTCCTTCTCCCTCGGTTTCACGTAAGGAACCCGTTCCTCAGACCCTCACCCACGGTAGCCTGGAAAGTGCTTCCTCCCTCAGAGAGGTGGATGGTAGCTAAAGCACGGTTTCTCTACCGTGTTGTTTCTTCCAGGGAGAACGCTAGCGATTAGACTTCCATGCAAAAGTAGGGCCGCAGTGCTAGCTAAAGGAAACACACGGGGAGTCGTGTTCTGCCTTTTGCTGGGGCCTGAGTCTCACTCGCAGAAACTTTGGACTCCCTTGCAGTCCTCTCACGCACGCACACAACCAAATGTTTCCACCCTCAGGAGCGGCTGTTTTAGCTGAAGCACGGATCCTCTACCGTGTTATTCCGTCGAGTTGGGTGGCTGTCTTAAGCCTGCACACACACCCAGGGCAACGGTACTAGCCCCATAACCATGGTGTGAGTTGAGAGCTGCCTTCTCTCCGGCCTGTCTCTCCCTCGATTTTACGAAACGGAACCCGTCCCCAGGCTCTCAACCACCGTACACCCTAAACTGCTTCCTCCCACACAGAGGTCGTCGGTAGCTAAAGCACGGTTTCTCTTCAGTGTTGTTTCTCCGAGTTAGAACGCTTGCTATGAATGTCCACAATAGCCAAACTGTGGAAGGAGCCAAGATGTCCACCAACAGATGAATGGATAAAGAAGAGGGGGTATATATATATACAATGGAATATTATGCAGCCATCAAAAGGAATGAGATCTTGCCATCTGCAACGACGTGGATGGAACTGGAGGGTATCATGCTGAGCGAAATAAGTCAAACAGAGAAAGACATGTATCATATGACCTCACTGATAGGAGGAATTCTTAATCTCAGGAAACAAACTGAGGGTTGCTGGAGTGGGGGCTGGGGTGGGAGGGATGGGCTCACTGGGTGTTGGACACTGGGGAGGGTATGTGTTCTGGTAAGCGCTGTGAATTGTGCAAGACTGTTGAATGTCAGATCTGTACCTCTGAAACAAATAATGCAATATATGTTAAGAAAGAAAAAAAGAAGAAGAAGAATGTAGCAGGAGGGGAAGAATGAAGGGGGGAAAATCGGAGGGGGAGAAGAACCATGAGAGACGATGGACACTGAAAAAGAAACTGAGGGTTCTAGAGGGGAGGGGGGTGGGAGGATGGCTTAGCCTGGTGATGGGTATTGAGCAGGGCACGTTCTGCATGGAGCACTGGGTGTTATGCACAAACAATGAATCATGGAACACTATATCTAAAACTAATGATGTAATGTATGGGGATTAACATAACAATAAAAACATTTAAGAATAATAAAGAAAAAGAAAGCTTGCTGTTAGACTTCCATGCAAAAGTGGGGCCGCAGTGCTAACTTCATGAAACAAGTGGGGAGGCGTGTCCTCCCTTCTCCCGGGGCCTGAGTCTCACACGGAAAATGGTTTGGGACTCCATTGCACTTCTCTCACGCAGGCACACAGCAAAATGCTTCCAGCCTCAGGAATGCCTATGTTCGCGGAAGCAGGAATTCTCTACACAGTTGTTCTTTCGACTTAGGTGCTTGGCTTTAGGCCTGCAGGCACACCCGGGGCAACTGCACTAGCCTCGTAAACAAGAGGTGAGTTGACAGCTGCCTGTCTCTCCCTCGATTTTACCTATGGAACCTCTCCCCAGGCCCTCACCCACAGTGCAGCGTAAACTGCTTTCTCACACAGAGAGGTCGACGGTAGCTAAAGCACGGTTTCTCTACTGTGTAGTTTCTTCGAGTTAGAACGCTAGCTATTAGACTTCCATGCAAATGTGGGGCTGCCGTGGAGCTTGGTCAAACACATGGGGAGTCGGGTTCTGCCTTTCGCTGGGGCCTGAGTCTCACTCGCAAAAAGCTTTGGACTCCCTTGCAGTGCTCTCACGCACGCACACAACAACATGCTGCCACCCTCAGGAGCAGCTCTTTTACCTGAAGCACAGGCTCTCAACCGAGTTTTTCCTTTGAGTTAGGTGGATTCATTTAAGCCTGCACACACACCCTGGGCACCGGTACTAGCCCCATAACCATGATGTGGGTTGAGAGCTGCCTTCTGTACTGGCCTGTCTCTCCCCCGATATTACGATATTGAAACCGTCCCCAGGCTCTCAGCCACAGTACACCCTAAACTGCTTCGCCCACAGAGAGGTCGACGGTAGCTAAAGCAGGGTTTCTCTACAGTGTTGTTTCTTCGAGTTAGAAAGGTAGCTATTAGACTTCCATTCAAATGTGGGGCTGCAGTACTAGTGTCATGGAGCAAGTGGGGAGTCGTGTTCTGGCTTCTTCCGGGGCCTGGGTCTCACAAGGAAAATGGTTTTGGACTCACTTGCTGTGCACTCACGCATGCACACCACACAATGCGTCCACCCTGAGGCATGGCTCTTTTAGCCGAAGCAGGAATTCCCTACAGAGTTGTTCCTTTGAGTTAGGTGGTTGGCTTATGGCCTGCAGGCACACCCGGGGCAAGGGTACTAGCCTCATAAACAAGAGGTGAGTTGAGAGCTGCCTTCCGCACCGGCCTGTTTCTCACTCCATTTCACGTATGGGACCCTTTCCCCGGTCTCTCCTACACGAGCACTATACAACTCCTGCGGCTTCAGGAACGGCAATGTTAGCTAAAGCGCAGTAACGCTACAGCATTGATTCTTGGTGTTAGTAGCCTGGGAGGCGAAGGAGCTGCAGCTGGGATTCTTGACAGGCTTGTTTCTTCCCAGTCAGTGTCGAGCACATAGCATTCCAAGCACACATGGAGCAGTCGTGTTAGCTTCAGGTAGCAAGAGCTGAGTCCAGAGGTGCCTTCTGCCCAGACCTATTTCTCTCTTGGTTTCACGTATGGAACCCGTTCCCCAGGCTCTCAGCCACGGTACTCCGTGTAATGCTTCCTCCGTCTAGAGGTCGACGGTAGCTAAAGCACGGTTTCTCTACAGTGTTGTTTCTTCGAGTTAGAACACTAGCTGTTAGACTTCCATGCAAAAGTGGGGCTGCCGTGCTAGATTGATGAAACACATGGGGAGTCGTGTTCTGCCTTTCGCTGGGGCCTGAGTCTCACTCGCAAAAAGCTTTGGACTCCCTTGCAGTGCTCTCACGCACGCACACAACAAAATGCTGCCACCCTCAGGAGCAGCTGTTTTACCTGCAGCACAGGCTCTCAACAGAGATTTTCCTTCGAGTTTGGTGGCTGTGCTTAAGCCGGCGCACACAGCCTGGGCAACGGTACTAGCCCCATAACCATGATGTGGGTTGAGAGCTGCCTTATGTACCGGCCTGTCTCTCCCCCGATATTATGATATTGAAACCGTCCCCAGGCTCTCAGCCACAGTACACCCTAAACTGCTTCGCCCACAGAGAGGTCGACGGTAGCTAAAGCACGGTTTCTCTACAGTCTTGTTTCTTCGAGTTAGAACGCTAGCTATTAGACCTCCATGCAAAATTGGGGCCGCAGTGCTGGCTTCACGAAATAAGTGAGGAGTCGTGTGCTGCCTTCTGCAGCTGCCTGAGGCTCCCTCCGAATTAGGTTTGCGATTCCCTTGCAGTGCTCTCACGCACACACACAAAAGAAGCTTCCACCTTCAGGAGCAGCTGTTTTAGCTGAAGCACAGATTCTGTACTGAGTTTTTCTTTCGAGTTAGGTGGTTGTGTTTAAGCCAGCACACACCCACGGGGCAACGGAACTAGCCCCATAACCATGTAGTGAGTTTAGAGCTGCCTTATGTACCGGCCTCTCTCTCCCCCGATATTACGAAATGGAAACCGTCCCCAGGCTCTCAGCCACAGTACACCCTAAAGTGCTTCGCCCACAGAGAGGTCGACGGTAGCTAAAGCACGGTTTCTCTACAGTGTTTTTTCTCCGAGTTAGAAAGCTAGCTATTAGACTTCCATGCAAAAGTGGGGCCGCAGTACTAGCTTCATGGAGCAAGTGGGGAGTCGTGTTCTGGCTTCTTCCGGGGCCTGGGTCTCACAAGGAAACTGGTTTTGGACTCACTTGCAGTGATCTCACGCATGCACACAGCAAAACGCGTCCACCCTGAGGCATGGCTCTTTCAGCCAAAGCAGGAATTCCCTACAGAGTTGTTCCTTTGAGTTAGGTGGTTGGCTTATGGCCTGCAGGCACCCCCGGGGCAAGGGCACTAGCCTCCTAAACCAGAGGTGACTTGAGAGCTGCCTTCCGCACCGGCCTCTTTCTCACTCCATTTCACGTCTGGGACCCTTTGCCCGGTCTCTCGTACACGAGCATTGTGAAATTCCTCCTGCTTCAGGAACGGCAATGTTAACTCAAGCGCAGTCACTCTTTAGGATTGACTCTTGGTGTTAGTAGCCTGGTAACTAGGCATCCAGGCACACAGGGTACCGCAGTGCTAATCTCCTCAAACAAGAGGTGAGTCCACAGCAGCCTTCCTTCCAGGCCTGCTTCTCACTCCGAGTTACGTTTAGGTTCCATTTCTCATGCTTTCACAAAAACACGCAATAGATGAAGTTCACGCTCAGGAAGGGCGATCTTTGCTGAGGCACGGGTTCTCTACAGTTTTGTTCCTTTGCGTTGCGTGGATGGCACTGAGGATTCCATGCACACACGGGAGAGCCGATCTAGTTTCCTGAAACAAGAGTTGAGTCGATAGGTGCCTTCTGCCCATGCTTATTTCTCCCTCCAAATTCTGCTGGGACTCCTTCCCCAGGTTTGCACTCAAGCAGACTTGAAAATGCTGCCACCCTGTGGAGAGGCGAATGAGCTGAACCTGGGGTTCTAGACCGGCTTCTTTCTGCCAAATCAGTGTGGAGCCCTTAGCATTCCTATGCACACATGGAGCCAAAGTGTTAGCTTCAGGTAACAAGAGCTGAGTCGAGAGGAGCCTTCTGGCCAGGACTCCTTCTCCCTCGGTTTCACGTAAGGAACCCGTTCCTCAGACCCTCACCCACGGTAGCCTGGAAAGTGCTTCCTCCCTCAGAGAGGTGGATGGTAGCTAAAGCACGGTTTCTCTACCGTGTTGTTTCTTCCAGGGAGAACGCTAGCGATTAGACTTCCATGCAAAAGTAGGGCCGCAGTGCTAGCTAAAGGAAACACACGGGGAGTCGTGTTCTGCCTTTTGCTGGGGCCTGAGTCTCACTCGCAGAAACTTTGGACTCCCTTGCAGTCCTCTCACGCACGCACACAACCAAATGTTTCCACCCTCAGGAGCGGCTGTTTTAGCTGAAGCACGGATCCTCTACCGTGTTATTCCGTCGAGTTGGGTGGCTGTCTTAAGCCTGCACACACACCCAGGGCAACGGTACTAGCCCCATAACCATGGTGTGAGTTGAGAGCTGCCTTCTCTCCGGCCTGTCTCTCCCTCGATTTTACGAAACGGAACCCGTCCCCAGGCTCTCAACCACCGTACACCCTAAACTGCTTCCTCCCACACAGAGGTCGTCGGTAGCTAAAGCACGGTTTCTCTTCAGTGTTGTTTCTCCGAGTTAGAACGCTTGCTATGAATGTCCACAATAGCCAAACTGTGGAAGGAGCCAAGATGTCCACCAACAGATGAATGGATAAAGAAGAGGGGGTATATATATATACAATGGAATATTATGCAGCCATCAAAAGGAATGAGATCTTGCCATCTGCAACGACGTGGATGGAACTGGAGGGTATCATGCTGAGCGAAATAAGTCAAACAGAGAAAGACATGTATCATATGACCTCACTGATAGGAGGAATTCTTAATCTCAGGAAACAAACTGAGGGTTGCTGGAGTGGGGGCTGGGGTGGGAGGGATGGGCTCACTGGGTGTTGGACACTGGGGAGGGTATGTGTTCTGGTAAGCGCTGTGAATTGTGCAAGACTGTTGAATGTCAGATCTGTACCTCTGAAACAAATAATGCAATATATGTTAAGAAAGAAAAAAGAAGAAGAAGAATGTAGCAGGAGGGGAAGAATGAAGGGGGGAAAATCGGAGGGGGAGAAGAACCATGAGAGACGATGGACACTGAAAAAGAAACTGAGGGTTCTAGAGGGGAGGGGGGTGGGAGGATGGCTTAGCCTGGTGATGGGTATTGAGCAGGGCACGTTCTGCATGGAGCACTGGGTGTTATGCACAAACAATGAATCATGGAACACTATATCTAAAACTAATGATGTAATGTATGGGGATTAACATAACAATAAAAACATTTAAGAATAATAAAGAAAAAGAAAGCTTGCTGTTAGACTTCCATGCAAAAGTGGGGCCGCAGTGCTAACTTCATGAAACAAGTGGGGAGGCGTGTCCTCCCTTCTCCCGGGGCCTGAGTCTCACACGGAAAATGGTTTGGGACTCCATTGCACTTCTCTCACGCAGGCACACAGCAAAATGCTTCCAGCCTCAGGAATGCCTATGTTCGCGGAAGCAGGAATTCTCTACACAGTTGTTCTTTCGACTTAGGTGCTTGGCTTTAGGCCTGCAGGCACACCCGGGGCAACTGCACTAGCCTCGTAAACAAGAGGTGAGTTGACAGCTGCCTGTCTCTCCCTCGATTTTACCTATGGAACCTCTCCCCAGGCCCTCACCCACAGTGCAGCGTAAACTGCTTTCTCACACAGAGAGGTCGACGGTAGCTAAAGCACGGTTTCTCTACTGTGTAGTTTCTTCGAGTTAGAACGCTAGCTATTAGACTTCCATGCAAATGTGGGGCTGCCGTGGAGCTTGGTCAAACACATGGGGAGTCGGGTTCTGCCTTTCGCTGGGGCCTGAGTCTCACTCGCAAAAAGCTTTGGACTCCCTTGCAGTGCTCTCACGCACGCACACAACAACATGCTGCCACCCTCAGGAGCAGCTCTTTTACCTGAAGCACAGGCTCTCAACCGAGTTTTTCCTTTGAGTTAGGTGGATTCATTTAAGCCTGCACACACACCCTGGGCACCGGTACTAGCCCCATAACCATGATGTGGGTTGAGAGCTGCCTTCTGTACTGGCCTGTCTCTCCCCCGATATTACGATATTGAAACCGTCCCCAGGCTCTCAGCCACAGTACACCCTAAACTGCTTCGCCCACAGAGAGGTCGACGGTAGCTAAAGCAGGGTTTCTCTACAGTGTTGTTTCTTCGAGTTAGAAAGGTAGCTATTAGACTTCCATTCAAATGTGGGGCTGCAGTACTAGTGTCATGGAGCAAGTGGGGAGTCGTGTTCTGGCTTCTTCCGGGGCCTGGGTCTCACAAGGAAAATGGTTTTGGACTCACTTGCTGTGCACTCACGCATGCACACCACACAATGCGTCCACCCTGAGGCATGGCTCTTTTAGCCGAAGCAGGAATTCCCTACAGAGTTGTTCCTTTGAGTTAGGTGGTTGGCTTATGGCCTGCAGGCACACCCGGGGCAAGGGTACTAGCCTCATAAACAAGAGGTGAGTTGAGAGCTGCCTTCCGCACCGGCCTGTTTCTCACTCCATTTCACGTATGGGACCCTTTCCCCGGTCTCTCCTACACGAGCACTATACAACTCCTGCGGCTTCAGGAACGGCAATGTTAGCTAAAGCGCAGTAACGCTACAGCATTGATTCTTGGTGTTAGTAGCCTGGGAGGCGAAGGAGCTGCAGCTGGGATTCTTGACAGGCTTGTTTCTTCCCAGTCAGTGTCGAGCACATAGCATTCCAAGCACACATGGAGCAGTCGTGTTAGCTTCAGGTAGCAAGAGCTGAGTCCAGAGGTGCCTTCTGCCCAGACCTATTTCTCTCTTGGTTTCACGTATGGAACCCGTTCCCCAGGCTCTCAGCCACGGTACTCCGTGTAATGCTTCCTCCGTCTAGAGGTCGACGGTAGCTAAAGCACGGTTTCTCTACAGTGTTGTTTCTTCGAGTTAGAACACTAGCTGTTAGACTTCCATGCAAAAGTGGGGCTGCCGTGCTAGATTGATGAAACACATGGGGAGTCGTGTTCTGCCTTTCGCTGGGGCCTGAGTCTCACTCGCAAAAAGCTTTGGACTCCCTTGCAGTGCTCTCACGCACGCACACAACAAAATGCTGCCACCCTCAGGAGCAGCTGTTTTACCTGCAGCACAGGCTCTCAACAGAGATTTTCCTTCGAGTTTGGTGGCTGTGCTTAAGCCGGCGCACACAGCCTGGGCAACGGTACTAGCCCCATAACCATGATGTGGGTTGAGAGCTGCCTTATGTACCGGCCTGTCTCTCCCCCGATATTATGATATTGAAACCGTCCCCAGGCTCTCAGCCACAGTACACCCTAAACTGCTTCGCCCACAGAGAGGTCGACGGTAGCTAAAGCACGGTTTCTCTACAGTCTTGTTTCTTCGAGTTAGAACGCTAGCTATTAGACCTCCATGCAAAATTGGGGCCGCAGTGCTGGCTTCACGAAATAAGTGAGGAGTCGTGTGCTGCCTTCTGCAGCTGCCTGAGGCTCCCTCCGAATTAGGTTTGCGATTCCCTTGCAGTGCTCTCACGCACACACACAAAAGAAGCTTCCACCTTCAGGAGCAGCTGTTTTAGCTGAAGCACAGATTCTGTACTGAGTTTTTCTTTCGAGTTAGGTGGTTGTGTTTAAGCCAGCACACACCCACGGGGCAACGGAACTAGCCCCATAACCATGTAGTGAGTTTAGAGCTGCCTTATGTACCGGCCTCTCTCTCCCCCGATATTACGAAATGGAAACCGTCCCCAGGCTCTCAGCCACAGTACACCCTAAAGTGCTTCGCCCACAGAGAGGTCGACGGTAGCTAAAGCACGGTTTCTCTACAGTGTTTTTTCTCCGAGTTAGAAAGCTAGCTATTAGACTTCCATGCAAAAGTGGGGCCGCAGTACTAGCTTCATGGAGCAAGTGGGGAGTCGTGTTCTGGCTTCTTCCGGGGCCTGGGTCTCACAAGGAAACTGGTTTTGGACTCACTTGCAGTGATCTCACGCATGCACACAGCAAAACGCGTCCACCCTGAGGCATGGCTCTTTCAGCCAAAGCAGGAATTCCCTACAGAGTTGTTCCTTTGAGTTAGGTGGTTGGCTTATGGCCTGCAGGCACCCCCGGGGCAAGGGCACTAGCCTCCTAAACCAGAGGTGACTTGAGAGCTGCCTTCCGCACCGGCCTCTTTCTCACTCCATTTCACGTCTGGGACCCTTTGCCCGGTCTCTCGTACACGAGCATTGTGAAATTCCTCCTGCTTCAGGAACGGCAATGTTAACTCAAGCGCAGTCACTCTTTAGGATTGACTCTTGGTGTTAGTAGCCTGGTAACTAGGCATCCAGGCACACAGGGTACCGCAGTGCTAATCTCCTCAAACAAGAGGTGAGTCCACAGCAGCCTTCCTTCCAGGCCTGCTTCTCACTCCGAGTTACGTTTAGGTTCCATTTCTCATGCTTTCACAAAAACACGCAATAGATGAAGTTCACGCTCAGGAAGGGCGATCTTTGCTGAGGCACGGGTTCTCTACAGTTTTGTTCCTTTGCGTTGCGTGGATGGCACTGAGGATTCCATGCACACACGGGAGAGCCGATCTAGTTTCCTGAAACAAGAGTTGAGTCGATAGGTGCCTTCTGCCCATGCTTATTTCTCCCTCCAAATTCTGCTGGGACTCCTTCCCCAGGTTTGCACTCAAGCAGACTTGAAAATGCTGCCACCCTGTGGAGAGGCGAATGAGCTGAACCTGGGGTTCTAGACCGGCTTCTTTCTGCCAAATCAGTGTGGAGCCCTTAGCATTCCTATGCACACATGGAGCCAAAGTGTTAGCTTCAGGTAACAAGAGCTGAGTCGAGAGGAGCCTTCTGGCCAGGACTCCTTCTCCCTCGGTTTCACGTAAGGAACCCGTTCCTCAGACCCTCACCCACGGTAGCCTGGAAAGTGCTTCCTCCCTCAGAGAGGTGGATGGTAGCTAAAGCACGGTTTCTCTACCGTGTTGTTTCTTCCAGGGAGAACGCTAGCGATTAGACTTCCATGCAAAAGTAGGGCCGCAGTGCTAGCTAAAGGAAACACACGGGGAGTCGTGTTCTGCCTTTTGCTGGGGCCTGAGTCTCACTCGCAGAAACTTTGGACTCCCTTGCAGTCCTCTCACGCACGCACACAACCAAATGTTTCCACCCTCAGGAGCGGCTGTTTTAGCTGAAGCACGGATCCTCTACCGTGTTATTCCGTCGAGTTGGGTGGCTGTCTTAAGCCTGCACACACACCCAGGGCAACGGTACTAGCCCCATAACCATGGTGTGAGTTGAGAGCTGCCTTCTCTCCGGCCTGTCTCTCCCTCGATTTTACGAAACGGAACCCGTCCCCAGGCTCTCAACCACCGTACACCCTAAACTGCTTCCTCCCACACAGAGGTCGTCGGTAGCTAAAGCACGGTTTCTCTTCAGTGTTGTTTCTCCGAGTTAGAACGCTTGCTATGAATGTCCACAATAGCCAAACTGTGGAAGGAGCCAAGATGTCCACCAACAGATGAATGGATAAAGAAGAGGGGGTATATATATATACAATGGAATATTATGCAGCCATCAAAAGGAATGAGATCTTGCCATCTGCAACGACGTGGATGGAACTGGAGGGTATCATGCTGAGCGAAATAAGTCAAACAGAGAAAGACATGTATCATATGACCTCACTGATAGGAGGAATTCTTAATCTCAGGAAACAAACTGAGGGTTGCTGGAGTGGGGGCTGGGGTGGGAGGGATGGGCTCACTGGGTGTTGGACACTGGGGAGGGTATGTGTTCTGGTAAGCGCTGTGAATTGTGCAAGACTGTTGAATGTCAGATCTGTACCTCTGAAACAAATAATGCAATATATGTTAAGAAAGAAAAAAAGAAGAAGAAGAATGTAGCAGGAGGGGAAGAATGAAGGGGGGAAAATCGGAGGGGGAGAAGAACCATGAGAGACGATGGACACTGAAAAAGAAACTGAGGGTTCTAGAGGGGAGGGGGGTGGGAGGATGGCTTAGCCTGGTGATGGGTATTGAGCAGGGCACGTTCTGCATGGAGCACTGGGTGTTATGCACAAACAATGAATCATGGAACACTATATCTAAAACTAATGATGTAATGTATGGGGATTAACATAACAATAAAAACATTTAATAATAATAAAGAAAAAGAAAGCTTGCTGTTAGACTTCCATGCAAAAGTGGGGCCGCAGTGCTAACTTCATGAAACAAGTGGGGAGGCGTGTCCTCCCTTCTCCCGGGGCCTGAGTCTCACACGGAAAATGGTTTGGGACTCCATTGCACTTCTCTCACGCAGGCACACAGCAAAATGCTTCCAGCCTCAGGAATGCCTATGTTCGCGGAAGCAGGAATTCTCTACACAGTTGTTCTTTCGACTTAGGTGCTTGGCTTTAGGCCTGCAGGCACACCCGGGGCAACTGCACTAGCCTCGTAAACAAGAGGTGAGTTGACAGCTGCCTGTCTCTCCCTCGATTTTACCTATGGAACCTCTCCCCAGGCCCTCACCCACAGTGCAGCGTAAACTGCTTTCTCACACAGAGAGGTCGACGGTAGCTAAAGCACGGTTTCTCTACTGTGTAGTTTCTTCGAGTTAGAACGCTAGCTATTAGACTTCCATGCAAATGTGGGGCTGCCGTGGAGCTTGGTCAAACACATGGGGAGTCGGGTTCTGCCTTTCGCTGGGGCCTGAGTCTCACTCGCAAAAAGCTTTGGACTCCCTTGCAGTGCTCTCACGCACGCACACAACAACATGCTGCCACCCTCAGGAGCAGCTCTTTTACCTGAAGCACAGGCTCTCAACCGAGTTTTTCCTTTGAGTTAGGTGGATTCATTTAAGCCTGCACACACACCCTGGGCACCGGTACTAGCCCCATAACCATGATGTGGGTTGAGAGCTGCCTTCTGTACTGGCCTGTCTCTCCCCCGATATTACGATATTGAAACCGTCCCCAGGCTCTCAGCCACAGTACACCCTAAACTGCTTCGCCCACAGAGAGGTCGACGGTAGCTAAAGCAGGGTTTCTCTACAGTGTTGTTTCTTCGAGTTAGAAAGGTAGCTATTAGACTTCCATTCAAATGTGGGGCTGCAGTACTAGTGTCATGGAGCAAGTGGGGAGTCGTGTTCTGGCTTCTTCCGGGGCCTGGGTCTCACAAGGAAAATGGTTTTGGACTCACTTGCTGTGCACTCACGCATGCACACCACACAATGCGTCCACCCTGAGGCATGGCTCTTTTAGCCGAAGCAGGAATTCCCTACAGAGTTGTTCCTTTGAGTTAGGTGGTTGGCTTATGGCCTGCAGGCACACCCGGGGCAAGGGTACTAGCCTCATAAACAAGAGGTGAGTTGAGAGCTGCCTTCCGCACCGGCCTGTTTCTCACTCCATTTCACGTATGGGACCCTTTCCCCGGTCTCTCCTACACGAGCACTATACAACTCCTGCGGCTTCAGGAACGGCAATGTTAGCTAAAGCGCAGTAACGCTACAGCATTGATTCTTGGTGTTAGTAGCCTGGGAGGCGAAGGAGCTGCAGCTGGGATTCTTGACAGGCTTGTTTCTTCCCAGTCAGTGTCGAGCACATAGCATTCCAAGCACACATGGAGCAGTCGTGTTAGCTTCAGGTAGCAAGAGCTGAGTCCAGAGGTGCCTTCTGCCCAGACCTATTTCTCTCTTGGTTTCACGTATGGAACCCGTTCCCCAGGCTCTCAGCCACGGTACTCCGTGTAATGCTTCCTCCGTCTAGAGGTCGACGGTAGCTAAAGCACGGTTTCTCTACAGTGTTGTTTCTTCGAGTTAGAACACTAGCTGTTAGACTTCCATGCAAAAGTGGGGCTGCCGTGCTAGATTGATGAAACACATGGGGAGTCGTGTTCTGCCTTTCGCTGGGGCCTGAGTCTCACTCGCAAAAAGCTTTGGACTCCCTTGCAGTGCTCTCACGCACGCACACAACAAAATGCTGCCACCCTCAGGAGCAGCTGTTTTACCTGCAGCACAGGCTCTCAACAGAGATTTTCCTTCGAGTTTGGTGGCTGTGCTTAAGCCGGCGCACACAGCCTGGGCAACGGTACTAGCCCCATAACCATGATGTGGGTTGAGAGCTGCCTTATGTACCGGCCTGTCTCTCCCCCGATATTATGATATTGAAACCGTCCCCAGGCTCTCAGCCACAGTACACCCTAAACTGCTTCGCCCACAGAGAGGTCGACGGTAGCTAAAGCACGGTTTCTCTACAGTCTTGTTTCTTCGAGTTAGAACGCTAGCTATTAGACCTCCATGCAAAATTGGGGCCGCAGTGCTGGCTTCACGAAATAAGTGAGGAGTCGTGTGCTGCCTTCTGCAGCTGCCTGAGGCTCCCTCCGAATTAGGTTTGCGATTCCCTTGCAGTGCTCTCACGCACACACACAAAAGAAGCTTCCACCTTCAGGAGCAGCTGTTTTAGCTGAAGCACAGATTCTGTACTGAGTTTTTCTTTCGAGTTAGGTGGTTGTGTTTAAGCCAGCACACACCCACGGGGCAACGGAACTAGCCCCATAACCATGTAGTGAGTTTAGAGCTGCCTTATGTACCGGCCTCTCTCTCCCCCGATATTACGAAATGGAAACCGTCCCCAGGCTCTCAGCCACAGTACACCCTAAAGTGCTTCGCCCACAGAGAGGTCGACGGTAGCTAAAGCACGGTTTCTCTACAGTGTTTTTTCTCCGAGTTAGAAAGCTAGCTATTAGACTTCCATGCAAAAGTGGGGCCGCAGTACTAGCTTCATGGAGCAAGTGGGGAGTCGTGTTCTGGCTTCTTCCGGGGCCTGGGTCTCACAAGGAAACTGGTTTTGGACTCACTTGCAGTGATCTCACGCATGCACACAGCAAAACGCGTCCACCCTGAGGCATGGCTCTTTCAGCCAAAGCAGGAATTCCCTACAGAGTTGTTCCTTTGAGTTAGGTGGTTGGCTTATGGCCTGCAGGCACCCCCGGGGCAAGGGCACTAGCCTCCTAAACCAGAGGTGACTTGAGAGCTGCCTTCCGCACCGGCCTCTTTCTCACTCCATTTCACGTCTGGGACCCTTTGCCCGGTCTCTCGTACACGAGCATTGTGAAATTCCTCCTGCTTCAGGAACGGCAATGTTAACTCAAGCGCAGTCACTCTTTAGGATTGACTCTTGGTGTTAGTAGCCTGGTAACTAGGCATCCAGGCACACAGGGTACAGCAGTGCTAATCTCCTCAAACAAGAGGTGAGTCCACAGCAGCCTTCCTTCCAGGCCTGCTTCTCACTCCGAGTTACGTTTAGGTTCCATTTCTCATGCTTTCACAAAAACACGCAATAGATGAAGTTCACGCTCAGGAAGGGCGATCTTTGCTGAGGCACGGGTTCTCTACAGTTTTGTTCCTTTGCGTTGCGTGGATGGCACTGAGGATTCCATGCACACACGGGAGAGCCGATCTAGTTTCCTGAAACAAGAGTTGAGTCGATAGGTGCCTTCTGCCCATGCTTATTTCTCCCTCCAAATTCTGCTGGGACTCCTTCCCCAGGTTTGCACTCAAGCAGACTTGAAAATGCTGCCACCCTGTGGAGAGGCGAATGAGCTGAACCTGGGGTTCTAGACCGGCTTCTTTCTGCCAAATCAGTGTGGAGCCCTTAGCATTCCTATGCACACATGGAGCCAAAGTGTTAGCTTCAGGTAACAAGAGCTGAGTCGAGAGGAGCCTTCTGGCCAGGACTCCTTCTCCCTCGGTTTCACGTAAGGAACCCGTTCCTCAGACCCTCACCCACGGTAGCCTGGAAAGTGCTTCCTCCCTCAGAGAGGTGGATGGTAGCTAAAGCACGGTTTCTCTACCGTGTTGTTTCTTCCAGGGAGAACGCTAGCGATTAGACTTCCATGCAAAAGTAGGGCCGCAGTGCTAGCTAAAGGAAACACACGGGGAGTCGTGTTCTGCCTTTTGCTGGGGCCTGAGTCTCACTCGCAGAAACTTTGGACTCCCTTGCAGTCCTCTCACGCACGCACACAACCAAATGTTTCCACCCTCAGGAGCGGCTGTTTTAGCTGAAGCACGGATCCTCTACCGTGTTATTCCGTCGAGTTGGGTGGCTGTCTTAAGCCTGCACACACACCCAGGGCAACGGTACTAGCCCCATAACCATGGTGTGAGTTGAGAGCTGCCTTCTCTCCGGCCTGTCTCTCCCTCGATTTTACGAAACGGAACCCGTCCCCAGGCTCTCAACCACCGTACACCCTAAACTGCTTCCTCCCACACAGAGGTCGTCGGTAGCTAAAGCACGGTTTCTCTTCAGTGTTGTTTCTCCGAGTTAGAACGCTTGCTATGAATGTCCACAATAGCCAAACTGTGGAAGGAGCCAAGATGTCCACCAACAGATGAATGGATAAAGAAGAGGGGGTATATATATATACAATGGAATATTATGCAGCCATCAAAAGGAATGAGATCTTGCCATCTGCAACGACGTGGATGGAACTGGAGGGTATCATGCTGAGCGAAATAAGTCAAACAGAGAAAGACATGTATCATATGACCTCACTGATAGGAGGAATTCTTAATCTCAGGAAACAAACTGAGGGTTGCTGGAGTGGGGGCTGGGGTGGGAGGGATGGGCTCACTGGGTGTTGGACACTGGGGAGGGTATGTGTTCTGGTAAGCGCTGTGAATTGTGCAAGACTGTTGAATGTCAGATCTGTACCTCTGAAACAAATAATGCAATATATGTTAAGAAAGAAAAAAAGAAGAAGAAGAATGTAGCAGGAGGGGAAGAATGAAGGGGGGAAAATCGGAGGGGGAGAAGAACCATGAGAGACGATGGACACTGAAAAAGAAACTGAGGGTTCTAGAGGGGAGGGGGGTGGGAGGATGGCTTAGCCTGGTGATGGGTATTGAGCAGGGCACGTTCTGCATGGAGCACTGGGTGTTATGCACAAACAATGAATCATGGAACACTATATCTAAAACTAATGATGTAATGTATGGGGATTAACATAACAATAAAAACATTTAAGAATAATAAAGAAAAAGAAAGCTTGCTGTTAGACTTCCATGCAAAAGTGGGGCCGCAGTGCTAACTTCATGAAACAAGTGGGGAGGCGTGTCCTCCCTTCTCCCGGGGCCTGAGTCTCACACGGAAAATGGTTTGGGACTCCATTGCACTTCTCTCACGCAGGCACACAGCAAAATGCTTCCAGCCTCAGGAATGCCTATGTTCACGGAAGCAGGAATTCTCTACACAGTTGTTCTTTCGACTTAGGTGCTTGGCTTTAGGCCTGCAGGCACACCCGGGGCAACTGCACTAGCCTCGTAAACAAGAGGTGAGTTGACAGCTGCCTGTCTCTCCCTCGATTTTACCTATGGAACCTCTCCCCAGGCCCTCACCCACAGTGCAGCGTAAACTGCTTTCTCACACAGAGAGGTCGACGGTAGCTAAAGCACGGTTTCTCTACTGTGTAGTTTCTTCGAGTTAGAACGCTAGCTATTAGACTTCCATGCAAATGTGGGGCTGCCGTGGAGCTTGGTCAAACACATGGGGAGTCGGGTTCTGCCTTTCGCTGGGGCCTGAGTCTCACTCGCAAAAAGCTTTGGACTCCCTTGCAGTGCTCTCACGCACGCACACAACAACATGCTGCCACCCTCAGGAGCAGCTCTTTTACCTGAAGCACAGGCTCTCAACCGAGTTTTTCCTTTGAGTTAGGTGGATTCATTTAAGCCTGCACACACACCCTGGGCACCGGTACTAGCCCCATAACCATGATGTGGGTTGAGAGCTGCCTTCTGTACTGGCCTGTCTCTCCCCCGATATTACGATATTGAAACCGTCCCCAGGCTCTCAGCCACAGTACACCCTAAACTGCTTCGCCCACAGAGAGGTCGACGGTAGCTAAAGCAGGGTTTCTCTACAGTGTTGTTTCTTCGAGTTAGAAAGGTAGCTATTAGACTTCCATTCAAATGTGGGGCTGCAGCACTAGTGTCACGGAGCAAGTGGGGAGTCGTGTTCTGGCTTCTTCCGGGGCCTGGGTCTCACAAGGAAAATGGTTTTGGACTCACTTGCTGTGCACTCACGCATGCACACCACACAATGCGTCCACCCTGAGGCATGGCTCTTTTAGCCGAAGCAGGAATTCCCTACAGAGTTGTTCCTTTGAGTTAGGTGGTTGGCTTATGGCCTGCAGGCACACCCGGGGCAAGGGTACTAGCCTCATAAACAAGAGGTGAGTTGAGAGCTGCCTTCCGCACCGGCCTGTTTCTCACTCCATTTCACGTATGGGACCCTTTCCCCGGTCTCTCCTACACGAGCACTATACAACTCCTGCGGCTTCAGGAACGGCAATGTTAGCTAAAGCGCAGTAACGCTACAGCATTGATTCTTGGTGTTAGTAGCCTGGGAGGCGAAGGAGCTGCAGCTGGGATTCTTGACAGGCTTGTTTCTTCCCAGTCAGTGTCGAGCACATAGCATTCCAAGCACACATGGAGCAGTCGTGTTAGCTTCAGGTAGCAAGAGCTGAGTCCAGAGGTGCCTTCTGCCCAGACCTATTTCTCTCTTGGTTTCACGTATGGAACCCGTTCCCCAGGCTCTCAGCCACGGTACTCCGTGTAATGCTTCCTCCGTCTAGAGGTCGACGGTAGCTAAAGCACGGTTTCTCTACAGTGTTGTTTCTTCGAGTTAGAACACTAGCTGTTAGACTTCCATGCAAAAGTGGGGCTGCCGTGCTAGATTGATGAAACACATGGGGAGTCGTGTTCTGCCTTTCGCTGGGGCCTGAGTCTCACTCGCAAAAAGCTTTGGACTCCCTTGCAGGGCTCTCACGCACGCACACAACAAAATGCTGCCACCCTCAGGAGCAGCTGTTTTACCTGCAGCACAGGCTCTCAACAGAGATTTTCCTTCGAGTTTGGTGGCTGTGCTTAAGCCGGCGCGCACAGCCTGGGCAACGGTACTAGCCCCATAACCATGATGTGGGTTGAGAGCTGCCTTATGTACCGGCCTGTCTCTCCCCCGATATTACGATATTGAAACCGTCCCCAGGCTCTCAGCCACAGTACACCCTAAACTGCTTCGCCCACAGAGAGGTCGACGGTAGCTAAAGCACGGTTTCTCTACAGTCTTGTTTCTTCGAGTTAGAACGCTAGCTATTAGACCTCCATGCAAAATTGGGGCCGCAGTGCTGGCTTCACGAAATAAGTGAGGAGTCGTGTGCTGCCTTCTGCAGCTGCCTGAGGCTCCCTCCGAATTAGGTTTGCGATTCCCTTGCAGTGCTCTCACGCACACACACAAAAGAAGCTTCCACCTTCAGGAGCAGCTGTTTTAGCTGAAGCACAGATTCTGTACTGAGTTTTTCTTTCGAGTTAGGTGGTTGTGTTTAAGCCAGCACACACCCACGGGGCAACGGAACTAGCCCCATAACCATGTAGTGAGTTTAGAGCTGCCTTATGTACCGGCCTCTCTCTCCCCCGATATTACGAAATGGAAACCGTCCCCAGGCTCTCAGCCACAGTACACCCTAAACTGCTTCGCCCACAGAGAGGTCGACGGTAGCTAAAGCACGGTTTCTCTACAGTGTTTTTTCTCCGAGTTAGAAAGCTAGCTATTAGACTTCCATGCAAAAGTGGGGCCGCAGTACTAGCTTCATGGAGCAAGTGGGGAGTCGTGTTCTGGCTTCTTCCGGGGCCTGGGTCTCACAAGGAAACTGGTTTTGGACTCACTTGCAGTGATCTCACGCATGCACACAGCAAAACGCGTCCACCCTGAGGCATGGCTCTTTCAGCCAAAGCAGGAATTCCCTACAGAGTTGTTCCTTTGAGTTAGGTGGTTGGCTTATGGCCTGCAGGCACCCCCGGGGCAAGGGCACTAGCCTCCTAAACCAGAGGTGACTTGAGAGCTGCCTTCCGCACCGGCCTCTTTCTCACTCCATTTCACGTCTGGGACCCTTTGCCCGGTCTCTCGTACACGAGCATTGTGAAATTCCTCCTGCTTCAGGAACGGCAATGTTAACTCAAGCGCAGTCACTCTTTAGGATTGACTCTTGGTGTTAGTAGCCTGGTAACTAGGCATCCAGGCACACAGGGTACAGCAGTGCTAATCTCCTCAAACAAGAGGTGAGTCCACAGCAGCCTTCCTTCCAGGCCTGCTTCTCACTCCGAGTTACGTTTAGGTTCCATTTCTCATGCTTTCACAAAAACACGCAATAGATGAAGTTCACGCTCAGGAAGGGCGATCTTTGCTGAGGCACGGGTTCTCTACAGTTTTGTTCCTTTGCGTTGCGTGGATGGCACTGAGGATTCCATGCACACACGGGAGAGCCGATCTAGTTTCCTGAAACAAGAGTTGAGTCGATAGGTGCCTTCTGCCCATGCTTATTTCTCCCTCCAAATTCTGCTGGGACTCCTTCCCCAGGTTTGCACTCAAGCAGACTTGAAAATGCTGCCACCCTGTGGAGAGGCGAATGAGCTGAACCTGGGGTTCTAGACCGGCTTCTTTCTGCCAAATCAGTGTGGAGCCCTTAGCATTCCTATGCACACATGGAGCCAAAGTGTTAGCTTCAGGTAACAAGAGCTGAGTCGAGAGGAGCCTTCTGGCCAGGACTCCTTCTCCCTCGGTTTCACGTAAGGAACCCGTTCCTCAGACCCTCACCCACGGTAGCCTGGAAAGTGCTTCCTCCCTCAGAGAGGTGGATGGTAGCTAAAGCACGGTTTCCCTACCGTGTTGTTTCTTCCAGGGAGAACGCTAGCGATTAGACTTCCATGCAAAAGTAGGGCCGCAGTGCTAGCTAAAGGAAACACACGGGGAGTCGTGTTCTGCCTTTTGCTGGGGCCTGAGTCTCACTCGCAGAAACTTTGGACTCCCTTGCAGTCCTCTCACGCACGCACACAACCAAATGTTTCCACCCTCAGGAGCGGCTGTTTTAGCTGAAGCACGGATCCTCTACCGTGTTATTCCGTCGAGTTGGGTGGCTGTCTTAAGCCTGCACACACACCCAGGGCAACGGTACTAGCCCCATAACCATGGTGTGAGTTGAGAGCTGCCTTCTCTCCGGCCTGTCTCTCCCTCGATTTTACGAAACGGAACCCGTCCCCAGGCTCTCAACCACCGTACACCCTAAACTGCTTCCTCCCACACAGAGGTCGTCGGTAGCTAAAGCACGGTTTCTCTTCAGTGTTGTTTCTCCGAGTTAGAACGCTTGCTATGAATGTCCACAATAGCCAAACTGTGGAAGGAGCCAAGATGTCCACCAACAGATGAATGGATAAAGAAGAGGGGGTATATATATATATATACAATGGAATATTATGCAGCCATCAAAAGGAATGAGATCTTGCCATCTGCAACGACGTGGATGGAACTGGAGGGTATCACGCTGAGCGAAATAAGTCAAACAGAGAAAGACATGTATCATATGACCTCACTGATAGGAGGAATTCTTAATCTCAGGGAACAAACTGAGGGTTGCTGGAGTGGGGGCTGGGGTGGGAGGGATGGGCTCACTGGGTGTTGGACACTGGGGAGGGTATGTGTTCTGGTAAGCGCTGTGAATTGTGCAAGACTGTTGAATGTCAGATCTGTACCTCTGAAACAAATAATGCAATATATGTTAAGAAAGAAAAAAAGAAGAAGAAGAATGTAGCAGGAGGGGAAGAATGAAGGGGGGGAAATCGGAGGGGGAGAAGAACCATGAGAGACGATGGACACTGAAAAAGAAACTGAGGGTTCTAGAGGGGAGGGGGGTGGGAGGATGGCTTAGCCTGGTGATGGGTATTGAGCAGGGCACGTTCTGCATGGAGCACTGGGTGTTATGCACAAACAATGAATCATGGAACACTATATCTAAAACTAATGATGTAATGTATGGGGATTAACATAACAATAAAAACATTTAATAATAATAAAGAAAAAGAAAGCTTGCTGTTAGACTTCCATGCAAAAGTGGGGCCGCAGTGCTAACTTCATGAAACAAGTGGGGAGGCGTGTCCTCCCTTCTCCCGGGGCCTGAGTCTCACACGGAAAATGGTTTGGGACTCCATTGCACTTCTCTCACGCAGGCACACAGCAAAATGCTTCCAGCCTCAGGAATGCCTATGTTCGCGGAAGCAGGAATTCTCTACACAGTTGTTCTTTCGACTTAGGTGCTTGGCTTTAGGCCTGCAGGCACACCCGGGGCAACTGCACTAGCCTCGTAAACAAGAGGTGAGTTGACAGCTGCCTGTCTCTCCCTCGATTTTACCTATGGAACCTCTCCCCAGGCCCTCACCCACAGTGCAGCGTAAACTGCTTTCTCACACAGAGAGGTCGACGGTAGCTAAAGCACGGTTTCTCTACTGTGTAGTTTCTTCGAGTTAGAACGCTAGCTATTAGACTTCCATGCAAATGTGGGGCTGCCGTGGAGCTTGGTCAAACACATGGGGAGTCGGGTTCTGCCTTTCGCTGGGGCCTGAGTCTCACTCGCAAAAAGCTTTGGACTCCCTTGCAGTGCTCTCACGCACGCACACAACAACATGCTGCCACCCTCAGGAGCAGCTCTTTTACCTGAAGCACAGGCTCTCAACCGAGTTTTTCCTTTGAGTTAGGTGGATTCATTTAAGCCTGCACACACACCCTGGGCACCGGTACTAGCCCCATAACCATGATGTGGGTTGAGAGCTGCCTTCTGTACTGGCCTGTCTCTCCCCCGATATTACGATATTGAAACCGTCCCCAGGCTCTCAGCCACAGTACACCCTAAACTGCTTCGCCCACAGAGAGGTCGACGGTAGCTAAAGCAGGGTTTCTCTACAGTGTTGTTTCTTCGAGTTAGAAAGGTAGCTATTAGACTTCCATTCAAATGTGGGGCTGCAGTACTAGTGTCATGGAGCAAGTGGGGAGTCGTGTTCTGGCTTCTTCCGGGGCCTGGGTCTCACAAGGAAAATGGTTTTGGACTCACTTGCTGTGCACTCACGCATGCACACCACACAATGCGTCCACCCTGAGGCATGGCTCTTTTAGCCGAAGCAGGAATTCCCTACAGAGTTGTTCCTTTGAGTTAGGTGGTTGGCTTATGGCCTGCAGGCACACCCAGGGCAAGGGTACTAGCCTCATAAACAAGAGGTGAGTTGAGAGCTGCCTTCCGCACCGGCCTGTTTCTCACTCCATTTCACGTATGGGACCCTTTCCCCGGTCTCTCCTACACGAGCACTATACAACTCCTGCGGCTTCAGGAACGGCAATGTTAGCTAAAGCGCAGTAACGCTACAGCATTGATTCTTGGTGTTAGTAGCCTGGGAGGCGAAGGAGCTGCAGCTGGGATTCTTGACAGGCTTGTTTCTTCGCAGTCAGTGTCGAGCACATAGCATTCCAAGCACACATGGAGCAGTCGTGTTAGCTTCAGGTAGCAAGAGCTGAGTCCAGAGGTGCCTTCTGCCCAGACCTATTTCTCTCTTGGTTTCACGTATGGAACCCGTTCCCCAGGCTCTCAGCCACGGTACTCCGTGTAATGCTTCCTCCGTCTAGAGGTCGACGGTAGCTAAAGCACGGTTTCTCTACAGTGTTGTTTCTTCGAGTTAGAACACTAGCTGTTAGACTTCCATGCAAAAGTGGGGCTGCCGTGCTAGATTGATGAAACACATGGGGAGTCGTGTTCTGCCTTTCGCTGGGGCCTGAGTCTCACTCGCAAAAAGCTTTGGACTCCCTTGCAGTGCTCTCACGCACGCACACAACAAAATGCTGCCACCCTCAGGAGCAGCTGTTTTACCTGCAGCACAGGCTCTCAACAGAGATTTTCCTTCGAGTTTGGTGGCTGTGCTTAAGCCGGCGCACACAGCCTGGGCAACGGTACTAGCCCCATAAATATGATGTGGGTTGAGAGCTGCCTTATGTACCGGCCTGTCTCTCCCCCGATATTATGATATTGAAACCGTCCCCAGGCTCTCAGCCACAGTACACCCTAAACTGCTTCGCCCACAGAGAGGTCGACGGTAGCTAAAGCACGGTTTCTCTACAGTCTTGTTTCTTCGAGTTAGAACGCTAGCTATTAGACCTCCATGCAAAATTGGGGCCGCAGTGCTGGCTTCACGAAATAAGTGAGGAGTCGTGTGCTGCCTTCTGCAGCTGCCTGAGGCTCCCTCCGAATTAGGTTTGCGATTCCCTTGCAGTGCTCTCACGCACACACACAAAAGAAGCTTCCACCTTCAGGAGCAGCTGTTTTAGCTGAAGCACAGATTCTGTACTGAGTTTTTCTTTCGAGTTAGGTGGTTGTGTTTAAGCCAGCACACACCCACGGGGCAACGGAACTAGCCCCATAACCATGTAGTGAGTTTAGAGCTGCCTTATGTACCGGCCTCTCTCTCCCCCGATATTACGAAATGGAAACCGTCCCCAGGCTCTCAGCCACAGTACACCCTAAACTGCTTCGCCCACAGAGAGGTCGACGGTAGCTAAAGCACGGTTTCTCTACAGTGTTTTTTCTCCGAGTTAGAAAGCTAGCTATTAGACTTCCATGCAAAAGTGGGGCCGCAGTACTAGCTTCATGGAGCAAGTGGGGAGTCGTGTTCTGGCTTCTTCCGGGGCCTGGGTCTCACAAGGAAACTGGTTTTGGACTCACTTGCAGTGATCTCACGCATGCACACAGCAAAACGCGTCCACCCTGAGGCATGGCTCTTTCAGCCAAAGCAGGAATTCCCTACAGAGTTGTTCCTTTGAGTTAGGTGGTTGGCTTATGGCCTGCAGGCACCCCCGGGGCAAGGGCACTAGCCTCCTAAACCAGAGGTGACTTGAGAGCTGCCTTCCGCACCGGCCTCTTTCTCACTCCATTTCACGTCTGGGACCCTTTGCCCGGTCTCTCGTACACGAGCATTGTGAAATTCCTCCTGCTTCAGGAACGGCAATGTTAACTCAAGCGCAGTCACTCTTTAGGATTGACTCTTGGTGTTAGTAGCCTGGTAACTAGGCATCCAGGCACACAGGGTACAGCAGTGCTAATCTCCTCAAACAAGAGGTGAGTCCACAGCAGCCTTCCTTCCAGGCCTGCTTCTCACTCCGAGTTACGTTTAGGTTCCATTTCTCATGCTTTCACAAAAACACGCAATAGATGAAGTTCACGCTCAGGAAGGGCGATCTTTGCTGAGGCACGGGTTCTCTACAGTTTTGTTCCTTTGCGTTGCGTGGATGGCACTGAGGATTCCATGCACACACGGGAGAGCCGATCTAGTTTCCTGAAACAAGAGTTGAGTCGATAGGTGCCTTCTGCCCATGCTTATTTCTCCCTCCAAATTCTGCTGGGACTCCTTCCCCAGGTTTGCACTCAAGCAGACTTGAAAATGCTGCCACCCTGTGGAGAGGCGAATGAGCTGAACCTGGGGTTCTAGACCGGCTTCTTTCTGCCAAATCAGTGTGGAGCCCTTAGCATTCCTATGCACACATGGAGCCAAAGTGTTAGCTTCAGGTAACAAGAGCTGAGTCGAGAGGAGCCTTCTGGCCAGGACTCCTTCTCCCTCGGTTTCACGTAAGGAACCCGTTCCTCAGACCCTCACCCACGGTAGCCTGGAAAGTGCTTCCTCCCTCAGAGAGGTGGATGGTAGCTAAAGCACGGTTTCTCTACCGTGTTGTTTCTTCCAGGGAGAACGCTAGCGATTAGACTTCCATGCAAAAGTAGGGCCGCAGTGCTAGCTAAAGGAAACACACGGGGAGTCGTGTTCTGCCTTTTGCTGGGGCCTGAGTCTCACTCGCAGAAACTTTGGACTCCCTTGCAGTCCTCTCACGCACGCACACAACCAAATGTTTCCACCCTCAGGAGCGGCTGTTTTAGCTGAAGCACGGATCCTCTACCGTGTTATTCCGTCGAGTTGGGTGGCTGTCTTAAGCCTGCACACACACCCAGGGCAACGGTACTAGCCCCATAACCATGGTGTGAGTTGAGAGCTGCCTTCTCTCCGGCCTGTCTCTCCCTCGATTTTACGAAACGGAACCCGTCCCCAGGCTCTCAACCACCGTACACCCTAAACTGCTTCCTCCCACACAGAGGTCGTCGGTAGCTAAAGCACGGTTTCTCTTCAGTGTTGTTTCTCCGAGTTAGAACGCTTGCTATGAATGTCCACAATAGCCAAACTGTGGAAGGAGCCAAGATGTCCACCAACAGATGAATGGATAAAGAAGAGGGGGTATATATATATACAATGGAATATTATGCAGCCATCAAAAGGAATGAGATCTTGCCATCTGCAACGACGTGGATGGAACTGGAGGGTATCATGCTGAGCGAAATAAGTCAAACAGAGAAAGACATGTATCATATGACCTCACTGATAGGAGGAATTCTTAATCTCAGGAAACAAACTGAGGGTTGCTGGAGTGGGGGCTGGGGTGGGAGGGATGGGCTCACTGGGTGTTGGACACTGGGGAGGGTATGTGTTCTGGTAAGCGCTGTGAATTGTGCAAGACTGTTGAATCTCAGATCTGTACCTCTGAAACAAATAATGCAATATATGTTAAGAAAGAAAAAAAGAAGAAGAAGAATGTAGCAGGAGGGGAAGAATGAAGGGGGGGAAATCGGAGGGGGAGAAGAACCATGAGAGACGATGGACACTGAAAAAGAAACTGAGGGTTCTAGAGGGGAGGGGGGTGGGAGGATGGCTTAGCCTGGTGATGGGTATTGAGCAGGGCACGTTCTGCATGGAGCACTGGGTGTTATGCACAAACAATGAATCATGGAACACTATATCTAAAACTAATGATGTAATGTATGGGGATTAACATAACAATAAAAACATTTAATAATAATAAAGAAAAAGAAAGCTTGCTGTTAGACTTCCATGCAAAAGTGGGGCCGCAGTGCTAACTTCATGAAACAAGTGGGGAGGCGTGTCCTCCCTTCTCCCGGGGCCTGAGTCTCACACGGAAAATGGTTTGGGACTCCATTGCACTTCTCTCACGCAGGCACACAGCAAAATGCTTCCAGCCTCAGGAATGCCTATGTTCGCGGAAGCAGGAATTCTCTACACAGTTGTTCTTTCGACTTAGGTGCTTGGCTTTAGGCCTGCAGGCACACCCGGGGCAACTGCACTAGCCTCGTAAACAAGAGGTGAGTTGACAGCTGCCTGTCTCTCCCTCGATTTTACCTATGGAACCTCTCCCCAGGCCCTCACCCACAGTGCAGCGTAAACTGCTTTCTCACACAGAGAGGTCGACGGTAGCTAAAGCACGGTTTCTCTACTGTGTAGTTTCTTCGAGTTAGAACGCTAGCTATTAGACTTCCATGCAAATGTGGGGCTGCCGTGGAGCTTGGTCAAACACATGGGGAGTCGGGTTCTGCCTTTCGCTGGGGCCTGAGTCTCACTCGCAAAAAGCTTTGGACTCCCTTGCAGTGCTCTCACGCACGCACACAACAACATGCTGCCACCCTCAGGAGCAGCTCTTTTACCTGAAGCACAGGCTCTCAACCGAGTTTTTCCTTTGAGTTAGGTGGATTCATTTAAGCCTGCACACACACCCTGGGCACCGGTACTAGCCCCATAACCATGATGTGGGTTGAGAGCTGCCTTCTGTACTGGCCTGTCTCTCCCCCGATATTACGATATTGAAACCGTCCCCAGGCTCTCAGCCACAGTACACCCTAAACTGCTTCGCCCACAGAGAGGTCGACGGTAGCTAAAGCAGGGTTTCTCTACAGTGTTGTTTCTTCGAGTTAGAAAGGTAGCTATTAGACTTCCATTCAAATGTGGGGCTGCAGTACTAGTGTCATGGAGCAAGTGGGGAGTCGTGTTCTGGCTTCTTCCGGGGCCTGGGTCTCACAAGGAAAATGGTTTTGGACTCACTTGCTGTGCACTCACGCATGCACACCACACAATGCGTCCACCCTGAGGCATGGCTCTTTTAGCCGAAGCAGGAATTCCCTACAGAGTTGTTCCTTTGAGTTAGGTGGTTGGCTTATGGCCTGCAGGCACACCCGGGGCAAGGGTACTAGCCTCATAAACAATAGGTGAGTTGAGAGCTGCCTTCCGCACCGGCCTGTTTCTCACTCCATTTCACGTATGGGACCCTTTCCCCGGTCTCTCCTACACGAGCACTATACAACTCCTGCGGCTTCAGGAACGGCAATGTTAGCTAAAGCGCAGTAACGCTACAGCATTGATTCTTGGTGTTAGTAGCCTGGGAGGCGAAGGAGCTGCAGCTGGGATTCTTGACAGGCTTGTTTCTTCCCAGTCAGTGTCGAGCACATAGCATTCCAAGCACACATGGAGCAGTCGTGTTAGCTTCAGGTAGCAAGAGCTGAGTCCAGAGGTGCCTTCTGCCCAGACCTATTTCTCTCTTGGTTTCACGTATGGAACCCGTTCCCCAGGCTCTCAGCCACGGTACTCCGTGTAATGCTTCCTCCGTCTAGAGGTCGACGGTAGCTAAAGCACGGTTTCTCTACAGTGTTGTTTCTTCGAGTTAGAACACTAGCTGTTAGACTTCCATGCAAAAGTGGGGCTGCCGTGCTAGATTGATGAAACACATGGGGAGTCGTGTTCTGCCTTTCGCTGGGGCCTGAGTCTCACTCGCAAAAAGCTTTGGACTCCCTTGCAGGGCTCTCACGCACGCACACAACAAAATGCTGCCACCCTCAGGAGCAGCTGTTTTACCTGCAGCACAGGCTCTCAACAGAGATTTTCCTTCGAGTTTGGTGGCTGTGCTTAAGCCGGCGCGCACAGCCTGGGCAACGGTACTAGCCCCATAACCATGATGTGGGTTGAGAGCTGCCTTATGTACCGGCCTGTCTCTCCCCCGATATTATGATATTGAAACCGTCCCCAGGCTCTCAGCCACAGTACACCCTAAACTGCTTCGCCCACAGAGAGGTCGACGGTAGCTAAAGCACGGTTTCTCTACAGTGTTGTTTCTTCGAGTTAGAACGCTAGCTATTAGACCTCCATGCAAAATTGGGGCCGCAGTGCTGGCTTCACGAAATAAGTGAGGAGTCGTGTGCTGCCTTCTGCAGCTGCCTGAGGCTCCCTCCGAATTAGGTTTGCGATTCCCTTGCAGTGCTCTCACGCACACACACAAAAGAAGCTTCCACCTTCAGGAGCAGCTGTTTTAGCTGAAGCACAGATTCTGTACTGAGTTTTTCTTTCGAGTTAGGTGGTTGTGTTTAAGCCAGCACACACCCACGGGGCAACGGAACTAGCCCCATAACCATGTAGTGAGTTTAGAGCTGCCTTATGTACCGGCCTCTCTCTCCCCCGATATTACGAAATGGAAACCGTCCCCAGGCTCTCAGCCACAGTACACCCTAAACTGCTTCGCCCACAGAGAGGTCGACGGTAGCTAAAGCACGGTTTCTCTACAGTGTTTTTTCTCCGAGTTAGAAAGCTAGCTATTAGACTTCCATGCAAAAGTGGGGCCGCAGTACTAGCTTCATGGAGCAAGTGGGGAGTCGTGTTCTGGCTTCTTCCGGGGCCTGGGTCTCACAAGGAAACTGGTTTTGGACTCACTTGCAGTGATCTCACGCATGCACACAGCAAAACGCGTCCACCCTGAGGCATGGCTCTTTCAGCCAAAGCAGGAATTCCCTACAGAGTTGTTCCTTTGAGTTAGGTGGTTGGCTTATGGCCTGCAGGCACCCCCGGGGCAAGGGCACTAGCCTCCTAAACCAGAGGTGACTTGAGAGCTGCCTTCCGCACCGGCCTCTTTCTCACTCCATTTCACGTCTGGGACCCTTTGCCCGGTCTCTCGTACACGAGCATTGTGAAATTCCTCCTGCTTCAGGAACGGCAATGTTAACTCAAGCGCAGTCACTCTTTAGGATTGACTCTTGGTGTTAGTAGCCTGGTAACTAGGCATCCAGGCACACAGGGTACCGCAGTGCTAATCTCCTCAAACAAGAGGTGAGTCCACAGCAGCCTTCCTTCCAGGCCTGCTTCTCACTCCGAGTTACGTTTAGGTTCCATTTCTCATGCTTTCACAAAAACACGCAATAGATGAAGTTCACGCTCAGGAAGGGCGATCTTTGCTGAGGCACGGGTTCTCTACAGTTTTGTTCCTTTGCGTTGCATGGATGGCACTGAGGATTCCATGCACACACGGGAGAGCCGATCTAGTTTCCTGAAACAAGAGTTGAGTCGATAGGTGCCTTCTGCCCATGCTTATTTCTCCCTCCAAATTCTGCTGGGACTCCTTCCCCAGGTTTGCACTCAAGCAGACTTGAAAATGCTGCCACCCTGTGGAGAGGCGAATGAGCTGAACCTGGGGTTCTAGACCGGCTTCTTTCTGCCAAATCAGTGTGGAGCCCTTAGCATTCCTATGCACACATGGAGCCAAAGTGTTAGCTTCAGGTAACAAGAGCTGAGTCGAGAGGAGCCTTCTGGCCAGGACTCCTTCTCCCTCGGTTTCACGTAAGGAACCCGTTCCTCAGACCCTCACCCACGGTAGCCTGGAAAGTGCTTCCTCCCTCAGAGAGGTGGATGGTAGCTAAAGCACGGTTTCTCTACCGTGTTGTTTCTTCCAGGGAGAACGCTAGCGATTAGACTTCCATGCAAAAGTAGGGCCGCAGTGCTAGCTAAAGGAAACACACGGGGAGTCGTGTTCTGCCTTTTGCCGGGGCCTGAGTCTCACTCGCAGAAACTTTGGACTCCCTTGCAGTCCTCTCACGCACGCACACAACCAAATGTTTCCACCCTCAGGAGCGGCTGTTTTAGCTGAAGCACGGATCCTCTACCGTGTTATTCCGTCGAGTTGGGTGGCTGTCTTAAGCCTGCACACACACCCAGGGCAACGGTACTAGCCCCATAACCATGGTGTGAGTTGAGAGCTGCCTTCTCTCCGGCCTGTCTCTCCCTCGATTTTACGAAACGGAACCCGTCCCCAGGCTCTCAACCACCGTACACCCTAAACTGCTTCCTCCCACACAGAGGTCGTCGGTAGCTAAAGCACGGTTTCTCTTCAGTGTTGTTTCTCCGAGTTAGAACGCTTGCTATGAATGTCCACAATAGCCAAACTGTGGAAGGAGCCAAGATGTCCACCAACAGATGAATGGATAAAGAAGAGGGGGTATATATATATATATATACAATGGAATATTATGCAGCCATCAAAAGGAATGAGATCTTGCCATCTGCAACGACGTGGATGGAACTGGAGGGTATCACGCTGAGCGAAATAAGTCAAACAGAGAAAGACATGTATCATATGACCTCACTGATAGGAGGAATTCTTAATCTCAGGAAACAAACTGAGGGTTGCTGGAGTGGGGGCTGGGGTGGGAGGGATGGGCTCACTGGGTGTTGGACACTGGGGAGGGTATGTGTTCTGGTAAGCGCTGTGAATTGTGCAAGACTGTTGAATCTCAGATCTGTACCTCTGAAACAAATAATGCAATATATGTTAAGAAAGAAAAAAAGAAGAAGAAGAATGTAGCAGGAGGGGAAGAATGAAGGGGGGGAAATCGGAGGGGGAGAAGAACCATGAGAGACGATGGACACTGAAAAAGAAACTGAGGGTTCTAGAGGGGAGGGGGGTGGGAGGATGGCTTAGCCTGGTGATGGGTATTGAGCAGGGCACGTTCTGCATGGAGCACTGGGTGTTATGCACAAACAATGAATCATGGAACACTATATCTAAAACTAATGATGTAATGTATGGGGATTAACATAACAATAAAAACATTTAATAATAATAAAGAAAAAGAAAGCTTGCTGTTAGACTTCCATGCAAAAGTGGGGCCGCAGTGCTAACTTCATGAAACAAGTGGGGAGGCGTGTCCTCCCTTCTCCCGGGGCCTGAGTCTCACACGGAAAATGGTTTGGGACTCCATTGCACTTCTCTCACGCAGGCACACAGCAAAATGCTTCCAGCCTCAGGAATGCCTATGTTCGCGGAAGCAGGAATTCTCTACACAGTTGTTCTTTCGACTTAGGTGCTTGGCTTTAGGCCTGCAGGCACACCCGGGGCAACTGCACTAGCCTCGTAAACAAGAGGTGAGTTGACAGCTGCCTGTCTCTCCCTCGATTTTACCTATGGAACCTCTCCCCAGGCCCTCACCCACAGTGCAGCGTAAACTGCTTTCTCACACAGAGAGGTCGACGGTAGCTAAAGCACGGTTTCTCTACTGTGTAGTTTCTTCGAGTTAGAACGCTAGCTATTAGACTTCCATGCAAATGTGGGGCTGCCGTGGAGCTTGGTCAAACACATGGGGAGTCGTGTTCTGCCTTTCGCTGGGGCCTGAGTCTCACTCGCAAAAAGCTTTGGACTCCCTTGCAGTGCTCTCACGCACGCACACAACAACATGCTGCCACCCTCAGGAGCAGCTCTTTTACCTGAAGCACAGGCTCTCAACCGAGTTTTTCCTTTGAGTTAGGTGGATTCATTTAAGCCTGCACACACACCCTGGGCACCGGTACTAGCCCCATAACCATGATGTGGGTTGAGAGCTGCCTTCTGTACTGGCCTGTCTCTCCCCCGATATTACGATATTGAAACCGTCCCCAGGCTCTCAGCCACAGTACACCCTAAACTGCTTCACCCACAGAGAGGTCGACGGTAGCTAAAGCAGGGTTTCTCTACAGTGTTGTTTCTTCGAGTTAGAAAGGTAGCTATTAGACTTCCATTCAAATGTGGGGTGCAGTACTAGTGTCACGGAGCAAGTGGGGAGTCGTGTTCTGGCTTCTTCCGGGGCCTGGGTCTCACAAGGAAAATGGTTTTGGACTCACTTGCTGTGCACTCACGCATGCACACCACACAATGCGTCCACCCTGAGGCATGGCTCTTTTAGCCGAAGCAGGAATTCCCTACAGAGTTGTTCCTTTGAGTTAGGTGGTTGGCTTATGGCCTGCAGGCACACCCAGGGCAAGGGTACTAGCCTCATAAACAAGAGGTGAGTTGAGAGCTGCCTTCCGCACCGGCCTGTTTCTCACTCCATTTCACGTATGGGACCCTTTCCCCGGTCTCTCCTACACGAGCACTATACAACTCCTGCGGCTTCAGGAACGGCAATGTTAGCTAAAGCGCAGTAACGCTACAGCATTGATTCTTGGTGTTAGTAGCCTGGGAGGCGAAGGAGCTGCAGCTGGGATTCTTGACAGGCTTGTTTCTTCGCAGTCAGTGTCGAGCACATAGCATTCCAAGCACACATGGAGCAGTCGTGTTAGCTTCAGGTAGCAAGAGCTGAGTCCAGAGGTGCCTTCTGCCCAGACCTATTTCTCTCTTGGTTTCACGTATGGAACCCGTTCCCCAGGCTCTCAGCCACGGTACTCCGTGTAATGCTTCCTCCGTCTAGAGGTCGACGGTAGCTAAAGCACGGTTTCTCTACAGTGTTGTTTCTTCGAGTTAGAACACTAGCTGTTCGACTTCCATGCAAAAGTGGGGCTGCCGTGCTAGATTGATGAAACACATGGGGAGTCGTGTTCTGCCTTTCGCTGGGGCCTGAGTCTCACTCGCAAAAAGCTTTGGACTCCCTTGCAGGGCTCTCACGCACGCACACAACAAAATGCTGCCACCCTCAGGAGCAGCTGTTTTACCTGCAGCACAGGCTCTCAACAGAGATTTTCCTTCGAGTTTGGTGGCTGTGCTTAAGCCGGCGCGCACAGCCTGGGCAACGGTACTAGCCCCATAACCATGATGTGGGTTGAGAGCTGCCTTATGTACCGGCCTGTCTCTCCCCCGATATTATGATATTGAAACCGTCCCCAGGCTCTCAGCCACAGTACACCCTAAACTGCTTCGCCCACAGAGAGGTCGACGGTAGCTAAAGCACGGTTTCTCTACAGTGTTGTTTCTTCGAGTTAGAACGCTAGCTATTAGACCTCCATGCAAAATTGGGGCCGCAGTGCTGGCTTCACGAAATAAGTGAGGAGTCGTGTGCTGCCTTCTGCAGCTGCCTGAGGCTCCCTCCGAATTAGGTTTGCGATTCCCTTGCAGTGCTCTCACGCACACACACAAAAGAAGCTTCCACCTTCAGGAGCAGCTGTTTTAGCTGAAGCACAGATTCTGTACTGAGTTTTTCTTTCGAGTTAGGTGGTTGTGTTTAAGCCAGCACACACCCACGGGGCAACGGAACTAGCCCCATAACCATGTAGTGAGTTTAGAGCTGCCTTATGTACCGGCCTCTCTCTCCCCCGATATTACGAAATGGAAACCGTCCCCAGGCTCTCAGCCACAGTACACCCTAAACTGCTTCGCCCACAGAGAGGTCGACGGTAGCTAAAGCACGGTTTCTCTACAGTGTTTTTTCTCCGAGTTAGAAAGCTAGCTATTAGACTTCCATGCAAAAGTGGGGCCGCAGTACTCGCTTCATGGAGCAAGTGGGGAGTCGTGTTCTGGCTTCTTCCGGGGCCTGGGTCTCACAAGGAAACTGGTTTTGGACTCACTTGCAGTGATCTCACGCATGCACACAGCAAAACGCGTCCACCCTGAGGCATGGCTCTTTCAGCCAAAGCAGGAATTCCCTACAGAGTTGTTCCTTTGAGTTAGGTGGTTGGCTTATGGCCTGCAGGCACCCCCGGGGCAAGGGCACTAGCCTCCTAAACCAGAGGTGACTTGAGAGCTGCCTTCCGCACCGGCCTCTTTCTCACTCCATTTCACGTCTGGGACCCTTTGCCCGGTCTCTCGTACACGAGCATTGTGAAATTCCTCCTGCTTCAGGAACGGCAATGTTAACTCAAGCGCAGTCACTCTTTAGGATTGACTCTTGGTGTTAGTAGCCTGGTAACTAGGCATCCAGGCACACAGGGTACCGCAGTGCTAATCTCCTCAAACAAGAGGTGAGTCCACAGCAGCCTTCCTTCCAGGCCTGCTTCTCACTCCGAGTTACGTTTAGGTTCCATTTCTCATGCTTTCACAAAAACACGCAATAGATGAAGTTCACGCTCAGGAAGGGCGATCTTTGCTGAGGCACGGGTTCTCTACAGTTTTGTTCCTTTGCGTTGCATGGATGGCACTGAGGATTCCATGCACACACGGGAGAGCCGATCTAGTTTCCTGAAACAAGAGTTGAGTCGATAGGTGCCTTCTGCCCATGCTTATTTCTCCCTCCAAATTCTGCTGGGACTCCTTCCCCAGGTTTGCACTCAAGCAGACTTGAAAATGCTGCCACCCTGTGGAGAGGCGAATGAGCTGAACCTGGGGTTCTAGACCGGCTTCTTTCTGCCAAATCAGTGTGGAGCCCTTAGCATTCCTATGCACACATGGAGCCAAAGTGTTAGCTTCAGGTAACAAGAGCTGAGTCGAGAGGAGCCTTCTGGCCAGGACTCCTTCTCCCTCGGTTTCACGTAAGGAACCCGTTCCTCAGACCCTCACCCACGGTAGCCTGGAAAGTGCTTCCTCCCTCAGAGAGGTGGATGGTAGCTAAAGCACGGTTTCTCTACCGTGTTGTTTCTTCCAGGGAGAACGCTAGCGATTAGACTTCCATGCAAAAGTAGGGCCGCAGTGCTAGCTAAAGGAAACACACGGGGAGTCGTGTTCTGCCTTTTGCCGGGGCCTGAGTCTCACTCGCAGAAACTTTGGACTCCCTTGCAGTCCTCTCACGCACGCACACAACCAAATGTTTCCACCCTCAGGAGCGGCTGTTTTAGCTGAAGCACGGATCCTCTACCGTGTTATTCCGTCGAGTTGGGTGGCTGTCTTAAGCCTGCACACACACCCAGGGCAACGGTACTAGCCCCATAACCATGGTGTGAGTTGAGAGCTGCCTTCTCTCCGGCCTGTCTCTCCCTCGATTTTACGAAACGGAACCCGTCCCCAGGCTCTCAACCACCGTACACCCTAAACTGCTTCCTCCCACACAGAGGTCGTCGGTAGCTAAAGCACGGTTTCTCTTCAGTGTTGTTTCTCCGAGTTAGAACGCTTGCTATGAATGTCCACAATAGCCAAACTGTGGAAGGAGCCAAGATGTCCACCAACAGATGAATGGATAAAGAAGAGGGGGTATATATATATATATACAATGGAATATTATGCAGCCATCAAAAGGAATGAGATCTTGCCATCTGCAACGACGTGGATGGAACTGGAGGGTATCACGCTGAGCGAAATAAGTCAAACAGAGAAAGACATGTATCATATGACCTCACTGATAGGAGGAATTCTTAATCTCAGGGAACAAACTGAGGGTTGCTGGAGTGGGGGCTGGGGTGGGAGGGATGGGCTCACTGGGTGTTGGACACTGGGGAGGGTATGTGTTCTGGTAAGCGCTGTGAATTGTGCAAGACTGTTGAATGTCAGATCTGTACCTCTGAAACAAATAATGCAATATATGTTAAGAAAGAAAAAAAGAAGAAGAAGAATGTAGCAGGAGGGGAAGAATGAAGGGGGGGAAATCGGAGGGGGAGAAGAACCATGAGAGACGATGGACACTGAAAAAGAAACTGAGGGTTCTAGAGGGGAGGGGGGTGGGAGGATGGCTTAGCCTGGTGATGGGTATTGAGCAGGGCACGTTCTGCATGGAGCACTGGGTGTTATGCACAAACAATGAATCATGGAACACTATATCTAAAACTAATGATGTAATGTATGGGGATTAACATAACAATAAAAACATTTAATAATAATAAAGAAAAAGAAAGCTTGCTGTTAGACTTCCATGCAAAAGTGGGGCCGCAGTGCTAACTTCATGAAACAAGTGGGGAGGCGTGTCCTCCCTTCTCCCGGGGCCTGAGTCTCACACGGAAAATGGTTTGGGACTCCATTGCACTTCTCTCACGCAGGCACACAGCAAAATGCTTCCAGCCTCAGGAATGCCTATGTTCGCGGAAGCAGGAATTCTCTACACAGTTGTTCTTTCGACTTAGGTGCTTGGCTTTAGGCCTGCAGGCACACCCGGGGCAACTGCACTAGCCTCGTAAACAAGAGGTGAGTTGACAGCTGCCTGTCTCTCCCTCGATTTTACCTATGGAACCTCTCCCCAGGCCCTCACCCACAGTGCAGCGTAAACTGCTTTCTCACACAGAGAGGTCGACGGTAGCTAAAGCACGGTTTCTCTACTGTGTAGTTTCTTCGAGTTAGAACGCTAGCTATTAGACTTCCATGCAAATGTGGGGCTGCCGTGGAGCTTGGTCAAACACATGGGGAGTCGTGTTCTGCCTTTCGCTGGGGCCTGAGTCTCACTCGCAAAAAGCTTTGGACTCCCTTGCAGTGCTCTCACGCACGCACACAACAACATGCTGCCACCCTCAGGAGCAGCTCTTTTACCTGAAGCACAGGCTCTCAACCGAGTTTTTCCTTTGAGTTAGGTGGATTCATTTAAGCCTGCACACACACCCTGGGCACCGGTACTAGCCCCATAACCATGATGTGGGTTGAGAGCTGCCTTCTGTACTGGCCTGTCTCTCCCCCGATATTACGATATTGAAACCGTCCCCAGGCTCTCAGCCACAGTACACCCTAAACTGCTTCACCCACAGAGAGGTCGACGGTAGCTAAAGCAGGGTTTCTCTACAGTGTTGTTTCTTCGAGTTAGAAAGGTAGCTATTAGACTTCCATTCAAATGTGGGGTGCAGTACTAGTGTCACGGAGCAAGTGGGGAGTCGTGTTCTGGCTTCTTCCGGGGCCTGGGTCTCACAAGGAAAATGGTTTTGGACTCACTTGCTGTGCACTCACGCATGCACACCACACAATGCGTCCACCCTGAGGCATGGCTCTTTTAGCCGAAGCAGGAATTCCCTACAGAGTTGTTCCTTTGAGTTAGGTGGTTGGCTTATGGCCTGCAGGCACACCCAGGGCAAGGGTACTAGCCTCATAAACAAGAGGTGAGTTGAGAGCTGCCTTCCGCACCGGCCTGTTTCTCACTCCATTTCACGTATGGGACCCTTTCCCCGGTCTCTCCTACACGAGCACTATACAACTCCTGCGGCTTCAGGAACGGCAATGTTAGCTAAAGCGCAGTAACGCTACAGCATTGATTCTTGGTGTTAGTAGCCTGGGAGGCGAAGGAGCTGCAGCTGGGATTCTTGACAGGCTTGTTTCTTCGCAGTCAGTGTCGAGCACATAGCATTCCAAGCACACATGGAGCAGTCGTGTTAGCTTCAGGTAGCAAGAGCTGAGTCCAGAGGTGCCTTCTGCCCAGACCTATTTCTCTCTTGGTTTCACGTATGGAACCCGTTCCCCAGGCTCTCAGCCACGGTACTCCGTGTAATGCTTCCTCCGTCTAGAGGTCGACGGTAGCTAAAGCACGGTTTCTCTACAGTGTTGTTTCTTCGAGTTAGAACACTAGCTGTTCGACTTCCATGCAAAAGTGGGGCTGCCGTGCTAGATTGATGAAACACATGGGGAGTCGTGTTCTGCCTTTCGCTGGGGCCTGAGTCTCACTCGCAAAAAGCTTTGGACTCCCTTGCAGGGCTCTCACGCACGCACACAACAAAATGCTGCCACCCTCAGGAGCAGCTGTTTTACCTGCAGCACAGGCTCTCAACAGAGATTTTCCTTCGAGTTTGGTGGCTGTGCTTAAGCCGGCGCGCACAGCCTGGGCAACGGTACTAGCCCCATAACCATGATGTGGGTTGAGAGCTGCCTTATGTACCGGCCTGTCTCTCCCCCGATATTATGATATTGAAACCGTCCCCAGGCTCTCAGCCACAGTACACCCTAAACTGCTTCGCCCACAGAGAGGTCGACGGTAGCTAAAGCACGGTTTCTCTACAGTGTTGTTTCTTCGAGTTAGAACGCTAGCTATTAGACCTCCATGCAAAATTGGGGCCGCAGTGCTGGCTTCACGAAATAAGTGAGGAGTCGTGTGCTGCCTTCTGCAGCTGCCTGAGGCTCCCTCCGAATTAGGTTTGCGATTCCCTTGCAGTGCTCTCACGCACACACACAAAAGAAGCTTCCACCTTCAGGAGCAGCTGTTTTAGCTGAAGCACAGATTCTGTACTGAGTTTTTCTTTCGAGTTAGGTGGTTGTGTTTAAGCCAGCACACACCCACGGGGCAACGGAACTAGCCCCATAACCATGTAGTGAGTTTAGAGCTGCCTTATGTACCGGCCTCTCTCTCCCCCGATATTACGAAATGGAAACCGTCCCCAGGCTCTCAGCCACAGTACACCCTAAACTGCTTCGCCCACAGAGAGGTCGACGGTAGCTAAAGCACGGTTTCTCTACAGTGTTTTTTCTCCGAGTTAGAAAGCTAGCTATTAGACTTCCATGCAAAAGTGGGGCCGCAGTACTAGCTTCATGGAGCAAGTGGGGAGTCGTGTTCTGGCTTCTTCCGGGGCCTGGGTCTCACAAGGAAACTGGTTTTGGACTCACTTGCAGTGATCTCACGCATGCACACAGCAAAACGCGTCCACCCTGAGGCATGGCTCTTTCAGCCAAAGCAGGAATTCCCTACAGAGTTGTTCCTTTGAGTTAGGTGGTTGGCTTATGGCCTGCAGGCACCCCCGGGGCAAGGGCACTAGCCTCCTAAACCAGAGGTGACTTGAGAGCTGCCTTCCGCACCGGCCTCTTTCTCACTCCATTTCACGTCTGGGACCCTTTGCCCGGTCTCTCGTACACGAGCATTGTGAAATTCCTCCTGCTTCAGGAACGGCAATGTTAACTCAAGCGCAGTCACTCTTTAGGATTGACTCTTGGTGTTAGTAGCCTGGTAACTAGGCATCCAGGCACACAGGGTACAGCAGTGCTCATCTCCTCAAACAAGAGGTGAGTCCACAGCAGCCTTCCTTCCAGGCCTGCTTCTCACTCCGAGTTACGTTTAGGTTCCATTTCTCATGCTTTCACAAAAACACGCAATAGATGAAGTTCACGCTCAGGAAGGGCGATCTTTGCTGAGGCACGGGTTCTCTACAGTTTTGTTCCTTTGCGTTGCGTGGATGGCACTGAGGATTCCATGCACACACGGGAGAGCCGATCTAGTTTCCTGAAACAAGAGTTGAGTCGATAGGTGCCTTCTGCCCATGCTTATTTCTCCCTCCAAATTCTGCTGGGACTCCTTCCCCAGGTTTGCACTCAAGCAGACTTGAAAATGCTGCCACCCTGTGGAGAGGCGAATGAGCTGAACCTGGGGTTCTAGACCGGCTTCTTTCTGCCAAATCAGTGTGGAGCCCTTAGCATTCCTATGCACACATGGAGCCAAAGTGTTAGCTTCAGGTAACAAGAGCTGAGTCGAGAGGAGCCTTCTGGCCAGGACTCCTTCTCCCTCGGTTTCACGTAAGGAACCCGTTCCTCAGACCCTCACCCACGGTAGCCTGGAAAGTGCTTCCTCCCTCAGAGAGGTGGATGGTAGCTAAAGCACGGTTTCCCTACCGTGTTGTTTCTTCCAGGGAGAACGCTAGCGATTAGACTTCCATGCAAAAGTAGGGCCGCAGTGCTAGCTAAAGGAAACACACGGGGAGTCGTGTTCTGCCTTTTGCTGGGGCCTGAGTCTCACTCGCAGAAACTTTGGACTCCCTTGCAGTCCTCTCACGCACGCACACAACCAAATGTTTCCACCCTCAGGAGCGGCTGTTTTAGCTGAAGCACGGATCCTCTACCGTGTTATTCCGTCGAGTTGGGTGGCTGTCTTAAGCCTGCACACACACCCAGGGCAACGGTACTAGCCCCATAACCATGGTGTGAGTTGAGAGCTGCCTTCTCTCCGGCCTGTCTCTCCCTCGATTTTACGAAACGGAACCCGTCCCCAGGCTCTCAACCACCGTACACCCTAAACTGCTTCCTCCCACACAGAGGTCGTCGGTAGCTAAAGCACGGTTTCTCTTCAGTGTTGTTTCTCCGAGTTAGAACGCTTGCTATGAATGTCCACAATAGCCAAACTGTGGAAGGAGCCAAGATGTCCACCAACAGATGAATGGATAAAGAAGAGGGGGTATATATATATATATACAATGGAATATTATGCAGCCATCAAAAGGAATGAGATCTTGCCATCTGCAACGACGTGGATGGAACTGGAGGGTATCACGCTGAGCGAAATAAGTCAAACAGAGAAAGACATGTATCATATGACCTCACTGATAGGAGGAATTCTTAATCTCAGGAAACAAACTGAGGGTTGCTGGAGTGGGGGCTGGGGTGGGAGGGATGGGCTCACTGGGTGTTGGACACTGGGGAGGGTATGTGTTCTGGTAAGCGCTGTGAATTGTGCAAGACTGTTGAATCTCAGATCTGTACCTCTGAAACAAATAATGCAATATATGTTAAGAAAGAAAAAAAGAAGAAGAAGAATGTAGCAGGAGGGGAAGAATGAAGGGGGGGAAATCGGAGGGGGAGAAGAACCATGAGAGACGATGGACACTGAAAAAGAAACTGAGGGTTCTAGAGGGGAGGGGGGTGGGAGGATGGCTTAGCCTGGTGATGGGTATTGAGCAGGGCACGTTCTGCATGGAGCACTGGGTGTTATGCACAAACAATGAATCATGGAACACTATATCTAAAACTAATGATGTAATGTATGGGGATTAACATAACAATAAAAACATTTAATAATAATAAAGAAAAAGAAAGCTTGCTGTTAGACTTCCATGCAAAAGTGGGGCCGCAGTGCTAACTTCATGAAACAAGTGGGGAGGCGTGTCCTCCCTTCTCCCGGGGCCTGAGTCTCACACGGAAAATGGTTTGGGACTCCATTGCACTTCTCTCACGCAGGCACACAGCAAAATGCTTCCAGCCTCAGGAATGCCTATGTTCGCGGAAGCAGGAATTCTCTACACAGTTGTTCTTTCGACTTAGGTGCTTGGCTTTAGGCCTGCAGGCACACCCGGGGCAACTGCACTAGCCTCGTAAACAAGAGGTGAGTTGACAGCTGCCTGTCTCTCCCTCGATTTTACCTATGGAACCTCTCCCCAGGCCCTCACCCACAGTGCAGCGTAAACTGCTTTCTCACACAGAGAGGTCGACGGTAGCTAAAGCACGGTTTCTCTACTGTGTAGTTTCTTCGAGTTAGAACGCTAGCTATTAGACTTCCATGCAAATGTGGGGCTGCCGTGGAGCTTGGTCAAACACATGGGGAGTCGTGTTCTGCCTTTCGCTGGGGCCTGAGTCTCACTCGCAAAAAGCTTTGGACTCCCTTGCAGGGCTCTCACGCTCGCACACAACAACATGCTGCCACCCTCAGGAGCAGCTCTTTTACCTGAAGCACAGGCTCTCAACCGAGTTTTTCCTTTGAGTTAGGTGGATTCATTTAAGCCTGCACACACACCCTGGGCACCGGTATTAGCCCCATAACCATGATGTGGGTTGAGAGCTGCCTTCTGTACTGGCCTGTCTCTCCCCCGATATTACGATATTGAAACCGTCCCCAGGCTCTCAGCCACAGTACACCCTAAACTGCTTCACCCACAGAGAGGTCGACGGTAGCTAAAGCAGGGTTTCTCTACAGTGTTGTTTCTTCGAGTTAGAAAGGTAGCTATTAGACTTCCATTCAAATGTGGGGTGCAGTACTAGTGTCACGGAGCAAGTGGGGAGTCGTGTTCTGGCTTCTTCCGGGGCCTGGGTCTCACAAGGAAAATGGTTTTGGACTCACTTGCTGTGCACTCACGCATGCACACCACACAATGCGTCCACCCTGAGGCATGGCTCTTTTAGCCGAAGCAGGAATTCCCTACAGAGTTGTTCCTTTGAGTTAGGTGGTTGGCTTATGGCCTGCAGGCACACCCAGGGCAAGGGTACTAGCCTCATAAACAAGAGGTGAGTTGAGAGCTGCCTTCCGCACCGGCCTGTTTCTCACTCCATTTCACGTATGGGACCCTTTCCCCGGTCTCTCCTACACGAGCACTATACAACTCCTGCGGCTTCAGGAACGGCAATGTTAGCTAAAGCGCAGTAACGCTACAGCATTGATTCTTGGTGTTAGTAGCCTGGGAGGCGAAGGAGCTGCAGCTGGGATTCTTGACAGGCTTGTTTCTTCCCAGTCAGTGTCGAGCACATAGCATTCCAAGCACACATGGAGCGGTCGTGTTAGCTTCAGGTAGCAAGAGCTGAGTCCAGAGGTGCCTTCTGCCCAGACCTATTTCTCTCTTGGTTTCACGTATGGAACCCGTTCCCCAGGCTCTCAGCCACGGTACTCCGTGTAATGCTTCCTCCGTCTAGAGGTCGACGGTAGCTAAAGCACGGTTTCTCTACAGTGTTGTTTCTTCGAGTTAGAACACTAGCTGTTAGACTTCCATGCAAAAGTGGGGCTGCCGTGCTAGATTGATGAAACACATGGGGAGTCGTGTTCTGCCTTTCGCTGGGGCCTGAGTCTCACTCGCAAAAAGCTTTGGACTCCCTTGCAGGGCTCTCACGCACGCACACAACAAAATGCTGCCGCCCTCAGGAGCAGCTGTTTTACCTGCAGCACAGGCTCTCAACAGAGATTTTCCTTCGAGTTTGGTGGCTGTGCTTAAGCCGGCGCGCACAGCCTGGGCAACGGTACTAGCCCCATAACCATGATGTGGGTTGAGAGCTGCCTTATGTACCGGCCTGTCTCTCCCCCGATATTATGATATTGAAACCGTCCCCAGGCTCTCAGCCACAGTACACCCTAAACTGCTTCGCCCACAGAGAGGTCGACGGTAGCTAAAGCACGGTTTCTCTACAGTGTTGTTTCTTCGAGTTAGAACGCTAGCTATTAGACCTCCATGCAAAATTGGGGCCGCAGTGCTGGCTTCACGAAATAAGTGAGGAGTCGTGTGCTGCCTTCTGCAGCTGCCTGAGGCTCCCTCCGAATTAGGTTTGCGATTCCCTTGCAGTGCTCTCACGCACACACACAAAAGAAGCTTCCACCTTCAGGAGCAGCTGTTTTAGCTGAAGCACAGATTCTGTACTGAGTTTTTCTTTCGAGTTAGGTGGTTGTGTTTAAGCCAGCACACACCCACGGGGCAACGGAACTAGCCCCATAACCATGTAGTGAGTTTAGAGCTGCCTTATGTACCGGCCTCTCTCTCCCCCGATATTACGAAATGGAAACCGTCCCCAGGCTCTCAGCCACAGTACACCCTAAACTGCTTCGCCCACAGAGAGGTCGACGGTAGCTAAAGCACGGTTTCTCTACAGTGTTTTTTCTCCGAGTTAGAAAGCTAGCTATTAGACTTCCATGCAAAAGTGGGGCCGCAGTACTAGCTTCATGGAGCAAGTGGGGAGCCGTGTTCTGGCTTCTTCCGGGGCCTGGGTCTCACAAGGAAACTGGTTTTGGACTCACTTGCAGTGATCTCACGCATGCACACAGCAAAACGCGTCCACCCTGAGGCATGGCTCTTTCAGCCAAAGCAGGAATTCCCTACAGAGTTGTTCCTTTGAGTTAGGTGGTTGGCTTATGGCCTGCAGGCACCCCCGGGGCAAGGGCACTAGCCTCCTAAACCAGAGGTGACTTGAGAGCTGCCTTCCGCACCGGCCTCTTTCTCACTCCATTTCACGTCTGGGACCCTTTGCCCGGTCTCTCGTACACGAGCATTGTGAAATTCCTCCTGCTTCAGGAACGGCAATGTTAACTCAAGCGCAGTCACTCTTTAGGATTGACTCTTGGTGTTAGTAGCCTGGTAACTAGGCATCCAGGCACACAGGGTACAGCAGTGCTCATCTCCTCAAACAAGAGGTGAGTCCACAGCAGCCTTCCTTCCAGGCCTGCTTCTCACTCCGAGTTACGTTTAGGTTCCATTTCTCATGCTTTCACAAAAACACGCAATAGATGAAGTTCACGCTCAGGAAGGGCGATCTTTGCTGAGGCACGGGTTCTCTACAGTTTTGTTCCTTTGCGTTGCGTGGATGGCACTGAGGATTCCATGCACACACGGGAGAGCCGATCTAGTTTCCTGAAACAAGAGTTGAGTCGATAGGTGCCTTCTGCCCATGCTTATTTCTCCCTCCAAATTCTGCTGGGACTCCTTCCCCAGGTTTGCACTCAAGCAGACTTGAAAATGCTGCCACCCTGTGGAGAGGCGAATGAGCTGAACCTGGGGTTCTAGACCGGCTTCTTTCTGCCAAATCAGTGTGGAGCCCTTAGCATTCCTATGCACACATGGAGCCAAAGTGTTAGCTTCAGGTAACAAGAGCTGAGTCGAGAGGAGCCTTCTGGCCAGGACTCCTTCTCCCTCGGTTTCACGTAAGGAACCCGTTCCTCAGACCCTCACCCACGGTAGCCTGGAAAGTGCTTCCTCCCTCAGAGAGGTGGATGGTAGCTAAAGCACGGTTTCCCTACCGTGTTGTTTCTTCCAGGGAGAACGCTAGCGATTAGACTTCCATGCAAAAGTAGGGCCGCAGTGCTAGCTAAAGGAAACACACGGGGAGTCGTGTTCTGCCTTTTGCTGGGGCCTGAGTCTCACTCGCAGAAACTTTGGACTCCCTTGCAGTCCTCTCACGCACGCACACAACCAAATGTTTCCACCCTCAGGAGCGGCTGTTTTAGCTGAAGCACGGATCCTCTACCGTGTTATTCCGTCGAGTTGGGTGGCTGTCTTAAGCCTGCACACACACCCAGGGCAACGGTACTAGCCCCATAACCATGGTGTGAGTTGAGAGCTGCCTTCTCTCCGGCCTGTCTCTCCCTCGATTTTACGAAACGGAACCCGTCCCCAGGCTCTCAACCACCGTACACCCTAAACTGCTTCCTCCCACACAGAGGTCGTCGGTAGCTAAAGCACGGTTTCTCTTCAGTGTTGTTTCTCCGAGTTAGAACGCTTGCTATGAATGTCCACAATAGCCAAACTGTGGAAGGAGCCAAGATGTCCACCAACAGATGAATGGATAAAGAAGAGGGGGTATATATATATATATATATATACAATGGAATATTATGCAGCCATCAAAAGGAATGAGATCTTGCCATCTGCAACGACGTGGATGGAACTGGAGGGTATCACGCTGAGCGAAATAAGTCAAACAGAGAAAGACATGTATCATATGACCTCACTGATAGGAGGAATTCTTAATCTCAGGAAACAAACTGAGGGTTGCTGGAGTGGGGGCTGGGGTGGGAGGGATGGGCTCACTGGGTGTTGGACACTGGGCAGGGTATGTGTTCTGGTAAGCGCTGTGAATTGTGCAAGACTGTTGAATCTCAGATCTGTACCTCTGAAACAAATAATGCAATATATGTTAAGAAAGAAAAAAAGAAGAAGAAGAATGTAGCAGGAGGGGAAGAATGAAGGGGGGGAAATCGGAGGGGGAGAAGAACCATGAGAGACGATGGACACTGAAAAAGAAACTGAGGGTTCTAGAGGGGAGGGGGGTGGGAGGATGGCTTAGCCTGGTGATGGGTATTGAGCAGGGCACGTTCTGCATGGAGCACTGGGTGTTATGCACAAACAATGAATCATGGAACACTATATCTAAAACTAATGATGTAATGTATGGGGATTAACATAACAATAAAAACATTTAATAATAATAAAGAAAAAGAAAGCTTGCTGTTAGACTTCCATGCAAAAGTGGGGCCGCAGTGCTAACTTCATGAAACAAGTGGGGAGGCGTGTCCTCCCTTCTCCCGGGGCCTGAGTCTCACACGGAAAATGGTTTGGGACTCCATTGCACTTCTCTCACGCAGGCACACAGCAAAATGCTTCCAGCCTCAGGAATGCCTATGTTCGCGGAAGCAGGAATTCTCTACACAGTTGTTCTTTCGACTTAGGTGCTTGGCTTTAGGCCTGCAGGCACACCCGGGGCAACTGCACTAGCCTCGTAAACAAGAGGTGAGTTGACAGCTGCCTGTCTCTCCCTCGATTTTACCTATGGAACCTCTCCCCAGGCCCTCACCCACAGTGCAGCGTAAACTGCTTTCTCACACAGAGAGGTCGACGGTAGCTAAAGCACGGTTTCTCTACTGTGTAGTTTCTTCGAGTTAGAACGCTAGCTATTAGACTTCCATGCAAATGTGGGGCTGCCGTGGAGCTTGGTCAAACACATGGGGAGTCGTGTTCTGCCTTTCGCTGGGGCCTGAGTCTCACTCGCAAAAAGCTTTGGACTCCCTTGCAGGGCTCTCACGCTCGCACACAACAACATGCTGCCACCCTCAGGAGCAGCTCTTTTACCTGAAGCACAGGCTCTCAACCGAGTTTTTCCTTTGAGTTAGGTGGATTCATTTAAGCCTGCACACACACCCTGGGCACCGGTACTAGCCCCATAACCATGATGTGGGTTGAGAGCTGCCTTCTGTACTGGCCTGTCTCTCCCCCGATATTACGATATTGAAACCGTCCCCAGGCTCTCAGCCACAGTACACCCTAAACTGCTTCACCCACAGAGAGGTCGACGGTAGCTAAAGCAGGGTTTCTCTACAGTGTTGTTTCTTCGAGTTAGAAAGGTAGCTATTAGACTTCCATTCAAATGTGGGGTGCAGTACTAGTGTCACGGAGCAAGTGGGGAGTCGTGTTCTGGCTTCTTCCGGGGCCTGGGTCTCACAAGGAAAATGGTTTTGGACTCACTTGCTGTGCACTCACGCATGCACACCACACAATGCGTCCACCCTGAGGCATGGCTCTTTTAGCCGAAGCAGGAATTCCCTACAGAGTTGTTCCTTTGAGTTAGGTGGTTGGCTTATGGCCTGCAGGCACACCCAGGGCAAGGGTACTAGCCTCATAAACAAGAGGTGAGTTGAGAGCTGCCTTCCGCACCGGCCTGTTTCTCACTCCATTTCACGTATGGGACCCTTTCCCCGGTCTCTCCTACACGAGCACTATACAACTCCTGCGGCTTCAGGAACGGCAATGTTAGCTAAAGCGCAGTAACGCTACAGCATTGATTCTTGGTGTTAGTAGCCTGGGAGGCGAATGAGCTGCAGCTGGGATTCTTGACAGGCTTGTTTCTTCGCAGTCAGTGTCGAGCACATAGCATTCCAAGCACACATGGAGCGGTCGTGTTAGCTTCAGGTAGCAAGAGCTGAGTCCAGAGGTGCCTTCTGCCCAGACCTATTTCTCTCTTGGTTTCACGTATGGAACCCGTTCCCCAGGCTCTCAGCCACGGTACTCCGTGTAATGCTTCCTCCGTCTAGAGGTCGACGGTAGCTAAAGCACGGTTTCTCTACAGTGTTGTTTCTTCGAGTTAGAACACTAGCTGTTAGACTTCCATGCAAAAGTGGGGCTGCCGTGCTAGATTGATGAAACACATGGGGAGTCGTGTTCTGCCTTTCGCTGGGGCCTGAGTCTCACTCGCAAAAAGCTTTGGACTCCCTTGCAGGGCTCTCACGCACGCACACAACAAAATGCTGCCACCCTCAGGAGCAGCTGTTTTACCTGCAGCACAGGCTCTCAACAGAGATTTTCCTTCGAGTTTGGTGGCTGTGCTTAAGCCGGCGCGCACAGCCTGGGCAACGGTACTAGCCCCATAACCATGATGTGGGTTGAGAGCTGCCTTATGTACCGACCTGTCTCTCCCCCGATATTACGATATTGAAACCGTCCCCAGGCTCTCAGCCACAGTACACCCTAAACTGCTTCGCCCACAGAGAGGTCGACGGTAGCTAAAGCACGGTTTCTCTACAGTGTTGTTTCTTCGAGTTAGAACGCTAGCTATTAGACCTCCATGCAAAATTGGGGCCGCAGTGCTGGCTTCACGAAATAAGTGAGGAGTCGTGTGCTGCCTTCTGCAGCTGCCTGAGGCTCCCTCCGAATTAGGTTTGCGATTCCCTTGCAGTGCTCTCACGCACACACACAAAAGAAGCTTCCACCTTCAGGAGCAGCTGTTTTAGCTGAAGCACAGATTCTGTACTGAGTTTTTCTTTCGAGTTAGGTGGTTGTGTTTAAGCCAGCACACACCCACGGGGCAACGGAACTAGCCCCATAACCATGTAGTGAGTTTAGAGCTGCCTTATGTACCGGCCTCTCTCTCCCCCGATATTACGAAATGGAAACCGTCCCCAGGCTCTCAGCCACAGTACACCCTAAACTGCTTCGCCCACAGAGAGGTCGACGGTAGCTAAAGCACGGTTTCTCTACAGTGTTTTTTCTCCGAGTTAGAAAGCTAGCTATTAGACTTCCATGCAAAAGTGGGGCCGCAGTACTAGCTTCATGGAGCAAGTGGGGAGCCGTGTTCTGGCTTCTTCCGGGGCCTGGGTCTCACAAGGAAACTGGTTTTGGACTCACTTGCAGTGATCTCACGCATGCACACAGCAAAACGCGTCCACCCTGAGGCATGGCTCTTTCAGCCAAAGCAGGAATTCCCTACAGAGTTGTTCCTTTGAGTTAGGTGGTTGGCTTATGGCCTGCAGGCACCCCCGGGGCAAGGGCACTAGCCTCCTAAACCAGAGGTGACTTGAGAGCTGCCTTCCGCACCGGCCTCTTTCTCACTCCATTTCACGTCTGGGACCCTTTGCCCGGTCTCTCGTACACGAGCATTGTGAAATTCCTCCTGCTTCAGGAACGGCAATGTTAACTCAAGCGCAGTCACTCTTTAGGATTGACTCTTGGTGTTAGTAGCCTGGTAACTAGGCATCCAGGCACACAGGGTACAGCAGTGCTCATCTCCTCAAACAAGAGGTGAGTCCACAGCAGCCTTCCTTCCAGGCCTGCTTCTCACTCCGAGTTACGTTTAGGTTCCATTTCTCATGCTTTCACAAAAACACGCAATAGATGAAGTTCACGCTCAGGAAGGGCGATCTTTGCTGAGGCACGGGTTCTCTACAGTTTTGTTCCTTTGCGTTGCGTGGATGGCACTGAGGATTCCATGCACACACGGGAGAGCCGATCTAGTTTCCTGAAACAAGAGTTGAGTCGATAGGTGCCTTCTGCCCATGCTTATTTCTCCCTCCAAATTCTGCTGGGACTCCTTCCCCAGGTTTGCACTCAAGCAGACTTGAAAATGCTGCCACCCTGTGGAGAGGCGAATGAGCTGAACCTGGGGTTCTAGACCGGCTTCTTTCTGCCAAATCAGTGTGGAGCCCTTAGCATTCCTATGCACACATGGAGCCAAAGTGTTAGCTTCAGGTAACAAGAGCTGAGTCGAGAGGAGCCTTCTGGCCAGGACTCCTTCTCCCTCGGTTTCACGTAAGGAACCCGTTCCTCAGACCCTCACCCACGGTAGCCTGGAAAGTGCTTCCTCCCTCAGAGAGGTGGATGGTAGCTAAAGCACGGTTTCCCTACCGTGTTATTTCTTCCAGGGAGAACGCTAGCGATTAGACTTCCATGCAAAAGTAGGGCCGCAGTGCTAGCTAAAGGAAACACACGGGGAGTCGTGTTCTGCCTTTTGCTGGGGCCTGAGTCTCACTCGCAGAAACTTTGGACTCCCTTGCAGTCCTCTCACGCACGCACACAACCAAATGTTTCCACCCTCAGGAGCGGCTGTTTTAGCTGAAGCACGGATCCTCTACCGTGTTATTCCGTCGAGTTGGGTGGCTGTCTTAAGCCTGCACACACACCCAGGGCAACGGTACTAGCCCCATAACCATGGTGTGAGTTGAGAGCTGCCTTCTCTCCGGCCTGTCTCTCCCTCGATTTTACGAAACGGAACCCGTCCCCAGGCTCTCAACCACCGTACACCCTAAACTGCTTCCTCCCACACAGAGGTCGTCGGTAGCTAAAGCACGGTTTCTCTTCAGTGTTGTTTCTCCGAGTTAGAACGCTTGCTATGAATGTCCACAATAGCCAAACTGTGGAAGGAGCCAAGATGTCCACCAACAGATGAATGGATAAAGAAGAGGGGGTATATATATATATATATATATATACAATGGAATATTATGCAGCCATCAAAAGGAATGAGATCTTGCCATCTGCAACGACGTGGATGGAACTGGAGGGTATCACGCTGAGCGAAATAAGTCAAACAGAGAAAGACATGTATCATATGACCTCACTGATAGGAGGAATTCTTAATCTCAGGAAACAAACTGAGGGTTGCTGGAGTGGGGGCTGGGGTGGGAGGGATGGGCTCACTGGGTGTTGGACACTGGGGAGGGTATGTGTTCTGGTAAGCGCTGTGAATTGTGCAAGACTGTTGAATCTCAGATCTGTACCTCTGAAACAAATAATGCAATATATGTTAAGAAAGAAAAAAAGAAGAAGAAGAATGTAGCAGGAGGGGAAGAATGAAGGGGGGGAAATCGGAGGGGGAGAAGAACCATGAGAGACGATGGACACTGAAAAAGAAACTGAGGGTTCTAGAGGGGAGGGGGGTGGGAGGATGGCTTAGCCTGGTGATGGGTATTGAGCAGGGCACGTTCTGCATGGAGCACTGGGTGTTATGCACAAACAATGAATCATGGAACACTATATCTAAAACTAATGATGTAATGTATGGGGATTAACATAACAATAAAAACATTTAAGAATAATAAAGAAAAAGAAAGCTTGCTGTTAGACTTCCATGCAAAAGTGGGGCCGCAGTGCTAACTTCATGAAACAAGTGGGGAGGCGTGTCCTCCCTTCTCCCGGGGCCTGAGTCTCACACGGAAAATGGTTTGGGACTCCATTGCACTTCTCTCACGCAGGCACACAGCAAAATGCTTCCAGCCTCAGGAATGCCTATGTTCGCGGAAGCAGGAATTCTCTACACAGTTGTTCTTTCGACTTAGGTGCTTGGCTTTAGGCCTGCAGGCACACCCGGGGCAACTGCACTAGCCTCGTAAACAAGAGGTGAGTTGACAGCTGCCTGTCTCTCCCTCGATTTTACCTATGGAACCTCTCCCCAGGCCCTCACCCACAGTGCAGCGTAAACTGCTTTCTCACACAGAGAGGTCGACGGTAGCTAAAGCACGGTTTCTCTACTGTGTAGTTTCTTCGAGTTAGAACGCTAGCTATTAGACTTCCATGCAAATGTGGGGCTGCCGTGGAGCTTGGTCAAACACATGGGGAGTCGTGTTCTGCCTTTCGCTGGGGCCTGAGTCTCACTCGCAAAAAGCTTTGGACTCCCTTGCAGTGCTCTCACGCACGCACACAACAACATGCTGCCACCCTCAGGAGCAGCTCTTTTACCTGAAGCACAGGCTCTCAACCGAGTTTTTCCTTTGAGTTAGGTGGATTCATTTAAGCCTGCACACACACCCTGGGCACCGGTACTAGCCCCATAACCATGATGTGGGTTGAGAGCTGCCTTCTGTACTGGCCTGTCTCTCCCCCGATATTACGATATTGAAACCGTCCCCAGGCTCTCAGCCACAGTACACCCTAAACTGCTTCACCCACAGAGAGGTCGACGGTAGCTAAAGCAGGGTTTCTCTACAGTGTTGTTTCTTCGAGTTAGAAAGGTAGCTATTAGACTTCCATTCAAATGTGGGGTGCAGTACTAGTGTCACGGAGCAAGTGGGGAGTCGTGTTCTGGCTTCTTCCGGGGCCTGGGTCTCACAAGGAAAATGGTTTTGGACTCACTTGCTGTGCACTCACGCATGCACACCACACAATGCGTCCACCCTGAGGCATGGCTCTTTTAGCCGAAGCAGGAATTCCCTACAGAGTTGTTCCTTTGAGTTAGGTGGTTGGCTTATGGCCTGCAGGCACACCCAGGGCAAGGGTACTAGCCTCATAAACAAGAGGTGAGTTGAGAGCTGCCTTCCGCACCGGCCTGTTTCTCACTCCATTTCACGTATGGGACCCTTTCCCCGGTCTCTCCTACACGAGCACTATACAACTCCTGCGGCTTCAGGAACGGCAATGTTAGCTAAAGCGCAGTAACGCTACAGCATTGATTCTTGGTGTTAGTAGCCTGGGAGGCGAAGGAGCTGCAGCTGGGATTCTTGACAGGCTTGTTTCTTCGCAGTCAGTGTCGAGCACATAGCATTCCAAGCACACATGGAGCGGTCGTGTTAGCTTCAGGTAGCAAGAGCTGAGTCCAGAGGTGCCTTCTGCCCAGACCTATTTCTCTCTTGGTTTCACGTATGGAACCCGTTCCCCAGGCTCTCAGCCACGGTACTCCGTGTAATGCTTCCTCCGTCTAGAGGTCGACGGTAGCTAAAGCACGGTTTCTCTACAGTGTTGTTTCTTCGAGTTAGAACACTAGCTGTTCGACTTCCATGCAAAAGTCGGGCTGCCGTGCTAGATTGATGAAACACATGGGGAGTCGTGTTCTGCCTTTCGCTGGGGCCTGAGTCTCACTCGCAAAAAGCTTTGGACTCCCTTGCAGTGCTCTCACGCACGCACACAACAAAATGCTGCCACCCTCAGGAGCAGCTGTTTTACCTGCAGCACAGGCTCTCAACAGAGATTTTCCTTCGAGTTTGGTGGCTGTGCTTAAGCCGGCGCGCACAGCCTGGGCAACGGTACTAGCCCCATAACCATGATGTGGGTTGAGAGCTGCCTTATGTACCGGCCTGTCTCTCCCCCGATATTATGATATTGAAACCGTCCCCAGGCTCTCAGCCACAGTACACCCTAAACTGCTTCGCCCACAGAGAGGTCGACGGTAGCTAAAGCACGGTTTCTCTACAGTGTTGTTTCTTCGAGTTAGAACGCTAGCTATTAGACCTCCATGCAAAATTGGGGCCGCAGTGCTGGCTTCACGAAATAAGTGAGGAGTCGTGTGCTGCCTTCTGCAGCTGCCTGAGGCTCCCTCCGAATTAGGTTTGCGATTCCCTTGCAGTGCTCTCACGCACACACACAAAAGAAGCTTCCACCTTCAGGAGCAGCTGTTTTAGCTGAAGCACAGATTCTGTACTGAGTTTTTCTTTCGAGTTAGGTGGTTGTGTTTAAGCCAGCACACACCCACGGGGCAACGGAACTAGCCCCATAACCATGTAGTGAGTTTAGAGCTGCCTTATGTACCGGCCTCTCTCTCCCCCGATATTACGAAATGGAAACCGTCCCCAGGCTCTCAGCCACAGTACACCCTAAACTGCTTCGCCCACAGAGAGGTCGACGGTAGCTAAAGCACGGTTTCTCTACAGTGTTTTTTCTCCGAGTTAGAAAGCTAGCTATTAGACTTCCATGCAAAAGTGGGGCCGCAGTACTAGCTTCATGGAGCAAGTGGGGAGCCGTGTTCTGGCTTCTTCCGGGGCCTGGGTCTCACAAGGAAACTGGTTTTGGACTCACTTGCAGTGATCTCACGCATGCACACAGCAAAACGCGTCCACCCTGAGGCATGGCTCTTTCAGCCAAAGCAGGAATTCCCTACAGAGTTGTTCCTTTGAGTTAGGTGGTTGGCTTATGGCCTGCAGGCACCCCCGGGGCAAGGGCACTAGCCTCCTAAACCAGAGGTGACTTGAGAGCTGCCTTCCGCACCGGCCTCTTTCTCACTCCATTTCACGTCTGGGACCCTTTGCCCGGTCTCTCGTACACGAGCATTGTGAAATTCCTCCTGCTTCAGGAACGGCAATGTTAACTCAAGCGCAGTCACTCTTTAGGATTGACTCTTGGTGTTAGTAGCCTGGTAACTAGGCATCCAGGCACACAGGGTACAGCAGTGCTCATCTCCTCAAACAAGAGGTGAGTCCACAGCAGCCTTCCTTCCAGGCCTGCTTCTCACTCCGAGTTACGTTTAGGTTCCATTTCTCATGCTTTCACAAAAACACGCAATAGATGAAGTTCACGCTCAGGAAGGGCGATCTTTGCTGAGGCACGGGTTCTCTACAGTTTTGTTCCTTTGCGTTGCGTGGATGGCACTGAGGATTCCATGCACACACGGGAGAGCCGATCTAGTTTCCTGAAACAAGAGTTGAGTCGATAGGTGCCTTCTGCCCATGCTTATTTCTCCCTCCAAATTCTGCTGGGACTCCTTCCCCAGGTTTGCACTCAAGCAGACTTGAAAATGCTGCCACCCTGTGGAGAGGCGAATGAGCTGAACCTGGGGTTCTAGACCGGCTTCTTTCTGCCAAATCAGTGTGGAGCCCTTAGCATTCCTATGCACACATGGAGCCAAAGTGTTAGCTTCAGGTAACAAGAGCTGAGTCGAGAGGAGCCTTCTGGCCAGGACTCCTTCTCCCTCGGTTTCACGTAAGGAACCCGTTCCTCAGACCCTCACCCACGGTAGCCTGGAAAGTGCTTCCTCCCTCAGAGAGGTGGATGGTAGCTAAAGCACGGTTTCCCTACCGTGTTGTTTCTTCCAGGGAGAACGCTAGCGATTAGACTTCCATGCAAAAGTAGGGCCGCAGTGCTAGCTAAAGGAAACACACGGGGAGTCGTGTTCTGCCTTTTGCTGGGGCCTGAGTCTCACTCGCAGAAACTTTGGACTCCCTTGCAGTCCTCTCACGCACGCACACAACCAAATGTTTCCACCCTCAGGAGCGGCTGTTTTAGCTGAAGCACGGATCCTCTACCGTGTTATTCCGTCGAGTTGGGTGGCTGTCTTAAGCCTGCACACACACCCAGGGCAACGGTACTAGCCCCATAACCATGGTGTGAGTTGAGAGCTGCCTTCTCTCCGGCCTGTCTCTCCCTCGATTTTACGAAACGGAACCCGTCCCCAGGCTCTCAACCACCGTACACCCTAAACTGCTTCCTCCCACACAGAGGTCGTCGGTAGCTAAAGCACGGTTTCTCTTCAGTGTTGTTTCTCCGAGTTAGAACGCTTGCTATGAATGTCCACAATAGCCAAACTGTGGAAGGAGCCAAGATGTCCACCAACAGATGAATGGATAAAGAAGAGGGGGTATATATATATATATATATATACAATGGAATATTATGCAGCCATCAAAAGGAATGAGATCTTGCCATCTGCAACGACGTGGATGGAACTGGAGGGTATCACGCTGAGCGAAATAAGTCAAACAGAGAAAGACATGTATCATATGACCTCACTGATAGGAGGAATTCTTAATCTCAGGAAACAAACTGAGGGTTGCTGGAGTGGGGGCTGGGGTGGGAGGGATGGGCTCACTGGGTGTTGGACACTGGGCAGGGTATGTGTTCTGGTAAGCGCTGTGAATTGTGCAAGACTGTTGAATGTCAGATCTGTACCTCTGAAACAAATAATGCAATATATGTTAAGAAAGAAAAAAAGAAGAAGAAGAATGTAGCAGGAGGGGAAGAATGAAGGGGGGGAAATCGGAGGGGGAGAAGAACCATGAGAGACGATGGACACTGAAAAAGAAACTGAGGGTTCTAGAGGGGAGGGGGGTGGGAGGATGGCTTAGCCTGGTGATGGGTATTGAGCAGGGCACGTTCTGCATGGAGCACTGGGTGTTATGCACAAACAATGAATCATGGAACACTATATCTAAAACTAATGATGTAATGTATGGGGATTAACATAACAATAAAAACATTTAATAATAATAAAGAAAAAGAAAGCTTGCTGTTAGACTTCCATGCAAAAGTGGGGCCGCAGTGCTAACTTCATGAAACAAGTGGGGAGGCGTGTCCTCCCTTCTCCCGGGGCCTGAGTCTCACACGGAAAATGGTTTGGGACTCCATTGCACTTCTCTCACGCAGGCACACAGCAAAATGCTTCCAGCCTCAGGAATGCCTATGTTCGCGGAAGCAGGAATTCTCTACACAGTTGTTCTTTCGACTTAGGTGCTTGGCTTTAGGCCTGCAGGCACACCCGGGGCAACTGCACTAGCCTCGTAAACAAGAGGTGAGTTGACAGCTGCCTGTCTCTCCCTCGATTTTACCTATGGAACCTCTCCCCAGGCCCTCACCCACAGTGCAGCGTAAACTGCTTTCTCACACAGAGAGGTCGACGGTAGCTAAAGCACGGTTTCTCTACTGTGTAGTTTCTTCGAGTTAGAACGCTAGCTATTAGACTTCCATGCAAATGTGGGGCTGCCGTGGAGCTTGGTCAAACACATGGGGAGTCGTGTTCTGCCTTTCGCTGGGGCCTGAGTCTCACTCGCAAAAAGCTTTGGACTCCCTTGCAGGGCTCTCACGCTCGCACACAACAACATGCTGCCACCCTCAGGAGCAGCTCTTTTACCTGAAGCACAGGCTCTCAACCGAGTTTTTCCTTTGAGTTAGGTGGATTCATTTAAGCCTGCACACACACCCTGGGCACCGGTATTAGCCCCATAACCATGATGTGGGTTGAGAGCTGCCTTCTGTACTGGCCTGTCTCTCCCCCGATATTACGATATTGAAACCGTCCCCAGGCTCTCAGCCACAGTACACCCTAAACTGCTTCACCCACAGAGAGGTCGACGGTAGCTAAAGCAGGGTTTCTCTACAGTGTTGTTTCTTCGAGTTAGAAAGGTAGCTATTAGACTTCCATTCAAATGTGGGGTGCAGTACTAGTGTCACGGAGCAAGTGGGGAGTCGTGTTCTGGCTTCTTCCGGGGCCTGGGTCTCACAAGGAAAATGGTTTTGGACTCACTTGCTGTGCACTCACGCATGCACACCACACAATGCGTCCACCCTGAGGCATGGCTCTTTTAGCCGAAGCAGGAATTCCCTACAGAGTTGTTCCTTTGAGTTAGGTGGTTGGCTTATGGCCTGCAGGCACACCCAGGGCAAGGGTACTAGCCTCATAAACAAGAGGTGAGTTGAGAGCTGCCTTCCGCACCGGCCTGTTTCTCACTCCATTTCACGTATGGGACCCTTTCCCCGGTCTCTCCTACACGAGCACTATACAACTCCTGCGGCTTCAGGAACGGCAATGTTAGCTAAAGCGCAGTAACGCTACAGCATTGATTCTTGGTGTTAGTAGCCTGGGAGGCGAAGGAGCTGCAGCTGGGATTCTTGACAGGCTTGTTTCTTCCCAGTCAGTGTCGAGCACATAGCATTCCAAGCACACATGGAGCGGTCGTGTTAGCTTCAGGTAGCAAGAGCTGAGTCCAGAGGTGCCTTCTGCCCAGACCTATTTCTCTCTTGGTTTCACGTATGGAACCCGTTCCCCAGGCTCTCAGCCACGGTACTCCGTGTAATGCTTCCTCCGTCTAGAGGTCGACGGTAGCTAAAGCACGGTTTCTCTACAGTGTTGTTTCTTCGAGTTAGAACACTAGCTGTTAGACTTCCATGCAAAAGTGGGGCTGCCGTGCTAGATTGATGAAACACATGGGGAGTCGTGTTCTGCCTTTCGCTGGGGCCTGAGTCTCACTCGCAAAAAGCTTTGGACTCCCTTGCAGGGCTCTCACGCACGCACACAACAAAATGCTGCCGCCCTCAGGAGCAGCTGTTTTACCTGCAGCACAGGCTCTCAACAGAGATTTTCCTTCGAGTTTGGTGGCTGTGCTTAAGCCGGCGCGCACAGCCTGGGCAACGGTACTAGCCCCATAACCATGATGTGGGTTGAGAGCTGCCTTATGTACCGGCCTGTCTCTCCCCCGATATTATGATATTGAAACCGTCCCCAGGCTCTCAGCCACAGTACACCCTAAACTGCTTCGCCCACAGAGAGGTCGACGGTAGCTAAAGCACGGTTTCTCTACAGTGTTGTTTCTTCGAGTTAGAACGCTAGCTATTAGACCTCCATGCAAAATTGGGGCCGCAGTGCTGGCTTCACGAAATAAGTGAGGAGTCGTGTGCTGCCTTCTGCAGCTGCCTGAGGCTCCCTCCGAATTAGGTTTGCGATTCCCTTGCAGTGCTCTCACGCACACACACAAAAGAAGCTTCCACCTTCAGGAGCAGCTGTTTTAGCTGAAGCACAGATTCTGTACTGAGTTTTTCTTTCGAGTTAGGTGGTTGTGTTTAAGCCAGCACACACCCACGGGGCAACGGAACTAGCCCCATAACCATGTAGTGAGTTTAGAGCTGCCTTATGTACCGGCCTCTCTCTCCCCCGATATTACGAAATGGAAACCGTCCCCAGGCTCTCAGCCACAGTACACCCTAAACTGCTTCGCCCACAGAGAGGTCGACGGTAGCTAAAGCACGGTTTCTCTACAGTGTTTTTTCTCCGAGTTAGAAAGCTAGCTATTAGACTTCCATGCAAAAGTGGGGCCGCAGTACTAGCTTCATGGAGCAAGTGGGGAGCCGTGTTCTGGCTTCTTCCGGGGCCTGGGTCTCACAAGGAAACTGGTTTTGGACTCACTTGCAGTGATCTCACGCATGCACACAGCAAAACGCGTCCACCCTGAGGCATGGCTCTTTCAGCCAAAGCAGGAATTCCCTACAGAGTTGTTCCTTTGAGTTAGGTGGTTGGCTTATGGCCTGCAGGCACCCCCGGGGCAAGGGCACTAGCCTCCTAAACCAGAGGTGACTTGAGAGCTGCCTTCCGCACCGGCCTCTTTCTCACTCCATTTCACGTCTGGGACCCTTTGCCCGGTCTCTCGTACACGAGCATTGTGAAATTCCTCCTGCTTCAGGAACGGCAATGTTAACTCAAGCGCAGTCACTCTTTAGGATTGACTCTTGGTGTTAGTAGCCTGGTAACTAGGCATCCAGGCACACAGGGTACAGCAGTGCTCATCTCCTCAAACAAGAGGTGAGTCCACAGCAGCCTTCCTTCCAGGCCTGCTTCTCACTCCGAGTTACGTTTAGGTTCCATTTCTCATGCTTTCACAAAAACACGCAATAGATGAAGTTCACGCTCAGGAAGGGCGATCTTTGCTGAGGCACGGGTTCTCTACAGTTTTGTTCCTTTGCGTTGCGTGGATGGCACTGAGGATTCCATGCACACACGGGAGAGCCGATCTAGTTTCCTGAAACAAGAGTTGAGTCGATAGGTGCCTTCTGCCCATGCTTATTTCTCCCTCCAAATTCTGCTGGGACTCCTTCCCCAGGTTTGCACTCAAGCAGACTTGAAAATGCTGCCACCCTGTGGAGAGGCGAATGAGCTGAACCTGGGGTTCTAGACCGGCTTCTTTCTGCCAAATCAGTGTGGAGCCCTTAGCATTCCTATGCACACATGGAGCCAAAGTGTTAGCTTCAGGTAACAAGAGCTGAGTCGAGAGGAGCCTTCTGGCCAGGACTCCTTCTCCCTCGGTTTCACGTAAGGAACCCGTTCCTCAGACCCTCACCCACGGTAGCCTGGAAAGTGCTTCCTCCCTCAGAGAGGTGGATGGTAGCTAAAGCACGGTTTCCCTACCGTGTTGTTTCTTCCAGGGAGAACGCTAGCGATTAGACTTCCATGCAAAAGTAGGGCCGCAGTGCTAGCTAAAGGAAACACACGGGGAGTCGTGTTCTGCCTTTTGCTGGGGCCTGAGTCTCACTCGCAGAAACTTTGGACTCCCTTGCAGTCCTCTCACGCACGCACACAACCAAATGTTTCCACCCTCAGGAGCGGCTGTTTTAGCTGAAGCACGGATCCTCTACCGTGTTATTCCGTCGAGTTGGGTGGCTGTCTTAAGCCTGCACACACACCCAGGGCAACGGTACTAGCCCCATAACCATGGTGTGAGTTGAGAGCTGCCTTCTCTCCGGCCTGTCTCTCCCTCGATTTTACGAAACGGAACCCGTCCCCAGGCTCTCAACCACCGTACACCCTAAACTGCTTCCTCCCACACAGAGGTCGTCGGTAGCTAAAGCACGGTTTCTCTTCAGTGTTGTTTCTCCGAGTTAGAACGCTTGCTATGAATGTCCACAATAGCCAAACTGTGGAAGGAGCCAAGATGTCCACCAACAGATGAATGGATAAAGAAGAGGGGGTATATATATATATATATATATACAATGGAATATTATGCAGCCATCAAAAGGAATGAGATCTTGCCATCTGCAACGACGTGGATGGAACTGGAGGGTATCACGCTGAGCGAAATAAGTCAAACAGAGAAAGACATGTATCATATGACCTCACTGATAGGAGGAATTCTTAATCTCAGGAAACAAACTGAGGGTTGCTGGAGTGGGGGCTGGGGTGGGAGGGATGGGCTCACTGGGTGTTGGACACTGGGGAGGGTATGTGTTCTGGTAAGCGCTGTGAATTGTGCAAGACTGTTGAATGTCAGATCTGTACCTCTGAAACAAATAATGCAATATATGTTAAGAAAGAAAAAAAGAAGAAGAAGAATGTAGCAGGAGGGGAAGAATGAAGGGGGGGAAATCGGAGGGGGAGAAGAACCATGAGAGACGATGGACACTGAAAAAGAAACTGAGGGTTCTAGAGGGGAGGGGGGTGGGAGGATGGCTTAGCCTGGTGATGGGTATTGAGCAGGGCACGTTCTGCATGGAGCACTGGGTGTTATGCACAAACAATGAATCATGGAACACTATATCTAAAACTAATGATGTAATGTATGGGGATTAACATAACAATAAAAACATTTAAGAATAATAAAGAAAAAGAAAGCTTGCTGTTAGACTTCCATGCAAAAGTGGGGCCGCAGTGCTAACTTCATGAAACAAGTGGGGAGGCGTGTCCTCCCTTCTCCCGGGGCCTGAGTCTCACACGGAAAATGGTTTGGGACTCCATTGCACTTCTCTCACGCAGGCACACAGCAAAATGCTTCCAGCCTCAGGAATGCCTATGTTCGCGGAAGCAGGAATTCTCTACACAGTTGTTCTTTCGACTTAGGTGCTTGGCTTTAGGCCTGCAGGCACACCCGGGGCAACTGCACTAGCCTCGTAAACAAGAGGTGAGTTGACAGCTGCCTGTCTCTCCCTCGATTTTACCTATGGAACCTCTCCCCAGGCCCTCACCCACAGTGCAGCGTAAACTGCTTTCTCACACAGAGAGGTCGACGGTAGCTAAAGCACGGTTTCTCTACTGTGTAGTTTCTTCGAGTTAGAACGCTAGCTATTAGACTTCCATGCAAATGTGGGGCTGCCGTGGAGCTTGGTCAAACACATGGGGAGTCGTGTTCTGCCTTTCGCTGGGGCCTGAGTCTCACTCGCAAAAAGCTTTGGACTCCCTTGCAGGGCTCTCACGCTCGCACACAACAACATGCTGCCACCCTCAGGAGCAGCTCTTTTACCTGAAGCACAGGCTCTCAACCGAGTTTTTCCTTTGAGTTAGGTGGATTCATTTAAGCCTGCACACACACCCTGGGCACCGGTACTAGCCCCATAACCATGATGTGGGTTGAGAGCTGCCTTCTGTACTGGCCTGTCTCTCCCCCGATATTACGATATTGAAACCGTCCCCAGGCTCTCAGCCACAGTACACCCTAAACTGCTTCACCCACAGAGAGGTCGACGGTAGCTAAAGCAGGGTTTCTCTACAGTGTTGTTTCTTCGAGTTAGAAAGGTAGCTATTAGACTTCCATTCAAATGTGGGGTGCAGTACTAGTGTCACGGAGCAAGTGGGGAGTCGTGTTCTGGCTTCTTCCGGGGCCTGGGTCTCACAAGGAAAATGGTTTTGGACTCACTTGCTGTGCACTCACGCATGCACACCACACAATGCGTCCACCCTGAGGCATGGCTCTTTTAGCCGAAGCAGGAATTCCCTACAGAGTTGTTCCTTTGAGTTAGGTGGTTGGCTTATGGCCTGCAGGCACACCCAGGGCAAGGGTACTAGCCTCATAAACAAGAGGTGAGTTGAGAGCTGCCTTCCGCACCGGCCTGTTTCTCACTCCATTTCACGTATGGGACCCTTTCCCCGGTCTCTCCTACACGAGCACTATACAACTCCTGCGGCTTCAGGAACGGCAATGTTAGCTAAAGCGCAGTAACGCTACAGCATTGATTCTTGGTGTTAGTAGCCTGGGAGGCGAATGAGCTGCAGCTGGGATTCTTGACAGGCTTGTTTCTTCGCAGTCAGTGTCGAGCACATAGCATTCCAAGCACACATGGAGCGGTCGTGTTAGCTTCAGGTAGCAAGAGCTGAGTCCAGAGGTGCCTTCTGCCCAGACCTATTTCTCTCTTGGTTTCACGTATGGAACCCGTTCCCCAGGCTCTCAGCCACGGTACTCCGTGTAATGCTTCCTCCGTCTAGAGGTCGACGGTAGCTAAAGCACGGTTTCTCTACAGTGTTGTTTCTTCGAGTTAGAACACTAGCTGTTAGACTTCCATGCAAAAGTGGGGCTGCCGTGCTAGATTGATGAAACACATGGGGAGTCGTGTTCTGCCTTTCGCTGGGGCCTGAGTCTCACTCGCAAAAAGCTTTGGACTCCCTTGCAGGGCTCTCACGCACGCACACAACAAAATGCTGCCACCCTCAGGAGCAGCTGTTTTACCTGCAGCACAGGCTCTCAACAGAGATTTTCCTTCGAGTTTGGTGGCTGTGCTTAAGCCGGCGCGCACAGCCTGGGCAACGGTACTAGCCCCATAACCATGATGTGGGTTGAGAGCTGCCTTATGTACCGACCTGTCTCTCCCCCGATATTACGATATTGAAACCGTCCCCAGGCTCTCAGCCACAGTACACCCTAAACTGCTTCGCCCACAGAGAGGTCGACGGTAGCTAAAGCACGGTTTCTCTACAGTGTTGTTTCTTCGAGTTAGAACGCTAGCTATTAGACCTCCATGCAAAATTGGGGCCGCAGTGCTGGCTTCACGAAATAAGTGAGGAGTCGTGTGCTGCCTTCTGCAGCTGCCTGAGGCTCCCTCCGAATTAGGTTTGCGATTCCCTTGCAGTGCTCTCACGCACACACACAAAAGAAGCTTCCACCTTCAGGAGCAGCTGTTTTAGCTGAAGCACAGATTCTGTACTGAGTTTTTCTTTCGAGTTAGGTGGTTGTGTTTAAGCCAGCACACACCCACGGGGCAACGGAACTAGCCCCATAACCATGTAGTGAGTTTAGAGCTGCCTTATGTACCGGCCTCTCTCTCCCCCGATATTACGAAATGGAAACCGTCCCCAGGCTCTCAGCCACAGTACACCCTAAACTGCTTCGCCCACAGAGAGGTCGACGGTAGCTAAAGCACGGTTTCTCTACAGTGTTTTTTCTCCGAGTTAGAAAGCTAGCTATTAGACTTCCATGCAAAAGTGGGGCCGCAGTACTAGCTTCATGGAGCAAGTGGGGAGCCGTGTTCTGGCTTCTTCCGGGGCCTGGGTCTCACAAGGAAACTGGTTTTGGACTCACTTGCAGTGATCTCACGCATGCACACAGCAAAACGCGTCCACCCTGAGGCATGGCTCTTTCAGCCAAAGCAGGAATTCCCTACAGAGTTGTTCCTTTGAGTTAGGTGGTTGGCTTATGGCCTGCAGGCACCCCCGGGGCAAGGGCACTAGCCTCCTAAACCAGAGGTGACTTGAGAGCTGCCTTCCGCACCGGCCTCTTTCTCACTCCATTTCACGTCTGGGACCCTTTGCCCGGTCTCTCGTACACGAGCATTGTGAAATTCCTCCTGCTTCAGGAACGGCAATGTTAACTCAAGCGCAGTCACTCTTTAGGATTGACTCTTGGTGTTAGTAGCCTGGTAACTAGGCATCCAGGCACACAGGGTACAGCAGTGCTCATCTCCTCAAACAAGAGGTGAGTCCACAGCAGCCTTCCTTCCAGGCCTGCTTCTCACTCCGAGTTACGTTTAGGTTCCATTTCTCATGCTTTCACAAAAACACGCAATAGATGAAGTTCACGCTCAGGAAGGGCGATCTTTGCTGAGGCACGGGTTCTCTACAGTTTTGTTCCTTTGCGTTGCGTGGATGGCACTGAGGATTCCATGCACACACGGGAGAGCCGATCTAGTTTCCTGAAACAAGAGTTGAGTCGATAGGTGCCTTCTGCCCATGCTTATTTCTCCCTCCAAATTCTGCTGGGACTCCTTCCCCAGGTTTGCACTCAAGCAGACTTGAAAATGCTGCCACCCTGTGGAGAGGCGAATGAGCTGAACCTGGGGTTCTAGACCGGCTTCTTTCTGCCAAATCAGTGTGGAGCCCTTAGCATTCCTATGCACACATGGAGCCAAAGTGTTAGCTTCAGGTAACAAGAGCTGAGTCGAGAGGAGCCTTCTGGCCAGGACTCCTTCTCCCTCGGTTTCACGTAAGGAACCCGTTCCTCAGACCCTCACCCACGGTAGCCTGGAAAGTGCTTCCTCCCTCAGAGAGGTGGATGGTAGCTAAAGCACGGTTTCCCTACCGTGTTATTTCTTCCAGGGAGAACGCTAGCGATTAGACTTCCATGCAAAAGTAGGGCCGCAGTGCTAGCTAAAGGAAACACACGGGGAGTCGTGTTCTGCCTTTTGCTGGGGCCTGAGTCTCACTCGCAGAAACTTTGGACTCCCTTGCAGTCCTCTCACGCACGCACACAACCAAATGTTTCCACCCTCAGGAGCGGCTGTTTTAGCTGAAGCACGGATCCTCTACCGTGTTATTCCGTCGAGTTGGGTGGCTGTCTTAAGCCTGCACACACACCCAGGGCAACGGTACTAGCCCCATAACCATGGTGTGAGTTGAGAGCTGCCTTCTCTCCGGCCTGTCTCTCCCTCGATTTTACGAAACGGAACCCGTCCCCAGGCTCTCAACCACCGTACACCCTAAACTGCTTCCTCCCACACAGAGGTCGTCGGTAGCTAAAGCACGGTTTCTCTTCAGTGTTGTTTCTCCGAGTTAGAACGCTTGCTATGAATGTCCACAATAGCCAAACTGTGGAAGGAGCCAAGATGTCCACCAACAGATGAATGGATAAAGAAGAGGGGGTATATATATATATATATATATATACAATGGAATATTATGCAGCCATCAAAAGGAATGAGATCTTGCCATCTGCAACGACGTGGATGGAACTGGAGGGTATCACGCTGAGCGAAATAAGTCAAACAGAGAAAGACATGTATCATATGACCTCACTGATAGGAGGAATTCTTAATCTCAGGAAACAAACTGAGGGTTGCTGGAGTGGGGGCTGGGGTGGGAGGGATGGGCTCACTGGGTGTTGGACACTGGGGAGGGTATGTGTTCTGGTAAGCGCTGTGAATTGTGCAAGACTGTTGAATCTCAGATCTGTACCTCTGAAACAAATAATGCAATATATGTTAAGAAAGAAAAAAAGAAGAAGAAGAATGTAGCAGGAGGGGAAGAATGAAGGGGGGGAAATCGGAGGGGGAGAAGAACCATGAGAGACGATGGACACTGAAAAAGAAACTGAGGGTTCTAGAGGGGAGGGGGGTGGGAGGATGGCTTAGCCTGGTGATGGGTATTGAGCAGGGCACGTTCTGCATGGAGCACTGGGTGTTATGCACAAACAATGAATCATGGAACACTATATCTAAAACTAATGATGTAATGTATGGGGATTAACATAACAATAAAAACATTTAAGAATAATAAAGAAAAAGAAAGCTTGCTGTTAGACTTCCATGCAAAAGTGGGGCCGCAGTGCTAACTTCATGAAACAAGTGGGGAGGCGTGTCCTCCCTTCTCCCGGGGCCTGAGTCTCACACGGAAAATGGTTTGGGACTCCATTGCACTTCTCTCACGCAGGCACACAGCAAAATGCTTCCAGCCTCAGGAATGCCTATGTTCGCGGAAGCAGGAATTCTCTACACAGTTGTTCTTTCGACTTAGGTGCTTGGCTTTAGGCCTGCAGGCACACCCGGGGCAACTGCACTAGCCTCGTAAACAAGAGGTGAGTTGACAGCTGCCTGTCTCTCCCTCGATTTTACCTATGGAACCTCTCCCCAGGCCCTCACCCACAGTGCAGCGTAAACTGCTTTCTCACACAGAGAGGTCGACGGTAGCTAAAGCACGGTTTCTCTACTGTGTAGTTTCTTCGAGTTAGAACGCTAGCTATTAGACTTCCATGCAAATGTGGGGCTGCCGTGGAGCTTGGTCAAACACATGGGGAGTCGGGTTCTGCCTTTCGCTGGGGCCTGAGTCTCACTCGCAAAAAGCTTTGGACTCCCTTGCAGTGCTCTCACGCACGCACACAACAACATGCTGCCACCCTCAGGAGCAGCTCTTTTACCTGAAGCACAGGCTCTCAACCGAGTTTTTCCTTTGAGTTAGGTGGATTCATTTAAGCCTGCACACACACCCTGGGCACCGGTACTAGCCCCATAACCATGATGTGGGTTGAGAGCTGCCTTCTGTACTGGCCTGTCTCTCCCCCGATATTACGATATTGAAACCGTCCCCAGGCTCTCAGCCACAGTACACCCTAAACTGCTTCACCCACAGAGAGGTCGACGGTAGCTAAAGCAGGGTTTCTCTACAGTGTTGTTTCTTCGAGTTAGAAAGGTAGCTATTAGACTTCCATTCAAATGTGGGGTGCAGTACTAGTGTCACGGAGCAAGTGGGGAGTCGTGTTCTGGCTTCTTCCGGGGCCTGGGTCTCACAAGGAAAATGGTTTTGGACTCACTTGCTGTGCACTCACGCATGCACACCACACAATGCGTCCACCCTGAGGCATGGCTCTTTTAGCCGAAGCAGGAATTCCCTACAGAGTTGTTCCTTTGAGTTAGGTGGTTGGCTTATGGCCTGCAGGCACACCCAGGGCAAGGGTACTAGCCTCATAAACAAGAGGTGAGTTGAGAGCTGCCTTCCGCACCGGCCTGTTTCTCACTCCATTTCACGTATGGGACCCTTTCCCCGGTCTCTCCTACACGAGCACTATACAACTCCTGCGGCTTCAGGAACGGCAATGTTAGCTAAAGCGCAGTAACGCTACAGCATTGATTCTTGGTGTTAGTAGCCTGGGAGGCGAAGGAGCTGCAGCTGGGATTCTTGACAGGCTTGTTTCTTCGCAGTCAGTGTCGAGCACATAGCATTCCAAGCACACATGGAGCGGTCGTGTTAGCTTCAGGTAGCAAGAGCTGAGTCCAGAGGTGCCTTCTGCCCAGACCTATTTCTCTCTTGGTTTCACGTATGGAACCCGTTCCCCAGGCTCTCAGCCACGGTACTCCGTGTAATGCTTCCTCCGTCTAGAGGTCGACGGTAGCTAAAGCACGGTTTCTCTACAGTGTTGTTTCTTCGAGTTAGAACACTAGCTGTTAGACTTCCATGCAAAAGTGGGGCTGCCGTGCTAGATTGATGAAACACATGGGGAGTCGTGTTCTGCCTTTCGCTGGGGCCTGAGTCTCACTCGCAAAAAGCTTTGGACTCCCTTGCAGTGCTCTCACGCACGCACACAACAAAATGCTGCCACCCTCAGGAGCAGCTGTTTTACCTGCAGCACAGGCTCTCAACAGAGATTTTCCTTCGAGTTTGGTGGCTGTGCTTAAGCCGGCGCGCACAGCCTGGGCAACGGTACTAGCCCCATAACCATGATGTGGGTTGAGAGCTGCCTTATGTACCGGCCTGTCTCTCCCCCGATATTATGATATTGAAACCGTCCCCAGGCTCTCAGCCACAGTACACCCTAAACTGCTTCGCCCACAGAGAGGTCGACGGTAGCTAAAGCACGGTTTCTCTACAGTGTTGTTTCTTCGAGTTAGAACGCTAGCTATTAGACCTCCATGCAAAATTGGGGCCGCAGTGCTGGCTTCACGAAATAAGTGAGGAGTCGTGTGCTGCCTTCTGCAGCTGCCTGAGGCTCCCTCCGAATTAGGTTTGCGATTCCCTTGCAGTGCTCTCACGCACACACACAAAAGAAGCTTCCACCTTCAGGAGCAGCTGTTTTAGCTGAAGCACAGATTCTGTACTGAGTTTTTCTTTCGAGTTAGGTGGTTGTGTTTAAGCCAGCACACACCCACGGGGCAACGGAACTAGCCCCATAACCATGTAGTGAGTTTAGAGCTGCCTTATGTACCGGCCTCTCTCTCCCCCGATATTACGAAATGGAAACCGTCCCCAGGCTCTCAGCCACAGTACACCCTAAACTGCTTCGCCCACAGAGAGGTCGACGGTAGCTAAAGCACGGTTTCTCTACAGTGTTTTTTCTCCGAGTTAGAAAGCTAGCTATTAGACTTCCATGCAAAAGTGGGGCCGCAGTACTAGCTTCATGGAGCAAGTGGGGAGCCGTGTTCTGGCTTCTTCCGGGGCCTGGGTCTCACAAGGAAACTGGTTTTGGACTCACTTGCAGTGATCTCACGCATGCACACAGCAAAACGCGTCCACCCTGAGGCATGGCTCTTTCAGCCAAAGCAGGAATTCCCTACAGAGTTGTTCCTTTGAGTTAGGTGGTTGGCTTATGGCCTGCAGGCACCCCCGGGGCAAGGGCACTAGCCTCCTAAACCAGAGGTGACTTGAGAGCTGCCTTCCGCACCGGCCTCTTTCTCACTCCATTTCACGTCTGGGACCCTTTGCCCGGTCTCTCGTACACGAGCATTGTGAAATTCCTCCTGCTTCAGGAACGGCAATGTTAACTCAAGCGCAGTCACTCTTTAGGATTGACTCTTGGTGTTAGTAGCCTGGTAACTAGGCATCCAGGCACACAGGGTACAGCAGTGCTCATCTCCTCAAACAAGAGGTGAGTCCACAGCAGCCTTCCTTCCAGGCCTGCTTCTCACTCCGAGTTACGTTTAGGTTCCATTTCTCATGCTTTCACAAAAACACGCAATAGATGAAGTTCACGCTCAGGAAGGGCGATCTTTGCTGAGGCACGGGTTCTCTACAGTTTTGTTCCTTTGCGTTGCGTGGATGGCACTGAGGATTCCATGCACACACGGGAGAGCCGATCTAGTTTCCTGAAACAAGAGTTGAGTCGATAGGTGCCTTCTGCCCATGCTTATTTCTCCCTCCAAATTCTGCTGGGACTCCTTCCCCAGGTTTGCACTCAAGCAGACTTGAAAATGCTGCCACCCTGTGGAGAGGCGAATGAGCTGAACCTGGGGTTCTAGACCGGCTTCTTTCTGCCAAATCAGTGTGGAGCCCTTAGCATTCCTATGCACACATGGAGCCAAAGTGTTAGCTTCAGGTAACAAGAGCTGAGTCGAGAGGAGCCTTCTGGCCAGGACTCCTTCTCCCTCGGTTTCACGTAAGGAACCCGTTCCTCAGACCCTCACCCACGGTAGCCTGGAAAGTGCTTCCTCCCTCAGAGAGGTGGATGGTAGCTAAAGCACGGTTTCCCTACCGTGTTGTTTCTTCCAGGGAGAACGCTAGCGATTAGACTTCCATGCAAAAGTAGGGCCGCAGTGCTAGCTAAAGGAAACACACGGGGAGTCGTGTTCTGCCTTTTGCTGGGGCCTGAGTCTCACTCGCAGAAACTTTGGACTCCCTTGCAGTCCTCTCACGCACGCACACAACCAAATGTTTCCACCCTCAGGAGCGGCTGTTTTAGCTGAAGCACGGATCCTCTACCGTGTTATTCCGTCGAGTTGGGTGGCTGTCTTAAGCCTGCACACACACCCAGGGCAACGGTACTAGCCCCATAACCATGGTGTGAGTTGAGAGCTGCCTTCTCTCCGGCCTGTCTCTCCCTCGATTTTACGAAACGGAACCCGTCCCCAGGCTCTCAACCACCGTACACCCTAAACTGCTTCCTCCCACACAGAGGTCGTCGGTAGCTAAAGCACGGTTTCTCTTCAGTGTTGTTTCTCCGAGTTAGAACGCTTGCTATGAATGTCCACAATAGCCAAACTGTGGAAGGAGCCAAGATGTCCACCAACAGATGAATGGATAAAGAAGAGGGGGTATATATATATATATATATATATATATATATACAATGGAATATTATGCAGCCATCAAAAGGAATGAGATCTTGCCATCTGCAACGACGTGGATGGAACTGGAGGGTATCACGCTGAGCGAAATAAGTCAAACAGAGAAAGACATGTATCATATGACCTCACTGATAGGAGGAATTCTTAATCTCAGGAAACAAACTGAGGGTTGCTGGAGTGGGGGCTGGGGTGGGAGGGATGGGCTCACTGGGTGTTGGACACTGGGGAGGGTATGTGTTCTGGTAAGCGCTGTGAATTGTGCAAGACTGTTGAATCTCAGATCTGTACCTCTGAAACAAATAATGCAATATATGTTAAGAAAGAAAAAAAGAAGAAGAAGAATGTAGCAGGAGGGGAAGAATGAAGGGGGGGAAATCGGAGGGGGAGAAGAACCATGAGAGACGATGGACACTGAAAAAGAAACTGAGGGTTCTAGAGGGGAGGGGGGTGGGAGGATGGCTTAGCCTGGTGATGGGTATTGAGCAGGGCACGTTCTGCATGGAGCACTGGGTGTTATGCACAAACAATGAATCATGGAACACTATATCTAAAACTAATGATGTAATGTATGGGGATTAACATAACAATAAAAACATTTAATAATAATAAAGAAAAAGAAAGCTTGCTGTTAGACTTCCATGCAAAAGTGGGGCCGCAGTGCTAACTTCATGAAACAAGTGGGGAGGCGTGTCCTCCCTTCTCCCGGGGCCTGAGTCTCACACGGAAAATGGTTTGGGACTCCATTGCACTTCTCTCACGCAGGCACACAGCAAAATGCTTCCAGCCTCAGGAATGCCTATGTTCGCGGAAGCAGGAATTCTCTACACAGTTGTTCTTTCGACTTAGGTGCTTGGCTTTAGGCCTGCAGGCACACCCGGGGCAACTGCACTAGCCTCGTAAACAAGAGGTGAGTTGACAGCTGCCTGTCTCTCCCTCGATTTTACCTATGGAACCTCTCCCCAGGCCCTCACCCACAGTGCAGCGTAAACTGCTTTCTCACACAGAGAGGTCGACGGTAGCTAAAGCACGGTTTCTCTACTGTGTAGTTTCTTCGAGTTAGAACGCTAGCTATTAGACTTCCATGCAAATGTGGGGCTGCCGTGGAGCTTGGTCAAACACATGGGGAGTCGTGTTCTGCCTTTCGCTGGGGCCTGAGTCTCACTCGCAAAAAGCTTTGGACTCCCTTGCAGTGCTCTCACGCACGCACACAACAACATGCTGCCACCCTCAGGAGCAGCTCTTTTACCTGAAGCACAGGCTCTCAACCGAGTTTTTCCTTTGAGTTAGGTGGATTCATTTAAGCCTGCACACACACCCTGGGCACCGGTACTAGCCCCATAACCATGATGTGGGTTGAGAGCTGCCTTCTGTACTGGCCTGTCTCTCCCCCGATATTACGATATTGAAACCGTCCCCAGGCTCTCAGCCACAGTACACCCTAAACTGCTTCACCCACAGAGAGGTCGACGGTAGCTAAAGCAGGGTTTCTCTACAGTGTTGTTTCTTCGAGTTAGAAAGGTAGCTATTAGACTTCCATTCAAATGTGGGGTGCAGTACTAGTGTCACGGAGCAAGTGGGGAGTCGTGTTCTGGCTTCTTCCGGGGCCTGGGTCTCACAAGGAAAATGGTTTTGGACTCACTTGCTGTGCACTCACGCATGCACACCACACAATGCGTCCACCCTGAGGCATGGCTCTTTTAGCCGAAGCAGGAATTCCCTACAGAGTTGTTCCTTTGAGTTAGGTGGTTGGCTTATGGCCTGCAGGCACACCCAGGGCAAGGGTACTAGCCTCATAAACAAGAGGTGAGTTGAGAGCTGCCTTCCGCACCGGCCTGTTTCTCACTCCATTTCACGTATGGGACCCTTTCCCCGGTCTCTCCTACACGAGCACTATACAACTCCTGCGGCTTCAGGAACGGCAATGTTAGCTAAAGCGCAGTAACGCTACAGCATTGATTCTTGGTGTTAGTAGCCTGGGAGGCGAATGAGCTGCAGCTGGGATTCTTGACAGGCTTGTTTCTTCGCAGTCAGTGTCGAGCACATAGCATTCCAAGCACACATGGAGCGGTCGTGTTAGCTTCAGGTAGCAAGAGCTGAGTCCAGAGGTGCCTTCTGCCCAGACCTATTTCTCTCTTGGTTTCACGTATGGAACCCGTTCCCCAGGCTCTCAGCCACGGTACTCTGTGTAATGCTTCCTCCGTCTAGAGGTCGACGGTAGCTAAAGCACGGTTTCTCTACAGTGTTGTTTCTTCGAGTTAGAACACTAGCTGTTAGACTTCCATGCAAAAGTGGGGCTGCCGTGCTAGATTGATGAAACACATGGGGAGTCGTGTTCTGCCTTTCGCTGGGGCCTGAGTCTCACTCGCAAAAAGCTTTGGACTCCCTTGCAGGGCTCTCACGCACGCACACAACAAAATGCTGCCACCCTCAGGAGCAGCTGTTTTACCTGCAGCACAGGCTCTCAACAGAGATTTTCCTTCGAGTTTGGTGGCTGTGCTTAAGCCGGCGCGCACAGCCTGGGCAACGGTACTAGCCCCATAACCATGATGTGGGTTGAGAGCTGCCTTATGTACCGGCCTGTCTCTCCCCCGATATTATGATATTGAAACCGTCCCCAGGCTCTCAGCCACAGTACACCCTAAACTGCTTCGCCCACAGAGAGGTCGACGGTAGCTAAAGCACGGTTTCTCTACAGTGTTGTTTCTTCGAGTTAGAACGCTAGCTATTAGACCTCCATGCAAAATTGGGGCCGCAGTGCTGGCTTCACGAAATAAGTGAGGAGTCGTGTGCTGCCTTCTGCAGCTGCCTGAGGCTCCCTCCGAATTAGGTTTGCGATTCCCTTGCAGTGCTCTCACGCACACACACAAAAGAAGCTTCCACCTTCAGGAGCAGCTGTTTTAGCTGAAGCACAGATTCTGTACTGAGTTTTTCTTTCGAGTTAGGTGGTTGTGTTTAAGCCAGCACACACCCACGGGGCAACGGAACTAGCCCCATAACCATGTAGTGAGTTTAGAGCTGCCTTATGTACCGGCCTCTCTCTCCCCCGATATTACGAAATGGAAACCGTCCCCAGGCTCTCAGCCACAGTACACCCTAAACTGCTTCGCCCACAGAGAGGTCGACGGTAGCTAAAGCACGGTTTCTCTACAGTGTTTTTTCTCCGAGTTAGAAAGCTAGCTATTAGACTTCCATGCAAAAGTGGGGCCGCAGTACTAGCTTCATGGAGCAAGTGGGGAGCCGTGTTCTGGCTTCTTCCGGGGCCTGGGTCTCACAAGGAAACTGGTTTTGGACTCACTTGCAGTGATCTCACGCATGCACACAGCAAAACGCGTCCACCCTGAGGCATGGCTCTTTCAGCCAAAGCAGGAATTCCCTACAGAGTTGTTCCTTTGAGTTAGGTGGTTGGCTTATGGCCTGCAGGCACCCCCGGGGCAAGGGCACTAGCCTCCTAAACCAGAGGTGACTTGAGAGCTGCCTTCCGCACCGGCCTCTTTCTCACTCCATTTCACGTCTGGGACCCTTTGCCCGGTCTCTCGTACACGAGCATTGTGAAATTCCTCCTGCTTCAGGAACGGCAATGTTAACTCAAGCGCAGTCACTCTTTAGGATTGACTCTTGGTGTTAGTAGCCTGGTAACTAGGCATCCAGGCACACAGGGTACAGCAGTGCTCATCTCCTCAAACAAGAGGTGAGTCCACAGCAGCCTTCCTTCCAGGCCTGCTTCTCACTCCGAGTTACGTTTAGGTTCCATTTCTCATGCTTTCACAAAAACACGCAATAGATGAAGTTCACGCTCAGGAAGGGCGATCTTTGCTGAGGCACGGGTTCTCTACAGTTTTGTTCCTTTGCGTTGCGTGGATGGCACTGAGGATTCCATGCACACACGGGAGAGCCGATCTAGTTTCCTGAAACAAGAGTTGAGTCGATAGGTGCCTTCTGCCCATGCTTATTTCTCCCTCCAAATTCTGCTGGGACTCCTTCCCCAGGTTTGCACTCAAGCAGACTTGAAAATGCTGCCACCCTGTGGAGAGGCGAATGAGCTGAACCTGGGGTTCTAGACCGGCTTCTTTCTGCCAAATCAGTGTGGAGCCCTTAGCATTCCTATGCACACATGGAGCCAAAGTGTTAGCTTCAGGTAACAAGAGCTGAGTCGAGAGGAGCCTTCTGGCCAGGACTCCTTCTCCCTCGGTTTCACGTAAGGAACCCGTTCCTCAGACCCTCACCCACGGTAGCCTGGAAAGTGCTTCCTCCCTCAGAGAGGTGGATGGTAGCTAAAGCACGGTTTCCCTACCGTGTTGTTTCTTCCAGGGAGAACGCTAGCGATTAGACTTCCATGCAAAAGTAGGGCCGCAGTGCTAGCTAAAGGAAACACACGGGGAGTCGTGTTCTGCCTTTTGCTGGGGCCTGAGTCTCACTCGCAGAAACTTTGGACTCCCTTGCAGTCCTCTCACGCACGCACACAACCAAATGTTTCCACCCTCAGGAGCGGCTGTTTTAGCTGAAGCACGGATCCTCTACCGTGTTATTCCGTCGAGTTGGGTGGCTGTCTTAAGCCTGCACACACACCCAGGGCAACGGTACTAGCCCCATAACCATGGTGTGAGTTGAGAGCTGCCTTCTCTCCGGCCTGTCTCTCCCTCGATTTTACGAAACGGAACCCGTCCCCAGGCTCTCAACCACCGTACACCCTAAACTGCTTCCTCCCACACAGAGGTCGTCGGTAGCTAAAGCACGGTTTCTCTTCAGTGTTGTTTCTCCGAGTTAGAACGCTTGCTATGAATGTCCACAATAGCCAAACTGTGGAAGGAGCCAAGATGTCCACCAACAGATGAATGGATAAAGAAGAGGGGGTATATATATATATATATATATATATATATATACAATGGAATATTATGCAGCCATCAAAAGGAATGAGATCTTGCCATCTGCAACGACGTGGATGGAACTGGAGGGTATCACGCTGAGCGAAATAAGTCAAACAGAGAAAGACATGTATCATATGACCTCACTGATAGGAGGAATTCTTAATCTCAGGAAACAAACTGAGGGTTGCTGGAGTGGGGGCTGGGGTGGGAGGGATGGGCTCACTGGGTGTTGGACACTGGGGAGGGTATGTGTTCTGGTAAGCGCTGTGAATTGTGCAAGACTGTTGAATGTCAGATCTGTACCTCTGAAACAAATAATGCAATATATGTTAAGAAAGAAAAAAAGAAGAAGAAGAATGTAGCAGGAGGGGAAGAATGAAGGGGGGGAAATCGGAGGGGGAGAAGAACCATGAGAGACGATGGACACTGAAAAAGAAACTGAGGGTTCTAGAGGGGAGGGGGGTGGGAGGATGGCTTAGCCTGGTGATGGGTATTGAGCAGGGCACGTTCTGCATGGAGCACTGGGTGTTATGCACAAACAATGAATCATGGAACACTATATCTAAAACTAATGATGTAATGTATGGGGATTAACATAACAATAAAAACATTTAATAATAATAAAGAAAAAGAAAGCTTGCTGTTAGACTTCCATGCAAAAGTGGGGCCGCAGTGCTAACTTCATGAAACAAGTGGGGAGGCGTGTCCTCCCTTCTCCCGGGGCCTGAGTCTCACACGGAAAATGGTTTGGGACTCCATTGCACTTCTCTCACGCAGGCACACAGCAAAATGCTTCCAGCCTCAGGAATGCCTATGTTCGCGGAAGCAGGAATTCTCTACACAGTTGTTCTTTCGACTTAGGTGCTTGGCTTTAGGCCTGCAGGCACACCCGGGGCAACTGCACTAGCCTCGTAAACAAGAGGTGAGTTGACAGCTGCCTGTCTCTCCCTCGATTTTACCTATGGAACCTCTCCCCAGGCCCTCACCCACAGTGCAGCGTAAACTGCTTTCTCACACAGAGAGGTCGACGGTAGCTAAAGCACGGTTTCTCTACTGTGTAGTTTCTTCGAGTTAGAACGCTAGCTATTAGACTTCCATGCAAATGTGGGGCTGCCGTGGAGCTTGGTCAAACACATGGGGAGTCGTGTTCTGCCTTTCGCTGGGGCCTGAGTCTCACTCGCAAAAAGCTTTGGACTCCCTTGCAGTGCTCTCACGCACGCACACAACAACATGCTGCCACCCTCAGGAGCAGCTCTTTTACCTGAAGCACAGGCTCTCAACCGAGTTTTTCCTTTGAGTTAGGTGGATTCATTTAAGCCTGCACACACACCCTGGGCACCGGTACTAGCCCCATAACCATGATGTGGGTTGAGAGCTGCCTTCTGTACTGGCCTGTCTCTCCCCCGATATTACGATATTGAAACCGTCCCCAGGCTCTCAGCCACAGTACACCCTAAACTGCTTCACCCACAGAGAGGTCGACGGTAGCTAAAGCAGGGTTTCTCTACAGTGTTGTTTCTTCGAGTTAGAAAGGTAGCTATTAGACTTCCATTCAAATGTGGGGTGCAGTACTAGTGTCACGGAGCAAGTGGGGAGTCGTGTTCTGGCTTCTTCCGGGGCCTGGGTCTCACAAGGAAAATGGTTTTGGACTCACTTGCTGTGCACTCACGCATGCACACCACACAATGCGTCCACCCTGAGGCATGGCTCTTTTAGCCGAAGCAGGAATTCCCTACAGAGTTGTTCCTTTGAGTTAGGTGGTTGGCTTATGGCCTGCAGGCACACCCAGGGCAAGGGTACTAGCCTCATAAACAAGAGGTGAGTTGAGAGCTGCCTTCCGCACCGGCCTGTTTCTCACTCCATTTCACGTATGGGACCCTTTCCCCGGTCTCTCCTACACGAGCACTATACAACTCCTGCGGCTTCAGGAACGGCAATGTTAGCTAAAGCGCAGTAACGCTACAGCATTGATTCTTGGTGTTAGTAGCCTGGGAGGCGAATGAGCTGCAGCTGGGATTCTTGACAGGCTTGTTTCTTCGCAGTCAGTGTCGAGCACATAGCATTCCAAGCACACATGGAGCGGTCGTGTTAGCTTCAGGTAGCAAGAGCTGAGTCCAGAGGTGCCTTCTGCCCAGACCTATTTCTCTCTTGGTTTCACGTATGGAACCCGTTCCCCAGGCTCTCAGCCACGGTACTCTGTGTAATGCTTCCTCCGTCTAGAGGTCGACGGTAGCTAAAGCACGGTTTCTCTACAGTGTTGTTTCTTCGAGTTAGAACACTAGCTGTTAGACTTCCATGCAAAAGTGGGGCTGCCGTGCTAGATTGATGAAACACATGGGGAGTCGTGTTCTGCCTTTCGCTGGGGCCTGAGTCTCACTCGCAAAAAGCTTTGGACTCCCTTGCAGGGCTCTCACGCACGCACACAACAAAATGCTGCCACCCTCAGGAGCAGCTGTTTTACCTGCAGCACAGGCTCTCAACAGAGATTTTCCTTCGAGTTTGGTGGCTGTGCTTAAGCCGGCGCGCACAGCCTGGGCAACGGTACTAGCCCCATAACCATGATGTGGGTTGAGAGCTGCCTTATGTACCGGCCTGTCTCTCCCCCGATATTATGATATTGAAACCGTCCCCAGGCTCTCAGCCACAGTACACCCTAAACTGCTTCGCCCACAGAGAGGTCGACGGTAGCTAAAGCACGGTTTCTCTACAGTGTTGTTTCTTCGAGTTAGAACGCTAGCTATTAGACCTCCATGCAAAATTGGGGCCGCAGTGCTGGCTTCACGAAATAAGTGAGGAGTCGTGTGCTGCCTTCTGCAGCTGCCTGAGGCTCCCTCCGAATTAGGTTTGCGATTCCCTTGCAGTGCTCTCACGCACACACACAAAAGAAGCTTCCACCTTCAGGAGCAGCTGTTTTAGCTGAAGCACAGATTCTGTACTGAGTTTTTCTTTCGAGTTAGGTGGTTGTGTTTAAGCCAGCACACACCCACGGGGCAACGGAACTAGCCCCATAACCATGTAGTGAGTTTAGAGCTGCCTTATGTACCGGCCTCTCTCTCCCCCGATATTACGAAATGGAAACCGTCCCCAGGCTCTCAGCCACAGTACACCCTAAACTGCTTCGCCCACAGAGAGGTCGACGGTAGCTAAAGCACGGTTTCTCTACAGTGTTTTTTCTCCGAGTTAGAAAGCTAGCTATTAGACTTCCATGCAAAAGTGGGGCCGCAGTACTAGCTTCATGGAGCAAGTGGGGAGCCGTGTTCTGGCTTCTTCCGGGGCCTGGGTCTCACAAGGAAACTGGTTTTGGACTCACTTGCAGTGATCTCACGCATGCACACAGCAAAACGCGTCCACCCTGAGGCATGGCTCTTTCAGCCAAAGCAGGAATTCCCTACAGAGTTGTTCCTTTGAGTTAGGTGGTTGGCTTATGGCCTGCAGGCACCCCCGGGGCAAGGGCACTAGCCTCCTAAACCAGAGGTGACTTGAGAGCTGCCTTCCGCACCGGCCTCTTTCTCACTCCATTTCACGTCTGGGACCCTTTGCCCGGTCTCTCGTACACGAGCATTGTGAAATTCCTCCTGCTTCAGGAACGGCAATGTTAACTCAAGCGCAGTCACTCTTTAGGATTGACTCTTGGTGTTAGTAGCCTGGTAACTAGGCATCCAGGCACACAGGGTACAGCAGTGCTCATCTCCTCAAACAAGAGGTGAGTCCACAGCAGCCTTCCTTCCAGGCCTGCTTCTCACTCCGAGTTACGTTTAGGTTCCATTTCTCATGCTTTCACAAAAACACGCAATAGATGAAGTTCACGCTCAGGAAGGGCGATCTTTGCTGAGGCACGGGTTCTCTACAGTTTTGTTCCTTTGCGTTGCGTGGATGGCACTGAGGATTCCATGCACACACGGGAGAGCCGATCTAGTTTCCTGAAACAAGAGTTGAGTCGATAGGTGCCTTCTGCCCATGCTTATTTCTCCCTCCAAATTCTGCTGGGACTCCTTCCCCAGGTTTGCACTCAAGCAGACTTGAAAATGCTGCCACCCTGTGGAGAGGCGAATGAGCTGAACCTGGGGTTCTAGACCGGCTTCTTTCTGCCAAATCAGTGTGGAGCCCTTAGCATTCCTATGCACACATGGAGCCAAAGTGTTAGCTTCAGGTAACAAGAGCTGAGTCGAGAGGAGCCTTCTGGCCAGGACTCCTTCTCCCTCGGTTTCACGTAAGGAACCCGTTCCTCAGACCCTCACCCACGGTAGCCTGGAAAGTGCTTCCTCCCTCAGAGAGGTGGATGGTAGCTAAAGCACGGTTTCCCTACCGTGTTGTTTCTTCCAGGGAGAACGCTAGCGATTAGACTTCCATGCAAAAGTAGGGCCGCAGTGCTAGCTAAAGGAAACACACGGGGAGTCGTGTTCTGCCTTTTGCTGGGGCCTGAGTCTCACTCGCAGAAACTTTGGACTCCCTTGCAGTCCTCTCACGCACGCACACAACCAAATGTTTCCACCCTCAGGAGCGGCTGTTTTAGCTGAAGCACGGATCCTCTACCGTGTTATTCCGTCGAGTTGGGTGGCTGTCTTAAGCCTGCACACACACCCAGGGCAACGGTACTAGCCCCATAACCATGGTGTGAGTTGAGAGCTGCCTTCTCTCCGGCCTGTCTCTCCCTCGATTTTACGAAACGGAACCCGTCCCCAGGCTCTCAACCACCGTACACCCTAAACTGCTTCCTCCCACACAGAGGTCGTCGGTAGCTAAAGCACGGTTTCTCTTCAGTGTTGTTTCTCCGAGTTAGAACGCTTGCTATGAATGTCCACAATAGCCAAACTGTGGAAGGAGCCAAGATGTCCACCAACAGATGAATGGATAAAGAAGAGGGGGTATATATATATATATATATATATATATATACAATGGAATATTATGCAGCCATCAAAAGGAATGAGATCTTGCCATCTGCAACG